>NC_048897.1:22826877-22915863 GCF_011077185.1 Oxyura jamaicensis
CGGGGGCAGGGGGACGGGGCCGGGACGCGGCCGGGACGCGGCCGTGCCTCGGGTACCGCGGAGCGGGTGCGCAGCCGCTGCCCGCTGCCTCCCGCACGCGGGGACGGTGGGGGGGCGCCGTGCTCGGAAATGGGGTCACTGCGCGGTGTCCCGCAGCCAGCATCTGCCCCCGGGCACGTGGCGGCCCTGTGGCAGCCGTCCTTGGTTATGGCAGGGCCGGGCCCTTTCTGGAGTCCTGCTTTTGGTTTTTATTTTTTATTAATTTGTTGCATAATCTACGCAAGGAAACTTGCCTGTGTATGGGCAGATTCACACAGCTTACGTGCTTGAAAATCCTCATATAGCATTCGCCTGGTGAGGCCCTGTATTTCAGGGGGAACACATACCCCTGTCTGTCTCTGACTGAGAGCCTTGGTTCTCTGGCTGCCCACTCTGACCCTGCGGTCTCTTCCAAAACTTCCCCTCATTGCAGAGGCCTTGCCGAGGGAGGTGGTGAACGCTTCGGTCTCACTCTGGCTTTGCTGCTGAAGCAGGTACCCAAATAGGAGCGCTCATGGAAGCTCCATTTTGTTGGAACTATAAAATCAATTTGATGTGAAAATCAGTAAGTGAATGTCCCATACCAGTCTCAAAACCTACAAAGGACAAATAACGACCTATGCCATTCTTGCTTCCCATCTTACTGTTCAGGTACCCAACGCGCTGGGCCTGCTGTGAGTGCGGTAACACCTGGGCTAGGTGCAGACTTCTTTCTCCTTGTCCCAGTTGGTGTGGGAACGTCTCTGGACGTCAGCCTACAGCGGTCTCGCTCCTTCCGCACTGCCTGGCCTGCTTCGGTCCCCTGGTTGGGGCCACCCGAACGTGGGAGGCTGGTGGTTGATTCTGGCAGCGCTCAGTGCGGCTCCTGTCCGTGAGCTGAGCTCTGTGTTTGTGATGCTCCAACACCAACAGTGGCACCCTCTGTTCCGAGGAATCCTTGCGATCTGCCAGCTGGCTGCAGGAGGGAGCCTTCGGGGCGGATGACGTCCCGCCAGCCCGGTCACGTGCGGCTGTGCCATTGTTGGGCCCGCGGGTTGGGGAATTGCTGGGCTCTTTGTCAGGGGCGAACAATGCCCTGTCTGTGGAGGACCATGTTACTGTAAATAACGTTTGAATATCATGAAAAATCCCTTTCAGGTCAGCTTCTCCCCCACAAGTGTTCTGGCTGGGCTTTTAGCAGCTTCTCCCACCCCCGCGCGCCCTGCTGAATGGGTGATGTGCGGGGCTGATTCGGGTAACAGCGCTCGGTGCTGGTGGGAGCAGAGCACAGCTTTTGCTGTCTCAAGTCCCGATTGTGAGCAGGCTGTTGGAGCTGTAAAGGACAAAAACGGATCAAGCAGCGCAATATCCTCTAGCTAAAGATTAGCTCTGCTCTCTAGAAAGCCCTGAGGGAATAATGCTCAGAACAACGGGGGCATTTGAGGGCTTTCTTTGCTGTGTTGTTCACTGCGGCTTGGTTTGAGAGCCCAGTGCCAGTTTATACGGTGCCAGCCCAGATGTGCGGTCGGGCAGGCGTCCTGGTTAGCCAGCACCACGTGGTGACCTGGCACGGCCAGGTGCAGGCAGCCTGTGCCCGGCTGCGTGGCGTGCGCTCATTTGTGCACAGCTCGGGCACAGGTGGAGCTCTGAAAGGGAGCTGCTGCAGAGGCCCCGTGGTGTTCCCAGGTGTGGCCAAATACCATATGGCGCAGGGGAAGCGACTGCAGATCCCGTAATGGACAGTTATGGAGCAATCTGTATGCAGAGGAAGTTAGTTCCTTAGGCCCTAAGGCTGCAGGATTTATACCTTTATTATTTTCCTGCCTCGCGTAGTAGCTCTCGTTATATCCATGTAAAAGACTGTGTCTGTTCTGAAAATGAGCAAGCGGTTGGCCTCAGTGCTGTCCTGTGGCAGGGAGTTAATTAGGTGCTGAAATAAGAAACGGAGTGTTTCCCTAAAATCATTTTGGGTACGTAGCCTTTCCACATGGCTCTTTTACAGAGAAACAAGGATGTGGATTGCAAAGTTGTAGATTTCTGTTGTAAGATGGAGTAAAGGAGAATGTCTGATTCATCTGTTCTGTACCACAAAATATTTTCTGTACCTGTCTTCTGCATCTTTGAGATGGTTCCCAAGCTCTTCAGACATACCTGCTGAGGGAAACTGGGAAACAATCCAGAGAAGGGCAGCCTGTTGGCTTTCATGCAGTATTGTAACGCCTGCCTTTTTTCACCCAACACGTCGGTCAGTGTATTTCGAGCGGCTGGACCTTTTAATTGAGCATGGTAGTTGTCTCCGTCTGTGCCACGGAGCGTGTGTCCTTTTTTACTCTGGGCAAGGCATTTTTGTAGACCTCGTACAGTTTTTACCTATTCTTAGTCATTTCAGAGACGTAGTGCAAAGCAGTCATTATTCTGTCTGTGTAGTCTGAGTTGTCCTCTGAAGTGGCCACTTGTATGGATCTTGGCACCCTGACCTTGTGTAACTCGGGGCCAGGCTGATCGTTCATCTCTGGAGTAATAGATACACCCTTCTTCGCGTCATCTTCTGGGGAATGAGCCCTTTCTGTCCTGTAAGGCTTCTCTGCGTCTGCTACTGTGGGAATTTCTGAATTTTGCAAAAAGAAGGCAACAAATGACAGTTTGGCACAGCTAGAGTTCCTAAATGTAGCCTGTATTCAGAGGTTATAGGAGGAAGAGAAATTGGTGTGGTTTTCGGTTTTGGGTTGGTTTTCATTTTTTGGGGTTTTGTTTCTTTTTCTCTATTTGTTTTGCCTATTTGTTTAAGAGTCAGTAGTTACGGAAAGGCACTGACTCTGTCAGCTCGACGGGGATCCCTAGGGGAAGAGTTGATGCAGGTGCAAAGAGGAGAAACCTCAGAAATCAGAATGTGGCAGGTCCAAGAGGGGAGGCCAGGAGAACTCTTACGGTTCTCGTGCTGCCCAAACCCAGCAGCGTGAGCGTTCCTTACCCTCGCCGTCTCTCTCTCGCACAGATAACTGACTCGGCGGGGCACATCCTGTACGCCAAGGAGGATGCCACGAAGGGCAAGTTCGCCTTCACCACTGAAGACTATGACATGTTTGAGGCCTGCTTTGAGAGCAAGCTTCCCGTGGGTAAGTGTCCGTTGGCTGCCTCTAGGTTCTGATGAATTGGCGTGGATGTGTACATGAGAGGTACGTGGATAGTGGTTCTGAGTGTGGTCTGCAGAACATCTTGCCTTTTAAAGCTGTTTCTCAGGAGTTTGTGGACAATCTCACCGGTGCAGAGCATCTGCTGTCTGTGTTGCATTTGGAAGTTAAGTATTCCTCTGTGGCTGCTCTACAGAGTGCTCAGGTTTCTTCTGAAAGAGGCCTAAGAAAGGGGAATTGTGTGTTCCTCCTACACAGGTCAGCACAGTCGCAGCAAATGGCAGCACCAGGGAGCAAACCGCACCTCCTGCTCTTTTCATGCTTCTCCCCATCCCGCAGCTGAGCCAGGACGGAGCATGATGCCTTCATTTCCAGGACCCTACCTTTCTCCCCTGCTGCCCATCTCTCCTCATTGCTGGAATGTGATCTGCGGAGCGTGTGCTTGGCAGCAATCCTGTTAGGTTAGCAGCGTGTGGAGGAGAACGTGGCCTCAGTTTGCACCCACAACTGCTAAGCAGTCGATAAAGGGAAGGGGAAACGAGCAGGACGTCAGCCTTGCATTTGTACTGCAGGGATGGTTGCCTAACGAGCACCAAGGCTCGTTTCCTGTGAGGTGACGCATGTGCTGCTCGGAGTGCCTGGGCTCATCCTCGGGACAAATGTGCTGAAAGCAGCCAGCACGTGGGTTCCAGTCTCTGGTGTGGGTGAGCCTGTGCAAGCTTGTGGGTGCTCACGTCTTCTCACAGTCACTGAGTTCTGCTCCCTGGAGCTGATTCTGCCGTGTCTTACCCAAAAAGACCCTGAAGAGCAGTCACTAGCAGCATTGCTCGTATCTGCTGAAAGACAGCATCTGTTTTGCTGCTCTGCTCCGTGTAGAAGATGCAAGTAATTTGCAAGCTGAAGAGAACTTTCCAGAAACAGAAGGCTATCTTTATTGGTTTGGGGAGGGACCTGGCTTGTAAAAGCTCTTCTGTCTCATCTGTAAAATGTGACAGGTGACTCCAAATGCTCAGGGCTCTGCTTTTATTTCACTGCGAAGGTAGGGCTTCCCAGTGCTCCTTAACGCATCGAGACATGCAGGCACTGGTGACTCATCCGGGAGAGTTGCTGCTGCTATTTACTGTCCCACACCTGGGTGTTTGGGAGGCCTCCAGGCAGTGCCACAAACCCTTTCATAGCTTCCATGGGATCACGCACTGAAGTGGGAGAGGCTTCTTTCTTTAGTTGTGTCTAGACTCTTACTTCAGTGCTTGTGACCAGAGGTTCCTTGCCTTTGCCAGAGCCTCTTGTGGCTCTCTTCATTGCATCAAATGTTTGCTCCTTGGCATCCCTGTCTTGTTGCAAGCTTGTTTTAGAGCTTTTGGTACCAATGAGGATAACGTACTTGTAAGCACAGCTTCTGCTCAGTGACTAGCGGGGACTGATGTGCCAAAATCTAGAGCTCTTCAGCTGAGCAGCTGGGTCCTCTTCCATAGGCTTTCTCTTGAGGGTCCTTCAAGCTGCCAATTTTTTTTTTTCACCCAGGGGCCCCGTAATCCTTGCTGACAATTTATATTGCATGGTGGGTGTCTCCAGATTCCCTCTGCTTGTGCTGGATATTAAGGAAATGTTGAAGCAAGGGAGGTGACACCGTGAGGCCTGATCAATGCAGGACTTGGTTAAGGTGCAGTGGAAGAACTACCCGTGTCACAAGAAGTGCCTCGTTTCCTCTTTAATGCAAGCAAGGGGATGGGGCAACTGACTGAGCTCTTCTTTTTCCCCATGTTTCTCCTTTCTTTTTCATAGTTTCCTCAAGTAGGTGGTCAGGACTTACAGTGCTGCAGCCAGGGAGGATGTTGGAGTACTGGAAGAGGAGAACTGTTGGTAGAGGAAGCCCAGAGCCGTTGGGCCCTGAGAGATCTGAGCGACCGGGATTTCTCAATCCTTAACCACAGAAATGAGGAAGAGGAAGTGAGAAGGAGATTCTGTGTAGAAGGTCCACATTAAGAGAGTGAAGGAGTTCTTAGAGTGCTTCTTGAAGCTGTGCATGTTTGTACAGTGGGCTTTTTTTCCACTCTTCCAGGGTGGAAGGATCCTGTCTTACTGACCACTGATCTGTTCCCACGTGCACTTACTCTAGTATTGTATGCCAGTTTCTGAGAACGGCACAACCTGCACACTCCTCTGTAGGGCTCTTCCTGTTTCCTAATCACAGAACCATAGAATGGTTTGGGTTGGAAGGGGCTTTAAAGATCATTTAATTCCACCCCCCCCCCCGCCATGGCACCTGCCACTAGACCAGATTGCCCAAAGCCTTGAACGCTTCCAGGGATGGGGCATCCACAGCTTCTCTGGGCAACCTGTGCCAGTGCCTCACCGCCCTCTGGGTAAAGAATTTCTTATGTCTAATCTAAATCTACCCTCTTTTGATTTAAAGCCATTGCCCTTTGTCCTATTGCTACACTCCCTGATTAAAAGTCCCTCTTCCATCTCCATCTTTACCTCTTTGCTCCTTCCCTAATCCTACATTTCCCGACTTTGGGTTTAATACCTTACCTTTACCTTATTTTTTCTGGCATTCTTTTGTGAAAAAAATGACATCCAGTTCAACCACCTTGTTTTTGCATTGACTTTACAAATTAGGAGCTCCTTTAGTCTCCCGTGAAACAGCTCTGTACCTGTATGAGATAATCTCTTGAAGACCCTGGGTGTTGTAGGTATCAGCTGGATGGTTTAGTTAAAGATCTCTGGGACTTACTGCTTTTTTTTGGTTTGTTTTTTTTCCTTTGCTGTTGATCTGCTCGGCTCTGGTGAGCCCCAGCTGCAGGAAGCATAAGGAGTCACTGAGGATCTGATGAGCTTAAAGGAAGCTTCTCCTTGTGCCTTGGGCTCAGTAATCTTCTAGAAGAGCAGCTTGAGGTTTTCCAGGATGGTCTCTGACAACATTAACCTCTTGCAGAATGTCTGCTTTCCATCCCCTTGCACCCAGCAGCTCTCATTTTTCTGCTTTCTTGGCAGCTCTCCCTTCCAGCCTGACAAATGAATGCTTCCAGTTCTGTTCTCCTCTTCACTGTCCTCTTCATCTTTCTCATCTCTTCCTGGAAGCTCAAGCTGTCCAACGGCAAGTTGCTGTAATGTAAACAACACAAAAAAAACTCTCTCTGAACTGTGCGCTTTGCGTTTTCCTTCTGCAGCTACTGTCGGTCACCCTACCTGCCAGTCTCTAGGCATGCTGATAGGCAGCAAAAGTGGTCAGAGCTTGTGGCTGGAGGAAGGAGCACCGCAGGGCTGTATGCAACATCTGTTAAAGAACAGTGCTGGGTTTTAAGTTCGTTTTTACAGTAACAGGTCTTTTATATGAAAACCAAAAAAATCTGTCCTAATTCTGATTTATCCATTAGGCTTTTACGTGGCTGAATGAGAATTGTGAGCTGCAGTATCCCTCGGGAATTAAGAAGCAGTTTGCAGATGATAAGGATGATGTTGCTAGTAGATTATTCCGTGCTCTGACAGCAGCAGCAGGTGGAGGTGATTCCGGTCTGCTGTTGGAAGAGCTGTTCAGTGGATAGGGACAAAAAGTGGGGATGTTGCACTGAAGACCTGCAATGTGTTGCTGACTCTGACTGGAGTGACCCCGTGTTACCTGTATATTGAATTTGCTTGTGGACTGAGGGAATGTCCACCTGGCAGCTACCTAGGGCTAAGTGTGAGTGTTGGACACGCTCCTGGAGAAAAGCTCTGGAGTTGGTAGTGTAAGTGAATCCTTGTGCTGTGCTGGCAGCTAGCTGGGGACAACTGCGTGCCCCGAAGTGCTGGGATTTGGGAATGTGTTAAGCACAGACGTTTCCTTGGTGGGTGGTAGAGGGGAATATGATACGCAGGTCAGCTGATGTGCTGCATTCTTCAGAGTGTCCTAAATGCATAGAACACTTTTTCCTCCTCTTGTGAATATTCTCATGTTCACATATGAAAGTTTGTAGCAGTTAAACAAACAAAAGGAGTCAGCTGTAGGCTTCCCCAGCAAGGGGCCACAGCCTCAAAGATACTTGTGCTGTTGACTGCAGCCTTCTCCTCCACACTGTTTATGTGGCTACAGACAGCAGTTCTCTGAAGTGGTGGGACGTCTTCCCAACAACCCTCCTGACGTCGTGGGGTTTGCATTTGCAACATGGGTCTCAGACCAGTGGGCCTGGTCAGTTCTTTCCCTGAAATGGTACTTCAGCAAAGATACTGCCTTCGTTTCTGCAGATAGTGCAGCATGTGAGGATCACTAGTCCCCATATGCTGCCTTCCTCAATTAAAGCAGCTTTCCTTCTTCTTTTCTAAATATAAATTCATTTCCAACCTCAGTAACCTTGATGGCTGTTGGTGTACTTCCTGCAAGGAGGAACATGGGCTTCCCAGTTTGAAGAGTTGTCCCCCTGGTGACTTCAGGCAGGCTGTCTCATAGCAGCTGGTATTCATCTTCTAATCCTCTGCAGTTTTTACAGTGATTTGCATCCTACACACACTTAGCACTTTTGGTCACAGCTTGTTCCCATTATCTTTGGGAGGCTCTCCCTCAGCCAGGATTTATTCTGAAGTCTGTATTTTTAGGCTGGACTGTGCTGCCTCCGCAGTTAGCTGCAGACACGGAGGGGAGGGATGTTGTGAGTCCTTCCTCAGCGCTGCAGAGAGCTGGTGATTTCCTGGCAGGCTGAACATTTCACACAATGAATCCTTTCATTATGCTTCCAGGAACAGGGAGGATGCCGGACCAGCTCGTGATTCTGGATATGAAGCACGGAGTCGAAGCAAAGAACTACGAGGAGGTATGTCCCCCGGCTGCCTGCGCCTCGGACTCCCCTTTCCCAGCACTCACGTGATGCTATTTGTAGATCTGGGGCTCATGATGGGAAGCTCTTTTCCCAGCGGTGATGAAAGCCTGTCTGCAACTTACAATTCCACTGAAGCTTTGTCTGCTAGGGCAAGAAAAAAAAAAAAAAAAAGATAAATATCAACTGAAAATTCATTCTGGGCTCTGGGAACTGGAGCCTAATGTGTGAATTTTTATTTATATCTTTGCCAGGACAGTGTGACCCAGCTTCTGGGCATAGGTATTACAAGCAACAAGATACTGAGATGTGCAGTTTCCCCTGCCCCAGCAGTGGAGGGTATTTTAGGTTAACATCAGATCCTCCTAAAGGTCAAGTTGCATCGTTACTGTTGCTGCCTTCCTCACTGGAAGATGCGTTGGCTTGACAGCCCTGAAACGGTGCTTGTGAGTTCCTAAGAACTGGCAGTATATCAGTGTAAAGGCATTTGGCAGAGCAGTAGTTGGTGTGAAATGTGTATTTGGTTTGAAGGCGTGACATTGGGAACAGGCATAAAACCCTGAACGTTCCCATCTTAGGAGGACACAGCTTTCTTAGACCAGGAGCAGCTGTGAGGAATAGCAGTTGCTTTGTGGCCGGGACAGTCTGGCGGTTTTGGATGCTGAATTTTGATGGCTGCTGCTGTGCTTCTGGCTTGCTAGAATTTGGGGTCGAGCAGCCCCCAGCAGAGCCTGAGAGTTGTTAGAGGAGAAAGGTTCCTGCAAATTCCTGCTCTGCCCACTGCTTGAAACCAGCTTGGGAGGTGCCTTAGGGAGGACAGGGCAACAGAGGAGACTGCGTATGGTGGCAGTTAGAGAACTAATGAATTCCTCAGATGGGCAAGCTGGAGTTCTGATATCCTTCTGATCTTTGGGCTAGCTGTTCCTCCATGGCTTACGTCAGTACGGTCTTCGTGCATGAAGAATAGAAAAACTGCTTGGGGTCGGGGAAGAGCAAAGCAATTGTTGGGCCAGCTGTCTGGCTAAACCAGCTGTTGAAGGATTACGAGATGGTGAAATCTTACATGGTGACCCCTGAGAGTGTAACTGGGAGGATTTTGGTGACTGCATTTACAGAATCTCTTTAAATCAACCCTGAAGCGTGCTCCGAGTTCCATTGCCATAGAGCTACCTAGCAGCATTGTCCCTCTGCAGAAAGGCTCTCTTTGAACAACTTGGTGCAGCTCACTGGTTGTACTGATACACCTGTCTTGGAATAAAACCAAGTACGCGTTACTCTTGTCCCCAGCGTAGCTCTACCAATGGAAAAGGTCCAGGGACAAATGTAGGCAAAGAAGAATTTAGACTTGCAGTCCCACCTGGTTGGAGATTTTGACACTGCCAGCAAGCATCCTTGCCTTGTGGGGACCTCTGAGGGACAGGCTGTGTCAAGCCTTGTTGAGCGGTGTGTCTGCGAAGGACTCAGTCTCACCTAGTGCTTGAAAAGCTGCTACTGATGTTTAGTCACGCTGTGTGGTCGTGGTTTTTCTTTTTTTTTCATCCTCTGCCCCAAGTTGCTAGAGTAGTTGTGTTTTTTGACTTGACAGGTTGTTGTAGGGCCTCAGGGGGAAGGCTGCTGCCAGATTTCCCTCCTGGAATTGCCTTTCTGAACCTTCTGTTAGTGTCCTTGGAGCCAGCAGTGCCTTTGTCCTCCCCCCTGCTGGTTCTTGTTGAACTTCTACAAGAGTTGATGCAGGGCGTTGAATTAGGGGCAGTAATACTGTCCTGCTTGTGTGTGGACATGGGCAGTGAGAGGAGGGATGGTGTCTGAGTCTGGCTTCATAAACTTTCATAGGTGCAGATGTTTTTGGAGCAGAGGAACTGGGAGAGTGATCCAGGTTAGAAAATCTTACTGACCTGCTGCATGGCAGTGATGGACTGTAGTTCTCTGGGATGGGGAAATACACCTTTCTTCAGTCAGTAAGTAGGAATGAAAGGACTTTTCAGAGGACACCAAGAAGGCTTGGAGGTCTAAGTTCCTTTCCGGATGAGCAACTCATTGCCAGTTCTTGGCTACAGACTCCGTCTGTGCTAGTTAGGCTTTGATGCACCTTTAAGTGGCCCCTGAGAAGCTCAGTGGAGTTGTTGTCTCAGTTGTTTGTTTGGTATGGATGTTCTTGTGCCTTCCAGGATCATGGTGTTCTACCACCACAGAGGCTCGGTGGGCTTTTTACAAACTGCCTTGGAGCAGCAGTGCTCTTTGGTTTCACTCGGGCTGAGAGACGTTCAGGGTGTGTGTATGAGAGTACATGCCAGGCTGGAACTGGCTATCACGTTTTTCTAACTACACCTATTAAAAGCAGCTGAAGGGATGCAGGATGGAGCAGAAAAGCCAGAGTTCTTCCCCGGGGAGCCTTTCAGGCCTTCTGTGGGTATGGAAAAGTGCCCTCCAGGAGGACAATGGAGCCAGTCAGCTCAGTGTTGTTTTGTCAGCAGAGGTCCCTGACCCCTTGTCCCTGGTACAGACCTGCTGCTATAGCTGTGTCAGCAGAGTCCAGGCCATAGGCACGCTTTTGCTGGTGCTATTTTTTTTTTTTTTTAGCAGAGATCTGCTGGCAGATGTGCATCCTGGACAGAGCTTTGTCAGTGCAGCCTCTTGACTAGAAAGCGGGAGGGTGTTAACCTCACATTTCCTATGCCCTCTTCGCACGTGTGCTCCAAACTGACACTGCTGTGCTGGCAGATTTAACGTACAGCTCACCTCAGCATAAAACCACTCAGATGACTGCTCGAGAGGCTGCTGCTTACCAAGAGATGTGTGTCATGCGAAGACCCTTCAGCTAGCGGTGTCCGTGAGAGTCCCGGAGCGCAGGCAGCTGTCTGAGCAGCGTTCCAGGATGCCCGCTCCCCGAGCGCCACCTACTGCCTGCCGGAGGGGGCTGGACAGCTGGGGGATGCCTCCTGGGCCTCCTCTCTGAGTCATCCTGGGGACACCCGTGCTCCACAGCCAGCCTGGGCTGAAAGCGGTGTGTTTTCTGTAGCGAGTCTTCCCTGCGTTGCGTTACCTCAGGACACGGAGTCTGGCTTCCTGGCGGGGGCCTGTCAGTCGTGGTAGTGACAAATTCTGTGCAAGAACCAGAGTTATCCAAAGCCTGCGATGCAGCAGTGGCAGGAAATGCAGTTAGAAACGTCCTTGTCACAGATTTTACATAACACTTAGTCAGGTTATGGTCAGGATCAGGGCAAGGACACGTGCTTATACACTCAGCTTCAAGTAGTTGCTGTTACGGAGTGTGCTTTCTAGTTGAATTCCTTGTAGATTTTCCTTTTATATACAAGTCTATGACTTGCAGGCTGCGTGACCTGCACAAAAAATGTCGTCTTATAAAACCAGCTTTTACGAGGAAAGCATATTTTTATCTTTCTGACTGGCTCAAGCAGAGCCCGTCCCATCGGTATTCCAACAGCGGCATCTGGTGGCTTGAGGCAGCTGCAGTGCGTGCAGCTGCACAGCCCTGCCAAGAGCATGTGCTGGCCTTGAGCTTGTCAGTTCACAAACCCCAAGCTCCTGTGGGTGTAGTCGAACCGCTGCTGTTGGGATCAGACTGCCCTGACTTTCTGGGGCAACATTTAGCCAAGTGAGTCTCGGTGCTAATATCCAGTGTGCACAGACAGCAATCCATGCACACACATGTATGTTAAAATCACCTTATCTTGGGCTGTGACTTCTGTTCACTGGAAGTGTAGCCACGTGGCAAGCTCCTCTACCCACTCATCAGAAGCCAACTGCGAGTAAGCTAACGTTGGGCCGAATAAGGAAGAAATGTGCTTGTGTGCATGCTGAGCTCCTCTCTTGAGTAGGAGGGGAAGACCTAAGCGTGTTTCAGCAAACCGGTGGGAGAGGTGACAGCATTTTGTGCAATGGGAGTTTCTGGCTCATAGAGGTGTTTCCTGAGGGGGAAGGATGCCCCAGATCTGGAGTGTGTGAGGAGCGGTTCAAACTGGCACACGTAGGAGCTTTTGGTTTTGGTTCAGTGACTGCCTGACTCTCCTGTTTTGTAGATTGCTAAAGTGGAGAAGTTGAAGCCTCTGGAGGTAGAACTGAGGCGGCTGGAAGATCTTTCAGAGTCTATTGTGAATGACTTTGCCTATATGAAGAAACGAGAAGAAGAGATGAGGGACACGAACGGTAAGAGACTGTGTGCTCCTTTGGAGAGCTGGAGCTCTAAGACCCTTACTTCTGCTGAATGTGTTATTAGGGCAGCGTTTGGAGAACAAGCAATTACAGCGGTCTCTGCCTGTTCTGTTCCTACTAAGAGAAAACCCTCTATTCCTCTTCTTTTGAGCAGTCGTACTGTCTTGTTTCCAATTTCTAGAAACCATTTCTTCCTGTCTCCATTCCTAATGAGAATTAATCTGAACCATTTCATGTTGTCCATTAACCAAAGTTTCACCTTGTTCCCTCTCATTGTTCCCTCTGCGTTTATTCTCAAGTACTGATGGTGCTTGGGTGCCCTTGCCTTCATATCGTTTGATATCTTGCCTTTGAGGTTTCGCAGGGGTGGGGAGAGAGGAGGGTAAGGTTCCCTGGATTTTGAGGAGCATCCTGTGATGTCAGACTACCATGCAATGGTTTGTTGTCTCTTTCAGAATCGACAAACACCCGGGTTCTATACTTCAGCATTTTCTCCATGTGCTGTCTCATCGGACTGGCCACCTGGCAGGTTTTCTACCTGCGTCGCTTCTTCAAGGCCAAGAAACTGATTGAGTAAAGCAACAAGTCCTCCTCCCCCTCAGACCCAGCTGGACACCGCTGGGACCAGCCGTGGCCCCCCGGAGCCATCTCACAGATGATACCCACCGACTGGAGCTTTTCTGCAGGAACTTGGACCCTAAAGGGGGAGGGGAGCATAAAGTTGGAGGCAACTGGGGACTTGAGAAATCCTGTTGGATGTTGAGGGTGGGGCAGCTTGTGATGGGTTTGGGGATTCCTGGGGCAGCAGTTAAATAAAAAATGATGTTTCCATGACAGCTGCAGCGAGCTTTTTGCGCTGTCTGTTCTCCTTTTATAATCTTGATGATGTCTCCCATCTGTCTGTGACTGTAGTGTTACTCTGAGCCACTTGGTCCTGCTGAGCTCTTCAGGTGCCGTGCAGCCAGCACCGGGGCAGAGTGGGGGATTCCCTGTTCTGACCAGCTGGGATCTAGGCCTCATGCAAGCGAAGGTGAGGGCAAAGAAATAGGATTTACCATTCCAGCAGAGCCTGAGGATAGAGGGCAGTCCAAGGTTTGGTCCCTGTTGTGGACCTTGGTGTTTCTCCCTGTGGGAGCTGATGGGTCAAGGTACTTGAGCATACGGTGGTTCAGCCTGGAGGAAGGGGAGCCTTGGAAGGAGGGCTTTGTAATGTGCTTGAGCTTGGAAAGGAGACCCCTGCTTTGCTCAGATAGGCTGTCCAGCCTTGGTCCTGCCCTTACTCCATGCGTTTGTCTTGGATTTGCCTCTCTGGTCCTGAAATGATGCAGCAGTTTTCCTGAAAGCCATAGTCTTGGTGACCTTTCGTGCAGAGAGAAGGCCTCAGTCAGATACAGTCACAGAGCAAATAGGAGCAGGTTATGCTAGGAATCTTGATCTTAAATTGAGCAGGAAACTTTTTTCAGCTAATAGTGTAACGTTTATTCAGCAGGCAGCTGGCTGAATTTCACTTCCTGAGACCTCAAAGCAAGGTGAGCTGCTGTTAATGTGAAGTGTGAAGCTTTGAGGTCTGAGGATGCAAGGGGTGCTTTGAAGGATGGCAGAGGAGTTGTTGGAAGAACGTGGATGATCCTGAAAAGCAGTGCAGGGTAGGAATAGGCTAATGCTACATGTGAAGGGGGCCTGAACTGTGCCCTCAACAGAACTGTTACTCTATGTGATACCACAGAGAGCAAGCAGCCTGTCATGGTTCCTCAGCTGTCCAGATGGAATTACAACAAATAAGCCAGGCTGGGGAAAAGCAGGCTGGTTAACTTCCTGAACTCACTCACTGCAGTTTTTAGGCAGTGATTAAAATTCTTTCACCTTCTCTGCATTCCTTCAGAGCAAACGGTTCAGCAGCACAGTGTTCTGGTCTCACGTGCCTAGACCCTTCTGCCTAGGGAACAGGTTATTATGGCCCTGGGTCCAGCCTACCATTTGGAAGAAAAGCATTTGTTAATAATTAACAACCTGAATCTGATCTGTTGCTGGGGGTAAATGGTTGTCCAGGGTCCGGGGTGAAGCTCTGGGAAAGGGAGAAAAGATGACCTACTGTCATCGAGAAACAAGTGTTTTGTTGCTCCCTTGCCATTGCCAAGATCCCGGGGTTGTTAGTTCCGCTGGCAAGTGCTTATATTGCTTTCTTTTTTTCTTAAAAAGCCATATTAAGAGTCCAAGTCCACTCCTCTCCCTTTATCCTTGAACATTTTTGAAAGCTGTTACACTGCAGAACAGCAGTGGTGCCACAGGACTTAATTACAGAAGTCATTGAAGGTAGCTTTAGGTCCTACAGTTTGAAGCCTGTAGATCTGTTAAGGTTTTTGCTTTTGTTTTTATATGAATTGAAAAGACAGTACAAGAAAGGGGCCTTCCCCATCCTGTGCGTCGTGATTATCTTCTCCCTGTCCTTCTTGGAGTATGAAGACACCGTTATCTCAAAAATGGTGGTGAGGCCTTACGTTCTCCAGGTGACTGTTACAGTATCATCGTTCCGGTGTTGCGCCTTGGTCCACACCGTACTGGTGTGGGTACTGGGGAACGGATGTGGGGGACTATTGGATTTCTCTGTAATGACTGCTTGGGGGATTTTGTCAATTTTCTCAAATAAAATTGCTTTGGGGGAAAAACAACCCACATTAGTTGTCTGAGACTTGTCCTCTTTGTTCTATTTGTGGGGTTGACGCAGCCAGTGATGGTCATTCCAAAAAACATCTCTACTAGAAGTTGACATTTTTCTTTTTTTATTTTTTCCCCTTCCACTCTTCCAAATCATCTCCTTTACATGGAGGGATCTTGAGGCTACCAGTTTGCCTTGTGCTTGGCAATAGTGAAATAGGATTGGTGCTGTAGAGCACAGGGTTTGATTTTTTTTTTTTTTTTTTTTTCACTGCCGGCTGCCAGGGAGAATTTACTTCATCGAGACAAACCAAATTGCTTTCAGTTTTGTGCTTTAGAGGAAGATTTGAATTGTCACAGAGATGAGTTTGTCCTTTGCGAGTCACAGATGCTCAGTGAAGGGAGTGATCTGGTATTTACCTACTGCTGCTGCCAAATCTCTGCCGAGCCTGTGGTCCTTGTGTCAAGCAGGAACCAAGTGAGATGGCACAGAGCAGAGCCGAGGCCATGAGAGAGCTTCATAACTAGTTAGTGTTATCGGGGAGAGTTTGAAGAGCGGGAATTCCCAGATCTTTGGATAAGGATTAGTGTCTGCAAGTTCTTGCATGGATGAATACTTGAGCATGTGAAGTCGTACAGCTGTTTTCACGCGGTAGGTTGCAGGTGGGTCTGAGCTGTGCCGCGGATGCAGAGCGGCTCTGCTCGTTCCATTTCACGTCTGGGAAACGGGCAAAATTCGAGCTGTTACAGATACTTGGGTCTGAGCCCATCTTTGTGTGTGACAGATGCATCGCTGGTAAATCTGTAATTGCCTGTAGCAAACGGCATCAGACGTACCCAGCCTCTTCCACCCACTTGTCAATGTGACTAACAATTTAATTATCGCACCGCTCACACAGCGTGTGAGCATTCCTAAGTAAGGTATAACGCCGTGTGCTCCCCTCCTGCTGTCAGCCCGGCTGCGCTGCGTGTGCGTGCCTTGAGAGACGAGCAGTTCGCACTCTGTTGCTCATTTCTCACAAGTCGGTCAGATATTTGAGAAACAACCCAAGTGTACAACACCTGCGCTGCCTCCTAACTGGCAGATCAGTGCATTTAATGGTGGAGCAGCTGCTGAGGGACTTTAGACTCAAACTAGTTTGCCAACCAATTGGCAAGATCATTAGGGGATTCCTGCCCCTGTGTTTCATAAGGTCCTCCAGCAAAGATCCTGGGAAAGTAGTCTGGTCTCTCTTACCCACTGCAAATTCATTTAATGAATTTGTCTCATCTCTTTAGCTGTGCCAAAGCTGGAGACAGCTTTGCCAGAAGTGAGCAAAATCTTTGGGAAATGAGCTTCCCATAAGTCACTTTAAGGTTGCTTGGTGGGAAGGAGAGAGCACAAAGCTGGACTGGATACATCTCTCACAGGAGAAAAAAGCTGGGTCAGTGAAATGTGTAGCAGCTCAGGGTTGGTTGTGCTGCCTGCTGCCCTTCTTCCACCTGAAAAACCTCTGTTGGGCCCATCTGCTCCTCCTGCTGTTCCTACCCCAAACAACCACTGATGTTGGTGTGGTGACTCTGGGAAAAACTGCCTGTTGGCATTTCCTGGACCCTTCTGTAAGCTTGAGGCCAATGAGCCCAAGCTTTTGCTGCAACACAAACGTACTTTGTTCTGTGTTGCCTTTAGAAGCCTGTTTCACTTCATGCTGGAGGTCTGTTTGCACTGAAAGGAGCCGGGGATTGCTCTGTTTCAGCTGCAGCTGAAGTGACAGACTTTCAGCAAAATGCCGGTAGTTGATGCCTGATTATCCCTTATGTTGCAGGTGGTGGTTTATCACCTCAAACTTAATGCACTACCTCAGCCTTGTGTGTTTCCAGCGTGCTGAAATAGCCCGTCAGAGGGCCCGTGATCTCCAGGTATCTGTACCGGTGATCTCAGCTGTGAGAATCGTTTGATCAGTTCATATTTGGAGTGAGCTGCCGTACCCAGGAGGACCTATCTGACTTGTTTTATTTCAGTGTTTTACAGTAAAATGTTGAATAACTTCAAAAAAAAGGCAGAGGTAGAACCACTCTTGCATAGCTCAATCTCACTTTTATGCTTTCCTCTGTCACTTGATTTCCTTTCATAGTTGATATTCCTGAGGAACTTTTCCCCAGAGCTTTTAAACCAATGACACGATGTGATCTTTGCATAAGCTGCACCAGGCGGTTTGGTTAGTTTTAATGAGATGAACTGTTCTCCTGGTTCTTTAGGGCACACTGTTCCTACATCTGCTGAGCAGATCATGTTTGTGTTATCCAACTACACTGCATTGCAACTCGAGTCTGGTTTGCTGCAGAGCTTTACCCTCTAGGTTTTTTTTTTCTCCCATACCAGCTGCTCATTCTTTTTTTTTTTTTTTTTTCCTTTTTCCTTTATTTTCCCTGAATATCGTTTGGATAATCTTCCCTCAGGTGTATGATACTTGCTGTACGTATTTAACTGGAATCTCATTGTGTTGTCATCTTAATTACAATTAACCACACAGCTGACTTTTCATTTCTTCCTTCTCAGTGTGGGCTGTACTTTCCTTATGTAATGTAATTAATGTACTGCCTTGGCTGCTGAAAACCCTTAATAACATCTTTGGATTAAACTGATATTCACGATGGTGTAACTGACAATATTCCTGTAAAGTCCAAATTAGTCCTTTAGCAAGATTTTGCAAGGGACAGACTGGCACATTGCCTCCAGATCACATGGCTGCTTTCAATGTTGAGTGAAAAATTCAATGTGAATTTGGGTTCCTGTTCGCCATCCATATTCCAATGAACCTGAGCATCTGTTGCTTGCTTTAAGTGCATCTTGCTGTGAGACCTACGGCATGACTCTGTAAGTGTAGTAAAGTGACAAGTGTGTGGGGTGGCTGAACGTCTTGTAGGTACTGCTGTGAGCATCAGTGTGGGGAAGGCCGTGGGTGATATTGCAGATAATGGGCACAATAATTCTACTTTTCAAACACAGAAAAAATGGACATTGACTTTTTCAATTAGTCTTCTGGTTTTCTACAAGTGTTCCAGTTTCCTTAATCCCCTTTCCATGAGATTTTGGCATCGATTTTTTTTTGTCCCTATCGCATTTTGCCAAGTACTCCCTTTATGGTGGAGGGATTTAATGCTACGAAGCAGAACATACCTGAGCTTTTTCTTGTGTTCCTGTAAGTTTTTTCCCTGAAACTAAAATAACATTTTTGCTGCTTGGAAGAATAACATCTTTGTACGGAAATAGTTACGATGCTCAGCCAATAAACCTTGCTGGACAAATCGTTCACGTTTAAAACCAGTGCTTATAGGGGAAGTACCCAACAGCTCTGTAATATGCACTGCATTGCGAGGAACCTCCCTCATTTCCAACGGGGCACCACAGACTCTTCTCAGGGTGGAGATAAAAGCTAGCCAGCTTTGTCGTGCTTGGTTTTAGGGATTTGTGCCTCAGCCCCTCAAGTCCCCTGTAACTGCAGGACCAGGTAACCCAAGGGAACGTTCCCTGCCATCAGCCTCTGCTTTCCGCTCTGTGGTGGTGGCTGCTGAACTTCGCAAACAAAATACTGACATCGTTACATTCCTTATAAAAATAAATAAATAAATCATTTACCTGAGGTTAAGGTTGTTAATGCTTCCTTCTGACAGTGCGGTTAGCTGGGTCTAGAACATTGTTTATGAAGCTTCTGCTTTTTCCTCAAAATGTCACCAATCATGAGGAGTGGGGTAAGGAGCGCTCTTATGTTTTGTTAAGTGTGTGAAAAGGGAATCGGTTGACAGAAGTAAGCTGGGATACGCTTGTTACTTTTATCAGTGTTCAGAAATCACCTCAGCATGCTCTGTGAGGTGTGTTTGAGCCAAAGGAAAAGCTAACGACACAACAGCCGTGCCGTCCTGGCTCCCTCAGGCGGCTCGGTCCCTCCAGCCGCCCGTCGCCGTGCCACCGGGCAGCTCCCAGGGCCCGACCGCCGCCTTCCAGGCGCCCACCAAGCCCGGTGCCGGTGCCTGTGGGTGCCGGCGGGGGCGGCCGCGGGGAGGTCAGGGCTGCGGGCGGAGCGGTTCCGGGTCGGCGGCGGGAGCCAAGATGGAGCCCGCGGGGCGCGCGGGGCCGCGCTGAGGGAGCGGCCGGGCCGGGCCGAGCCGCGCTGAGCTGAGCCGGCGCCATGTCGCTGGGCGAGTACGAGCGGCACTGCGACTCCATCAGCTCCGACTTCGGCAGCGAGTCCTCGGGCCGGGCCGGCTCCCGCGGCGGCGGCGTCGTGCCGGGCGAGCAGGAGGAGCTGCACTACATCCCCATCCGCATCCTGGGCCGCGGCGCCTTCGGCGAGGCCACCCTGTACCGCCGCACCGAGGTAGGCCGGCGGCGGGCCCCTGCCTTCCCCTCCCTCCTCCTCCTCCTCGTCCTCCTGCTCCTCTTCCTCCCCTGCCCCCGAGGAAGGCCCCGCGGGTGCGGGGGGGAGGCCCGGGGCTCCCTGCGCGCCCCCCGCTCAGCCCTGTAGGGTCTCGCAGGGAGACGCCACGACTGTGCAGACGCTAATAGATTGCTCCTTTCTCTGCGTTTTCTTCCAGTCACAGAGGACATGGGGGCACCTCATACAGGTAACTCTCTCGCGGAACCATAATTTGGCCAAAAAGCCGGTCCTCCCGTGGCTCCTAGGTCACGTCGTGCTGCCCGGCCCAGCCCTCCTCGTGCTTCGTAGTGCCTGGCACGGAAAAGCACTGGTCCTGGCTCCTGGGGAACTCCTCGGGTCTCTCTGGGGGAAGGCAGCCCCAAAGTCCTCTTAGGAATTCACTCCAAGCATATCTGATGGCATGGGGGGGGGCAGCAAGGGCAAGCCAAACTTGGTCTTGTTCCCTTGAAGTTTTTTAGGAATAGTTGTACTTGTGCAGCTAGGGATCTTGTACAACATCCTGTAAATAAAGGGTTGGAATGATAGTATTTCCCTTTTATGGAACCAGAGTACGCTTAGTCTTCACTGAAACAAAAACTCTGCATCCCTTCCCTGGAAAACTTAATCTCTTTTTCAAAAGGAGTGCCAGCCAGCTAGAATAGTGGCTTCAGGCCGCTACTCCTAGCAATAAGTAGAAAGACTCAGAGCTTATTGTTGTGAAGAATCTTTGTCTGAAATCTTTAAGAGGCAGGAAAGCCTGTTTGCCTTTCCTGAAATTTTAATTTCCTGCTATAAAGGGACACGTTGTTCTCTTCGGAGTAGTGTGTTTTTAATTAAAAGATGTTTTTGTGTTTCAGGATGACTCACTTGTAGTGTGGAAGGAGGTGGACCTGACCCGTCTGTCAGAAAAGGAGCGTCGTGATGCTTTGAATGAAATCGTTATCCTTGCTCTGTTGCAGCATGAGAACATCATTGCGTACTACAATCACTTCATGGATAACACCACGTTGCTGATTGAGCTCGAGTACTGTAATGGTGAGATCCCTGCTCCCACTTACAAACAGGAGGCAGCTACGTTGCTGAGTAACCCTCCTACAGAGCCTGCAGGGAGTATTGCTGGGGTATCCCTGGGGGAGTGGAGGAATGGAGGTGAATTCTGCTGCGTAGCTCCGGAAGAAGAGATTGAGAATCCTTCTGGTTGATATATGCGTCTCAGGTGCACAAGAAAAGCCCAGTAGTTAGCACAGGCATTTCAGGCAGTAAATGGTTTCTTGCGTGTTCTGTATAGCTGGTGCAGTGAGGGTAGTGGGTTACTGGTGGCGTATACTTCTCACGTGCTTTCCTTTGCTCTTGTGAGAGGGCGGTGAGAAAAGGCTGTGAGGATATTTGGGTCTTTGTGTCAGTACAGAGTGGGGCTGGTTTTCAGCAGTGTCACTTAAACAGCACTGGTCCTGGCTTCTGGGTAATAATCAGCTGATACCCCTAGAACAGGGAACCTACCCAGAACTGCCGCCTGCTTCCTACTGGGGGGCGTGGGACAGCACACCTGGCCAGCTGGCCTGCGCGTGCTCGGGGGTTACGCTAAGCCTCGGGTTGTCAGCAGCTTTTTCTGATGGCAGACCACCGACGTGGTGTCATCGCCTTACACAGACAGCTTTCACTGGGGCTGGGGAGGATGGCAGACTTGTCAAATGCCCTGGGTGACACCTGAAAACCAGAGCTGGTTTTGCCTCTCGAGTTCACTGCTTTTTGTTATGCAGGGTGTATTGCAAGAGTAAGGACTCTTTAGCTCCTTGATTTAGGAGTACTCTGTGGGTTATTTCCCTACCCCAAAATGACTGCACACTTAGGGCCATTATAAATTCACCAGAGGACCTGGAGAGAGGGTGTGTGGTTCTGATGTCTGTACGTGTGTGTCAGTGTTTCTAAACTGCTTGCTTTACCTTGGGACAATAACCAAGAGCTGAGTATCTAGCCTGCGTTACCTGGATATGTCCGAGTGGTACAGAAGAACAGGCATGAGAAAGAGGGAATCTCTTTCAGACCTGAGGGTATCATGTTTGCCAAGGGTTGCTGTTAATAGTTTTATCTGCCACAATATACATTTCTGTTTGTTAGTGTTCAAGCCCAAGATAACTTGTAATTTGTAAAGTAAGGCTGGACTAGTTGCACTTCTCAGAATCCAAAAATATAGCAGGGACAAAAAGTATAGCTAAATATCCAGAGTTTTTACTGTTTGATTGGCACTTTTTTTTTAATTTTTTTTCTTTTTTTCTGGAGATCCGGGAAAGCCTTTCAGATGCAGGTAGATATTAGCCCCATTTTACAGGTGAGGAAGCTGAATTACTGACCTCTGCACAGTTCTATCTGTATAGAGTGGTACCGTAAGATCCAGATTGATCATGGAAATAACATAATTGAATACATCTGAACTAGATTTGGGAAGACGTATTCTATAAAACATCTGTTGAAGAGAGAACAGTCTCAAAATTTAGATGTGATTAGATGAAACAAAAAAAGAAAGTAATTTGGTTTTCTTTCAGTATGTGTGCATAGAGGTATTGATTATCTGAGTCAAGAGCTAATTCATCTCCTTGTGTAGGTTTTTGGTGATGTAGAACTTGGTGTGCTACACTTTGGCTCAGAAAAGCAGAAAAAAGATGGAAAAAATCAGATGAGGAACAGAAGTTGCTAAAAAACTGTAGTCTGAATCACAAGGAAGGAGGTTCATGAGCAGAGGCAGAAGCAAATACTTTGGTTAAATTGTGAATGTGAAGAGTCATTCGTAGATCATTTACAAGCGTGAACATAAGGCTGGAAAAAAAGCACGTTGGAAGGTTATAGCAAGGCAGAACGAGAAGAAATTATGCAAAGTGAATCTTAACCGGAATATCAGAAATATCTTAATGTGGAAGTGCTGAAATAGTCCCTCAAGGAGGCAGAGGAGCCATTGCCACCTTTTCTGGACATCTACAACATGACAGACCCATGGAAGATACACAGCAGGAAACTGCTTTGTATTGTACCCGTGGGAATGGGCAAGGGCCTGGTGTTCTGTTACTGGTAGGATGTAATAATACAGTAATGGGGAAATGGAACAGCAACAGGATGTGACCAGAGATTTGGGATTTGCTGCTAAGATGCTAATCTGGCAGGGAGTCTCACTGCCTACAGCACTCTGCATCATTTCTTGTAGCTCTCCTTGATTTTTCAGTCTTCTGTCTTGAAGCTGTGAGGTGCCCCGAGGAAGCTGTTTGCTGGCTTCAGGCTTCTGTGGCTTGTGCTGCTGTTGTCAACACTTTGTGACTTCTTCATCGAAGTATTTGGCAGCACAGATGGAGAGGCAGGTCAGAGCTGGGTAGTACGTGGGGAAAGGCAATAATTTGTGTTGTTTTCAGAGACTTCTGTGACTTATAATTGTGTTGTTTTGGTGCTTTTTTTAATATACTGTCTTTTTTTTTCCTGCTGAGCAGGACAAAGTCTCTCATGATTTGATGTACAGGTTCGAGATGTCTGCATATCCCAAGAAGCGCTGACAGGTTGGAAAAAAACCATAGGGACTGCTAGCCTACCTTACTGATACACTTCTCAGAGTATTGAAGTTAGAACAAGAATCATCTCTGCTTAAGCTTAGGCATGCCAGTGAAGTTCTTAGGTGGAAGAAGAACTTAGTTCTGTGAGTGCCCGACCAGTGAAAAGTGCAGAGTAAGGAGAGAGAGCTGTAGTGATTCATCGGATCTCCTGTGGGATTTGGGCATTTCCAGCAGTAGCTAGCAGAGTAACTGCTGCCATTAACTAAGATGATCCTTTTTGTCTTTCTCACTCACTTATAATTACAGGAGGGAACCTCTACGATAAGATTCTGCGGCAGAAAGACAAGTTGTTTGAAGAAGAGGTAATTTGGACTGGTTTGAGGGAGCGGTGGGGTTGGCTTAATGTTCTGGGCATCTGGCTGGCTACGTGTGTGTGCTACTTTTTCTCCCTCCTATATTGCTCTTAGAAATTTTCTGTATAAATCTGGGGGCTGGCATCCTTCCTCTCTGTTAAGTATTGCAAACAATTATGGACTATCAGAATTTTGTTATTTTTCATTTTTGGCTGTCTCTAGGCAATATACATTTCCAAGGGAGGAAAAATGAAATAGAGAGCTCAACTGACTTTGGTCACCTTATCATGTTGGCTAAAATTTCACTTTAAAATCTTTATTTATGGCTGGCAATATTTCTCTCTTAACCATTTTCTAAGTTCTTTTTAGAGTTTCTACTTTGAACCTGTCTCACCATGATGTTTTTCTTCTGTTTCTTTTTTTCTAAACTTATTTTCTGCTGTCTGCTTCCATCTCATGATGGAGATGCTTGATAATTACACTTATTTATCTTATATAAAGCATTTTAAGGCCTTCTGGCTCACGGTGAATATTAAATTCCAGAGACCCCAACTGTAGATCTTCCCCATGTGATCATTAGCTGTCATTCCTAATTCTTTTACTCATCAAACTCGATGTTTATCAGGACAGGCCCTATGAATGGCACTAGACCAAGCTACGTTTTGGAATATCTTTTTAGAGATTTCCGTAACAGGAAATTCTCAAGGGAATGACACGTTTTCATATTCCTTAAAGAGAATCTAGATGATATGGTCAGGTCTTTTTGCTGTGCTTGTCTGTGTCAGGGATGTTGGGATTTTTTGTTTGTTTGTTTTTGAGCCTCCTGTTATTTCTACCTTTGCAGATGGTGCTTTGGTATCTCTTTCAAATTGCCTCAGCTGTGAGCTGCATTCACCGAGCAGGAATTCTTCATAGGTAAGTGTGGCATGGAGTAATGCTGAGGTAATGACCTCATCCTGCCATTCCTGGGTGTAAGTTGTTCCTTTGAGTAACCTTTGCTTTTGTGTTTAAAGGAAACACAGTTTCTCTGTTCAGACCCTAGCTGGACTGTTTAGATACTAAATATCACTTCTGTAAAGACTTTGTTATTGGGGTAGAAACAGTCTTGTGATAAACATGGAAGAAGTTTTTTATTTGAAAATGGAATGGTTGTCTTTGCACTTTTGTGAACGAGGAGTTAAGCCATATGGGAAAGGAATCAACTGGCCCTTTATTGCCATAGCACATAAACGATGTTTGCTAAAGTGGGTAGGAAGAACAGTTACTGCTGGCCAAGGGCACTTCCCACCTGCTCCACGAGTAATAGCTTCCGACTGCCGCGTACGTCCTTACGTAGTTCCTAGAGGGTGAGGAGGGCGAAGACTCTGCATTGATGCTTTGCTACAAGATCACCCGGGTGAAGGTTTTCAATACAGCTTGTTAGCAGGTAGTGGTAATTTAGACACTGACTCCGAGATTTCGATGAGGAGCTAGTTAGCTTTTCCTGTTGCTTTTTTTTGTTGGGAAGGGGTAAATTTCATTGGTTATGTGTGCTCCAAGAGTGCCCATCTCATGGGCAGAGTGAGGAGGCTGTGGGGTTCTGGGAGTACTGCACACAGACAGCCCTTTCCAGCAAGGCTGGGTCGCGCGCTGCACAACATCCTTCCGTGACCGTGTGAGGACGTGTTCTTTGAGACAGCATCCTTGCTGCTGCCATTCTGAATCTCATAATTAGCATGTCTCGGTAACAAAGAGTTGGTACCTTACACTCCACAAAGCAGTACCTATGCTTTTTGGCCTAAAGCAGATGTGTCTGTCCTGCATTGCTCTAATTTCCTGCTTATCACCTCTGGTGCCCATCTTCACAGCAGGGTTCGTGGTCTAGGAACATGTGTGGCCCCACATCCTTCCATAACAATGACTTGAACAGTTATTTAAATGTTTGCAGTGATTTCCTTCTGCTGCAGACATTGTCAGAGTGACCCAGGACTTTGCGATGCCCCAAGTGGATGAATGCAAAGTGCTGCTTTACTTGATGTTGTCCTGATCTGCACTGGGAAGTTGTTGATGGTACGTTAGGAAAAGGGGGTGTTAAGAACCATCGGCCATGGGAAGCATATCATGCTGCGGGGGCTTCCTCTCTGTATTGATCTGTGAATCGACGTATAAGCTCTTCTGTCTGGGACTAAATATTTTCAATGAGTTTTGGTGTTCCACATTTTTGTGGCCATCAGACTTGATCTTTGGGGTATAGTACATCATGCTATAATTATAGAGCTGTTCCTGAGGGTGAAAGGATGTTATGCTTAAGATCTAGAGTGGCATGTGTTTCGCACCTCGTGTGTGTGTGTGTTTATATTTACATACATACATATTTTTGAGTGAACTCAGAGACACCTGGCTTGGGTCCTTTTATTAAAGCAGGGAAAATAAGACTTGTTCAATGGCCTTCAATTGAGAAGAGACTGAGAGGAGGAAAAGAATCATCTTTGATCTATGGCTGTTAAATAGGTGTCTGAAAGCCTGAACCTTTTAGACTGCATTGTGTTTTTGTGGGCATACAATAAAATCTGGGTAACTCCAGTTACTGCCCCAGTACCTGGGGTCAGATTGCTGCTGGCGTGAGAGCCTGCAGTTAGAGCAGAAGTTACCTCCTGGGAGGGGGAGTGTGGGAGTGTGTGGAAAATTGAGAAATCTGGAAGTATATTTGAACATCTGCATTTTTCTGTCTCCTTTCAGAGATATAAAGACATTAAATATCTTCCTAACCAAGGCAAACCTGATTAAACTGGGAGACTATGGGTTGGCAAAGAAGCTGAACTCTGAGTACTCTATGGCTGAGACCGTGAGTATCTGCTGCCTTTTGTGAAGAACCAAGTGTTTTGGTTTTTTTTTTTCCCTTTCATCTCTGCATGCCTTGCAGAAGACCAGGAATGCTGAACTTTCTTGCTGCTTGTATTCTGTTTTTCCTTTCCCTTCTCCACCTAACTTATCTCACTGGCATGGGCAGATTAGCAGATGTGTTGCAGCATACAGTTCTCCTTGCTCCCAGGTTATCTTTTGGAGGTCTATCTCTCTGCAAAGCAGCAGCTGACTAAAGATAAGTGACACTGTGGGCATGGAATTGTACCAGAGCCAGGATAACTATGTTAGAGAGCACTGTTCTTCTTTCCCTGGTACCTAATACGGGAGTTCCAAAGGTGAATCTACATGAGGGTGGTGGTATCAGAGGGCACACAGACAGCAGCATAGTCACATCAATAAACTCTCCCACAATGCTCGTTAAGCCCTTAGCAAGTTAAGTTAACCTGGTCATTCTGCTGTGCTAACATGTATTTTTGCTTCAGCTGGGTCTGAGATTGCTTGGCTGTGTTTGCCTGAGATTGCACCGTGCCTCCTATCTCTTTGATATGTAGACTCTGAACTGAATTAGAGAGAAGCAAGAGAGGCATGTGTGCTTCTTATGGTAACGAGATAGTATAGTTTATTAGTAATGCTCTTGGGGGGGAGGAGAAGGGGGACAAAGCTTGCACAGGAGATTAATTCTACCAGAAGGCTGTCAAGTTTGGCTTAGTTCCAGACCCTTCCAGAAAGCGGTTTCACAGCCAGAGTTATGAAACAGGATAAGCTGTATTGCAGGCACCTGAAAGGCTCTGCTTAGATTTCTCAGCTCCATTAATTTCTGTGGTTGAGCACTGGGCTTGGAAAGGAAGGCATTGTCTGGAATTCCTATCTGCTAAAGGCTTTTATTACAGTTTAGGATGCAAGCCAGCTTGCATTTCCCTTTACCAGGCCTTATAATTGGACTTAACGCAAGCTATTGGTGTTCTGTTAGGATGTGCAGTTAAACACTTGCCAACTTCCTTCCAGAATATGAACGTTATTGTGCAGTCGGACAGTAAATGGGAATTCAGGACTACTGCATAAAGCACTTCCTAAGCTGGGCTATAGCACAACCATTTCTCTTTCATCACATTTTTCATGGCTTTCTGGCTCTCAGAGGAACTGTCGTCTGTGCTATAAATTTCCTGGTGTTTTTTTGCCTGTGTTATGTATGTGTATCTACGCCTATGAGCTTTTCTTCCGCCTCCTTCTTCACTAATGAAAGATTTTGAAGTAAATACTTTCAACCATCTTTCTTTCTGTACATGATGTTGGTGCTGTAGGCTGGCTCTTCGATTTGTGATGTAATGTCCCGTGGCAGTTGGGAAGTGTATGTTGCAAAATGAGTGCAAACCAGTTATTGTTACTGTTTTTCATTACAAAGTTTGTAATTGTAATGGTCAAAATGTGATTTTATAAATTTTTTATATCTTTATGATTTTGTGAAACACGTACATGTTGCTTACCAACTGCTCATTTCTTAACTTATCCCCCCTTTCTCCCAGTTACCAAGAGAGATACAGAAAAATGTATTGCACGTTTTTTAAGCACAGGATGGTGTAGGTGCAGTGTCCTAGTTCTCCCTCTGATATTCCAGCTAGCTGGGTTTCTAACCCTTCCTGTGGTTAGGACTCGTGCAGCTCTGTAGCTGTCATGCTGCGTAAAAGGCAATGGAAGGTAGGTGACAGATTCGGAATGAGCCCGTTAGGTGTCAGGTGTACTATTAGAGTCTAATGAAAGCCACAGCCTTTGTAATCCTTGGAGCTTTGCTCAGAGAGTTGAAGAGGGCAACTATAAATATTTCCTCCTCTCTTAAACTTTGTCTTTTTCACTTTATTTCACTGTCTGCTTGCTTGCTAGGAAATGAGCTCCATTTGTGACAGTGTAATTCTTACACCTTTTGTCATGCTCTTTCTGCGTCTCCTTATTGTGACTTTGAGCTCTGCCACTATTTCTGTTGCAGCTGGAAGGGCTTCTCTATTTAAGTGCTGGGGTTTTGGATTTGGGGCAGGGGACTTAAACCAATTGTTCAGGAAAGCCCACTTCAGAAGTGGAAGTCTTTCAGGTAGGACCCATGCCAGCATTCTAGATATTGACTCCAAAGTAACTTTGGTTAAAGACAGAGAGAGTGGCCTTTGTCTCAGCAGTGCCTTGTCATCAGACTGGCTTCATAGGCACGGGCTGGCATCTCTTGTCTGGCAGCTTTGCAAGATCCTTTTTCCATCAACCTCTTGTCGGGGTTTCTGTGTATCTGGTCAGTGGAGGAATCCTTGTTTGCCTTTAAATACCTCTAATTGCCTCTATATGTAAGAGAGGGTCAAGTCCTTGCTGTGTTGTGACTGCTGCTCAGTTGAGAAGTATGTGCCACGTCAGAATCTGAGCACAAGTGTCCAGGAGCTTCTAAGAAATGCAGGCCCAGGGTTGTGGATGAGAAGGGAAGAAATGTGCTTGTTCCCATCCCTCCAGCACATGGTGGGGTGAGTCACCTGTGTCACTAGTGCTGCGTGTCAGGGCTGTGCTGAGCCCTGATGCTCATGGGCCTGTGTGGACAGGATGGATGCCAAGCTTCAGAATTGAAAAGTGCTGGATTGTTTATGATTTTCAAATGTTCTTTTTTTTTATTTTCTTTCTAGCTGGTGGGAACTCCTTACTACATGTCCCCAGAACTCTGCCAGGGTGTGAAATACAACTTCAAATCAGATATCTGGGCTGTGGGCTGTGTCATCTTCGAGCTTCTTACTTTGAAGAGGACCTTTGATGCTACTGTAAGTCAGCAAACCAGGATGGACTGAGTAACCTTGTATTTATCACCCTGTGTTTTATACTTATTTTCTTTCATTGTTGTTTAAATCCGCTGATTAAGAAAACAGTGGCTTGGGACTGACAACAACAGCCAGAGATTGTCTGCAAGCTTTCCCCTACCCTGCCCTCCAGGTGCCTCTGTGGCCTCTGCCAAATGCCCCTTGTCTGCAGCTCTGGGTTTACCAGACACAGAATATTATCTGTGCTAATTTGTATCCTGGTTGTGAGTGAAACATCCTTTTTTCCACAAGGGGGAAGTTTGTGATTGTGTAGGGCCGGCTGTTTTTCCGAAGCATTACTAGCTACGAATTTTCTGTGCAACATTCTGTAGAGAAAACTTCCTGCCTTCGGGTTTTGTAGGATTTAGTCCTGTTTCACTTTCCCAAAGTTTGGGTGCAAGAGAAGAGTGGTCAGGCTGGCAGAGAAATGGTAAAAGGGAGCCTTGCTGGCTGGAATATGTGATTTGCCTGCTTGTGGTATGAGGTGGGAAAAGCTGCTGGCTGACATAGTGTAAGATTCTGTAACTCTTAATCATGTGAAAATATCATCATTTCCTGACTTCTTCTCATGACAGCTACTGAGTGCACAGTGACTGTGCTGCTGTGTGGTGTTTTAATGGCAATATGCTATGTAGGAGCTTGCATGCAGAGGGCAAGCTGTCCTCCCTCCACTGTCAGAGGATTTGGTGAGAAAGTGGATGTTGCCACCGAGTCCTAGCTATCAGGGGTACCATTCCTTCAGGAATTATTAGGATTATTAGGATTCTGGAGAACCTCCTAGGCAGGGAAGAAGAGGGATGTGTTCTGATCAGAGAACTGATGGTTTCTGTTTTATTTATTTATTTTTTTTCCCTAGAATCCCCTGAACCTTTGCGTGAAGATTGTACAGGGGAATCGCGCCATGGAGGTTGATTCCACTGTCTACTCTCGGGAGCTAATCCAGATGGTGCATTCCTGCCTTGATCAGGTTAGTGAAATACTTCTTAATTGTCAGACACCCCTGCTCCGCTTCCTAAGCCACACAGTTCAGGGGTGAAGGGGAATGATGTGCCTCTTTCAGCATGAGGGCTGTTGATACAGGGCAATTTCTATGAGGCCTGAGGCATCGCTAAGGTTGGGCTTCCTCCGGTTGTATAAGAGCATCGTCTGAAAATGCCTTTCAGTTCTGCAGTCTCTGGAGGGATTCTGGGTTTGCTCTGATTACAATTATTGTACGGGCTGGCAGAAGCAATTATTTTCTCACAGTGTTGTGGAGATGAGAGCGTCATCCCAGTACAGCCACTTAATGTTCTGGCTTTTTGACTGTAATTCTGGGTTTCTGTAGAAAATTATTTTTTTGGAAGTAAACATAGTATTGATGCCTTCAGAGTGGGGAAGTCTGTACTGCACACCCTTGGCATTTATCCCTATTCATTCTGAATATCTGATTAATTCCTTTCCCTTCTGAAGGGAGTCGGGGAAGAAGGTCCATGCAACCTCGGACCAAGGTTCAGTCATCACTGTAGGTGATGAGTGTTCCCTAGAGAATGACTTGTTGCTCACCTCTTTCAGGATCCAGAGAAAAGACCTACAGCAGATGAACTGCTGGAACAGCCCATCCTCAGCAAACGGAGGAGGTAATGGGATGGATGGTGTTGCCTGAAACCTGGACAAGCTGGGTGGCAGAAAGGGGTTGTGCAGACTAGTAGCATTTATAATTCTGAAGCAAAGTCCTTAAGTTAATTTGGCCTGATGCGAGGCAGTGGTCGAAGTACATTTCATCTTCTTTAGGGGAGAAGTGCAGTTTTGCTGTCTTGTTTCCTATCAGACCTTATGTCTTGTTGGTACGTGAGAGGTCTCTGCACCCCTTGTCTCAGAAGCTGTTGTACTGAGAACCTTGAGGCATCCCTTTCTGACAGTCCTATGAGGAATGCTGGTTCTTGCTCTTCAAGTCTCTGAATGGAGTGTTACACTTAGATCCTCACATGGTCATTGAAAAAGGCCTTTCATAATATATGTCTTGTACAGTATAGACACGTGCACTTTTTCCCTGTGCCTTCTTTCTCCTGAGGGAGTTGCACTGAATGTGGTCCATTTCAGCTTAGTTTGACAACCAGCCTGTGCGCACTGTCTTTTTATGAAAGGTGGAACAGAATTTTGGACTGTTTGAATCCCACTTGGGCTGCCTGGAGGGCAGTAGGCTTAGTCCTTTATGCTGAGATTGTTACTTGGTGGTCACCAAAGTTTGAGTTGTGTCTCGCTGGATGCGCTATATAAACATAAATCCCAAATCCTGGTAATATGTAGCCTTTTAATATCGTTCTAGTGCAATTTAAGTATTGGTTGGTCAAGTTCTGGTAATTATCTAGTTTGTCCTCTGCACTCCTGGAAGTTTGTTAGCTTTATGGCACATTACTTCTGCCCTACTTTGTGTATTGCTAGGAGCTGGTAATAAGCTGCCACGTTTCCTCCAAGAGGGAGCATCCCTTTATAGGAAAGGAAAGCAGTCTGTGTATTCTGCTCGTCCGTAAATTGCTTTGGGAGATGTGTTGCTGTTTCCTAAAATGTTTTTTGTCCTTTGGCAGGGAGATGGAAGAGAAAGTCACACTGCTTAATGGGCCAAATAAGCGACCGAGGTAATTATTTGGGCATATGTTTGAAAGGAAGTCGGGATAGAACAGCTCCCTGGAGAGGAACTTTGCTGAGAGTGTTAGCCTGTGACAGCCTTAATGGGATGGTGTTGTTTAGAAGATCCCTAAATGCTAGGAATTTGACAAATCTGTTACGTGGTTGTTGTCCCACATTTTACTCTGCTTTTTATATCTTGCCTCTGTGTATGGCTGGCACCTTACCTCAGCAGGTCCCTCACAGCCATAATCTGTCCTACTGTGGGTGTAGTTGTCACAGCCCACATATCTGAGGCTGTAACATAAATCCCTCCTTTCAGGCAGATTTTCTTGAGCAGGAGAAATACAGCTACCTGAATGTTGACTATGAAATGAATATGAATATCTTTCATAGAACTGGATGTGTGCAGAGGTTCTATCCAGTCCCCAACAAGACTGTAAGTGCGGCTGCTCCATGAAGCAGATAGTTTCTGTGACATGTAAAGCCGCATACATGTGACATCTCTCTTGAATTATCAGGTAGTACTTCCAAGTTTATCAGGAAAAAAAGGTCAAATTCTACCCAAGCACTTTAGGTGAAGTTGTTTCAGTTGGCGAGTTGCTCACAAACTGTTTGGCTTTGATTACAGCTTCCATTTTGGAATCTGGTTGTGAATTGATTCCTGTCTGCATTGAAGAGTTATATTTTTCCCCTCAGGTGGAATGCCTGTAATTTAAATAAAGAGGAGATAGAGGGAATTTATCAGCTTTTGGGTGTTTCTGGTTTTTGAGCAAGATTTCATGACTATTTTTTTCAGAATTGAGAACAACTCCATGGCCATTAGTGAAAGCCCAGGCATCTGGTGGTTTTTTTATGACCTCCGTTGGATTGTAGGCTTGCTATAATGCTCACTGGAGGCTGTTTTCTCTTCTGCTCTGAGCCGTATTTGATCCTCAGCCTGTCTATAGCAGTTGAGGCCTCAAAACCAAAAGAGAGAGCATTTTGTGGAAATATAAACCATGAACGGTTGCGAAGGGTTGCAGCTTGGGCTTTTGGAAATTGATAGAGAGCAGTAGGAAAACATGTAATTACAGTGATCTCAAAATTACTAAAAGCGTGTGTGTTTTGTGGGGGGTCCTTGTGCAGGTCGAGTACCATGAACGAGGCTCCCATTGCAGTGGTGACTTCGCGCACTAGTGAGGTGTATGTTTGGGGGGGCGGGAAGTCCACCCCCCAGAAGCTGGATGCCATCAAAAGTGGCTGCAGCGCACGGCAGGTGTGTGCTGGTAACACTCATTTTGCTGTGGTGACAGTGGAGAAGGAGCTCTACACCTGGGTGGTAAGTGAGAGGAACTCCAGGAAGGGGGTAATGGGGGCGGGGGGAGAGTCCTGATCCACCGCTCACCAGTCACGTTAGAATCAGATGGAAGAGAAGCATGGAAAAAGAGAAATTTGATTGCAGTGGGCACTGCAGGAGGCCATCTACTTCGATGCTGACCCAAGTCTCGGTCTCCCAAAACAAATGTGGTTTGGGGTGAAGTATTCCATCATGCCAGGAGGTGTATTGGAGATTGTTTGTGCACTTGGGGATTGTCCATGGTGGGCCTGTAGGCCCAGATACAGCGTCAAACATCTCTTCACTGTCCTGACTACTAGAAATGCAATGGAGGGTTTGTATCTGTTGATTTGTATATTTTCAAGGAACGCTTTTCAAGACCAGGAGGGTTGGGATGGGTGCCTTCACTGTAATAGAGATGTCATCTGCAAAGCAACTTGTAGATGAAACCAGAGCTGTCTAGTACTAAACATCTCTGCTTTTTATTATGAGTGGAAATTCTGCAGTAGCTTAAAGTGAACAAAGTGGTGGCATCTAATGCATTTAAAACAACTAAGCTCAGTCTTGGACTGAGATGGTCAATGACGGGGAGGTATTCTGCATCACCAGGTTTACACAGGCTTTTGCGTTGACAATACAGAACATGCTAAGACAAACCAGAAAATTCTAGTAGGTGGGTAAGAGAAGAAAGAGATCCAAAAAGGAAGAGAACAATTTAGTGTCACTTGATGGATGTTCCTACAAGAATGGCCATTGAAAACGTTGAACTGATTATTAATATATTATTTTCAGCTTCAACGCTACTCAAAGTTGTTTTGATTTTTTTTCTTTTTTCTTTTTCTCTGCAGACTTGGTAGATCTGGCCACTTTGGTGACATTTGTTTTATGTTATAGGTTTCTTTGCAGCCAGTAGAATTTAGAAATGTAGATTAAAAAGCTGAAGGATGAATTGCAGTCCTGCAGCAGAGAGGTGGATTCTGTAGCCTGGCAGATGAGAATAGGATTCTTTACCTGTGCTTAAACCCACCAGCTGGTGTCCTGACACCACATCTGTCATTAGTGCACAACTGCCTGAAAATTTGTGCTGCTGTTTAAAGTGTTGCCTGCTGTTATGCCACATAGATAGCAGTCTCTTCCCTAGGGTAGTTAACATTTTCTCTTGCTCTTTGCTGTCTTCTGTTGTTCCTTGGAGGTGTCGTAATTATTGGCACCTTCTCTGGAGCTGTGGATACTTAACAGCTGTCTTTGCCTTGCAGAATATGCAGGGGGGCACCAAGTTGCATGGGCAGCTGGGGCATGGAGACAGAGCATCCTACCGACAGCCAAAGCATGTGGAGAAGCTTCAGGGAAAAGCCATCCGCCAGGTGTCCTGCGGAGATGATTTCACAGTGTGCATCACAGGTGAGAGCTGGGAGGTATCTGATACAAAAAGTGGCAGGTTCTGCCTGAGGTTTTTTTTTTTTTTTCCCACTCTAGGCCTGAAAAAGTTGCAGGTTGTAGGGCATGGTCGTCCATCCTGCTGTCATCCAGAAAGGACTCTAGCTTCCTGCTGACATTATTCTGCATGAAAAAGGAGGGTGATAAGAGAAAATAGGTTGCTCTGGCCATGTCCTAGGAGGTTAATACACAGCCTAATACAAACTCTGTGTGCTAACTGAGCTTCTGTTGCTTCCTGCAGATGAGGGCCAGGTGTATGCCTTTGGCTCAGACTATTACGGATGCATTGGTGTTGACAAGGCTCATGGCTCTGAAGTACTCGAGCCCCTGCAATTGGACTTCTTCCTTACCAACCCCGTGGAGCAGGTCTCGTGTGGAGATAACCACGTGGCGGTGCTGACCAGGAACAGAGAAGTTTACACGTGGGGCTGTGGGGAGTACGGTAAGTTGAATTTCCCTTGAACCTAAAGGCACAGCTCCAGACAGCAGCTTGGTGCAGGTGTGCAATGCTGGGCCTGGTGAGGGCTGTCTGATGTGCTAGGGGACAAAGAACACTGTTTCTGTGGGACTTTCTTTCCCAAATGAACAGGAATTCCTTGTGGATAGGGCAGTCATCATGTGAGCGGGGTTAGATTGCCTGCAGGATTGGCAGGCAGTGATGCGTATAGGGGGGCAGGTTTCTGGTTCTGTTGGGAGGTTTAGAACCAGGGAGAGACCATACCAGTTCTTAGGGGTGGGTACCTTCTGAGGCCATTTCTAACTGGTCTGTTTTCACTGATGCAGGGCGCTTGGGCTTGGATTCAGAAGAAGATCACTACATACCTCAGAAGGTAGAACTCCTGAGACTGCTCCTTCCCAAAATCTGCATGGGCATAACTCCAAATTAGTTGCTGTTCAGAAATATTAGCTACCTGAGGCTCAGGCGGGTTTTGTTTGTTTTTGAGGTATCACAGAGTTTGCAATGGTTTTATTTTCACTTCATTTTGCTTCATTTATCCCCAGAGATCATGGCAAAGAGATGTGCTACTTCCAAACTAGCCAGTATAATGACTTAGAGCTGATCTCCAAGCTGAAACTGGAAATGCTGAACCTAGTATTTTAGAAATCATAGTAGGAAATACTAAATTGCATGCCTTGGATCTGCACAGGAAACTCACAGCACTGCAAACAGCTGTGAGTCTTTGAATTTCACATAATGTGAGTTCAATAAGATGAGTTCAAAATAAAAACCCTCTTGAAACACAGTGCAAGAGATAATTTAAGCTAACGTGCTGAAGGTTAGAAACCAGGAAAGGTGTGCCTGGTAGCCAAATATCTGCAACCGCATGGTATCATACCCACACAGCACAGACCCAGCCCTGCTTGGCTCCTGGGTCTGGTGCTCACAGACCCCAGCTGCCTGGGATGCCTGTCCACCACACTTCTGGTTCCTCTGCTGGCTCAGAGGTGTCTGCACACAAGGTCAAGAATGCCTTGAATATCGGCACTTCTACCAGCACTTTAGTATGCTACAGACTTTAAGATGCTCTTACACTTTTATTCAAAGCAACAGAATTAGGGGCTGTTAGTGCTCAGGCTAGCAGAACCGCTGCTTTCCAACCCAGTATGTTTTTTGTATGCTGGCTTCTGTGTAGTAGGTGTTGGCATGTTGATTTTCTCAGGATGTGTTTCTTCTGCACAGGTGGATGTTCCAAAGACTTTGACCATTGTGTCCGTTCACTGTGGCTGCGATGGGACCTTCCTGCTCACCCAGACAGGCAAAGTGTTGGCATGCGGACTCAACGAGTTCAACAAGCTGGGCCTGAATCAGTGCACATCAGGGATTATTAACCATGATGTAAGTGCATTTGGGATCCCGACTTCAGCGTCCAGCAGTCAGTAGCGTACAGGGAGATAAAGGTCTTGTGACAGTTCATTAGATAAGTGCCAATTTGTTAGTTGCAGTAAAAGACAATGGGTGCTGGTACTGGGGGGAGAGGCAACTTGTCCCTCAGCTTCCTGTCTGCCCTGTGGGCTTGTGTCAGATCCAAGGTAGTGAAACAGCTAGTCAGCTGCTCCAAGGGAACTTCTGACGGATTCCATGTCACTCGTGAAGTTTCCCATACCTGTGCTGGGACTGTTTAGGTTAATGTGGTCTGCCAAGACCTGCTTGAGTAGGTCTTAGCTGGTGAATGCGTGGTCCTTCACCCTGTGCTCACCCTTCTGTCTGTTCTCAGACGTACTGTGAGGTGCCCTATGCTACTTCGCTTACCCTGGCCAAGCAGCTCTCCTTCTACAAGATCCGAACCATTTCTCCAGGGAAGACGCACACAGCTTCCATTGATGGTGAGCCACGTGCGTTAAGGAATGAATGCTGGTTGCCTATTCCTTTATGTCACCTTTGCCCTTGCAGCCTGGCTTCTCTTGGTGAAGCAGTGCTATCAGTGCTATGATTGCCAGCCCCTTGACACTGAAGGTTATGCTCTTGGTAGCGGGGCTCATGCCTGCTCCAGGAACCAAGAATATCTGTTCCTCAGCTGAAGCAGAAGCATCAGCTGTTTGATTAACCCTCCATTTGTTTTGTTTTTTTCCTTTAAGAAAAAACAAACAAACAAACTGGGGAGAGTTACGGGATATCCATTATCCTCTGGGATAGTGGAGGAATCGTTTGATTGGTGTCACTTGGGCAAAGCCTAACTCAGTCAGAGGTTTGCGAGGAGTCCCAGTCCTCAGCATCAGAACAGGGGAGCGAAGGGAAAAGGAACTGGGGCGGTGTTCCCAGGCCGAAGCCATCCCTCTCGGCTGGCACTGTTCCCTCCCAGCCTGGCTGGCTTCTCAGCAGAGACCTTCCTGGTCGTGGGCTGTTGCTGCTAGTTCTCTGCATGCATGGCTGCTTCCACGTCGGGCCCTCGCTGTGACTGTCTCCTCGTTCCTCCTCTCAGAGCGAGGCCGCCTGCTGACCTTCGGCTCCAACAAGTGCGGACAGCTTGGTGTTGGGGACTATAAGAAGCACCTGGGAATTAACCTGCTGGCAGGCCCCCTGGGGGGTAAGCAGGTGATCAGGGTTTCATGCGGCGATGAATTCACCATAGCTGCTACTGACGGTGAGTGGGTCTTTACGAGGTTGCAGTGGGGTCTTTGGGACTAGATCTGCAGGGTGGTTAGCGGGCTCCCACTGTGCATTTTCTGGACCACCTCCACAGTAATTCTCTGAAATAAAAAAAAAAATAAATCTTCCTAGACTGAGACTGTCTGTGCCCGGCTCTGCATTGTCCTAGTGCAGCAGCAAGCATTTTCTATCCCTTGGGCTGCAGAGTGCTGGCTTAGAGGCTGCCTCTTAGATTTGTTGTCAGTTTGTCCTCCCATTGGCAAAATGGAGCTAGTAGATCAAATACTTTGGGGCAGCAGTTACAGCAGAGGGGCTGTGATCCCTGTAACAATTACAGGCTGACAGGGAGCAAGTGAATCGAGTCTCCTGAATTTCTCTCTCCTCAGACAACCATATCTTTGCCTGGGGTAACGGCGGGAATGGGCGTCTGGCGATGACACCGACTGAGAGAGCACATGGCTCGGATATCTGCACCTCGTGGCCTCGGCCAATATTTGGATCTTTGCATCACGTTCCAGACCTGTCATGCCGCGGCTGGCATACCATCATCGTGGTTGGTAAGTGTAGGTTTGGGATGAAATTTGGGGGGTCTTGGTTATGATGATGTGTTGCTTGCCAGGGGCTAGACTCTAAAACGTGCCTGGGGATAGGCCAGGTGGGCCTGGGGAAATGTGGCAAGCTGCTTGGAGCTCAAGGTCTTACAACACTGCCTTTGTTGTGTGCTGTCTGCAGGAGTTCCTTTGCTTTCTTTATGGCTCTCTAACTGAAATGATGTTTGTTCTTCCTGCAGAAAAGGTGTTGAACTCTAAAACCATCCGCTCCAACAGCAGCGGCCTGTCCATCGGTACTGGTGAGTAACCTGCCCCGGGGAGCTGCGCTGTAAGTTAGTTTGGTGGTTAGACTGTGTTTGAAAGGCCTCACGGAAGAGCTCAGAGGGAGGAAATGTGATTGCTGCTCTGCATTGGAGAGGATGGCCCAAGGCTGGGGGGAAGGGCAGAAGTGAAGCAGAGGAGGAAGTACATGGATGCAGCGAGGCCTTTGGAGCTGAGAATCTTTGATTTGACCAGAAAAAGCTGAGAGGAATTTGCTGAAGGGAGCTGATAAGAGAAGGGGGGTTATGCGCTGGCTGCTGCAGGGATGGAGTCCCGTTCCTTGGACCTGTGGGAGGGCTGGGGCCAAGTCGCTGCAAAAGACTGCTGTGCACAAGCCTTCCTGGGGAGGCCTGCAGGAAGTGTTCGGAGATAAGCAGCTGCTGAGGGAGATGCCACCAGCACGTACTCTCACTGTGGCTTTCCAGCCCTAATTTCTGCATCTTCTCTGCTCCAAATTGGGTTTGGCACCAGAGGAATAGCAGGGGTGGGAAAGAGTAAAGTTGTCGCTGTTGTTTGCCAGTGACTCAGAGCTGCACAACTGGAGGAGGAGAGGAAGAGGAAAATGAACGTGAAGCAGAGACCCCAGATCCCAGCGGAGGCTTTCGGGGAACCATGGAAGCAGACCGGGGGATGGGGGGCTGGATCAGCACCACAGAAGCCAAGGGAGGCAACAGTGGTGACAGCAGCTCCTGCCCTGGCTGGCTGAGGAAGGTAATGTGGTATCTCAGAAATGCCCTAAAATGGGATTTGAAGCTGGAGAAGAGCAAGTGCCATGCCTGTAGGGCATGCTCAGAAATGTTCTCAGATCTGTGCTGTGTGGGGGAGCTTTTTAGGCCTAGCTCCTTTTTTACCACAAGAGGGTACTGGTGCACTGGTTGAGCAGATTAGGCCAGTAACGAGAAGGGAAACATACCTAACTGTCCTGCTTTGGTGTGTCCAGGAGCTGGAGAATGCTGAATTCATCCCAATGCCTGACAGCCCTTTTCCTATGAGCATGGCATCTTCAGAGCCTGAGAAGGAGACTCTCCCTTACCAGGAACTTCAAGGACTCAAAGTGGCCCCCGAGGAACCTCCTGGGTTCAACAAGCCAAAAACAGAGCACTGGGTAATGTTGTTCAGGTCTTTCACGGTGAATGCTTAGCCAGAAGCTCTTGGGACCATAAATGGTGATGTTTGAATTATGGGGAGAGCTGGGAAGCAGAAAAGCAGAAATTGCTGTGAGATAGAAGAGGGACTGACAGGAAATTGCTGTGAGACTACCTTATTCCAGGGGTTTTCTGTCCCAAGAGGAGGTGCAGAACCCAGGCTTAGGGAGAGGGGGGTAGACCTGATGGATTTTGGTGAGGACAGGACCAACTTTCCCAGACGAAGGAAGAAGAATGTCACTTTGTACTGCTGACATAATGACTGGTAGCTTGCTGACCTGGCTGCTAGAAGTTTGGGATGTCATAAACTGAGATGGGGTAACATTTTTTGTGCATGGTTTCTTCTCGTGGCTTACAGAAGTGGCCTAAAGGTTCCCTCCCTCCCACTCAATCCCAGCCTGACTTCCCTTCTCGTCTCTGCAGCCTCCTTGCCTGAGTCCAGCTGTGCCGTGCAGTGAAGGAAAGGCTGTGCCTCCCGCCGCGGGCTGCATGTGCAGCGCTCTGCAAGCGGAGGTGGCGCACCTCCGAGGCCTGGTCTTACAGTGCCTGGATGACCAGAAGAAGCTGCAGCAGGAAACCCTTCGTCTGAGTGCCCAGCTCCAGAGGTTCTGCAGGGGGACAGAGGGAATGCAGCAGGTGAGGACCCACCACCTGGGTGCACATCCATGCTCAGGATGTGATACCCTGATCCTGGGTCTTGTGTAGACTGTGGAGAAGGAAGCAGCTCTGAACAGACCCCTCTCTTCAGAGCAGGTAGAATAGCATGTCTGACTCTTGGCTGAGCTGCTGATTCAGCTCTGGTAGTAACAACAGGAACGAAGCCAAGAAGCTGGTTTCTGGTGAGGACATCTCGGTCCTTGAGGGACGTGGGATTCCCCTTTATTTCTCTTGGTGAGAAGGGATAGGCAGCCAAATGTTGCGGAGAGTCACAAGTGGCTGTGGAGAATAGCAGTCGTGCCTTGTGCAGCTCCTAGCTTCTTTGCAGCTAGTCCCAGAGCTGTTGAGAGTTGCTGTGTGTTTTGGCAGGTGGAGGTTCATTCCAAAGGAACCCAGACAGCCAAAGAGGAGACAGAAGTGGATCCGAAACCTGACTTGGATTCAGATTCCTGGTGTCTCCTGGGAACGGACTCGTGCCGCTCCAGCCTCTAGTCTCCTGAGCCCACTGGGATCCATCTAACTTCACAGCACACTAACCGAATGCAGAGAGCGGCTTTCCTGGCTTCAGGTCACTCGCAGACAAGGAGCGAGGCCGGAGGCTCCAGAGCAGCACCCACGGACGTTTGATATGAACTAGGAGTGAGTTTGAGAGGGGAAGGGCCCCTGAGCTCTAGGCCAGCTCAGTGATTGAAGCGGCAGCAGCTCCTCTTGTACCTTATCTGTTAACTCTGCACGTGAGGCAGAACGGCCCCGTTACGGCTCCAGTAGCAGCTTGTGGCCCTTTCATTGTTTCACTGCTTCCTGGGAGCTGCCTTTGGGGCCCCAGTACTCATCACTGCATCTCTAGGTGAGAGGAGGAGGCGCGTTTTGTACTGAAGCTGGCTGAACCCTAGTGCTCGCCACCTTGGCTTTAGGGGGCGAGGGGCTAGGATCCTCTCCCTGCCAGGCAGTAAGGCGAGGCTCCCTCCGCTCTGGCGCAGAGGGAGCAGAGAACATCTCATTCTGGAGGCAGTGGGGATATTCCTGCAAGGGAGATAACGGCAGACAGCGTGTCCCAGGCATCGAGGCGCAGCTTCTGGCCACGTGGCTGCATCTGGTGGCCTGCACAGACAGAGTTTAAGGGCCTTATTCTGGGTGCCTAGAGCTTTCCAACTTCAGGCAGCGATGAGCAAGTTGGGTGCAATTTCCTAGAGCTGCAGCAGGGACTGACTGAGATGGGATCTCCGGTGCTCGGTTCCAGACCACCTGCTTCCCAACCAGATGACGAGCGTCTGGTCCTCAGACTAAGTGACACGTTTCTTGCTCCAGCTGTCAGCTTGGTTTGGGTGCCAGAGCTGCTGGTTTCTTGGCATAAGGCTGTAGCTGCTCCCTGCTTGGCTTCTGTTCTGCTCAGCCCCCGATGTGGGTGTGGGAAGAATCGGTATTTTTCCGCTCGATGTTTTGATGAAGCTGGAATGCATTTTCCTACCCAGAATAGGTCATTAATGCCGTGGTCACAGGATGCAGCCTTCCTCCATGACCATGAATGATCATGTCCCTGTCTGGAATTCACCTTCTTTCTAGAAGCGAGAGGCTTTCCCAAGGCAATTGGCGATGGGAAGAGGCATGGTCTGATGCTCAGGATTTCCTCATTTCCCATTAGAGAATGAAGTAAATTTTATTTCTTGTAAATTTTTTAGCAAGCTGATTTTGAGCTAAGATGTTGGGATCGGTAGGTTGCCTGGGAGCAGCTAGCCTCCCCCTGCCTTACGTGAAGCCTCTGAGGAATCCTGAGTCCCTCTCACCTTTGCAGTGAGAGTGGGGTTATGATTTCGTTAGACTTAAACCGTCCCCGTCGATGGCACATCGCTAGAATTGCCTTAGGTCAGTTGGAGTTGGTTATCCTATCACCTCTCCTAGACGTCCTCCTTTGAGAGACTGTCCTCTGGGAGCCAGCGTTCCCCCTCTCTCTCTAGAGGTGGATGCCGAAGCATTCTGCTTGTAACTTATGCTCCTTAAATACTTCCTGGTGCCTCTTGCTAGAATCTTAGAGCTAAACCAAGCGCGGTCTCTACGGTGCAGTGTCCAGGGCACGGGCAGTCCTGGTGTGCCCCTCCACTGCCGCCAGCGGGGTGGCAGCGGCAGGAGGACAGCCCTGCTGGGAGGTGGCGTGGCCACGGCGCTCAGTTGCCCTCGGGACTCTGCCCTCCTTCCCCCTCACGTGCGCCGGAGCCAGTTCTCAGGTTAGGGCCCAGCTTGAGGGCGGTTGTTGCATGTGGAAGCGGTGGAGTTGGGCACGCTGCGGCCGTGCCTTGGAGGAGCGAAGAGCTGAGCCTGAGCCGTGTCCAGCAAGCAAGCACCAAGCTGATGGGAGTCGCTCTCCTGCAGTGCACTGCTATCCTCATTTCTCAATGCTCTGCAGGTGGGAAGCTAGGTGCACAGACTGGATTCCCCTTGGATCTGGTGGAGGAGCAGGGCCCCCGACAGAGGCTGCCCTGGCCTCCACAATCTCATATGTGCCTTAGAGGGTTCACGCTATCCAGGTTGTGCCTGTTACAGACCACAGATTTCACACCAGCCAGCTATGCAACCAAAAAAAAAAAGCAGTTTAAAGCCAGCACCTTTGTCTTGGGCTGAAAACGGAAGGGCAAGTGGGCAGAAGTGCCTTTGAGCAGTTTCCAACCCCTTTGACTTCTCCCCTTCTTGCAGTGCTAGCTCCGTACGTGTCAGTCTCCTGCTAGTATCGCTGCTGAGTTGTTATAGTGGAACACAACTTATGCCTGCTCTGACACTCTGGCTGAAAACTAGTTTGTCGTTGTCTTTTTTTGAAAGGTTAAAGGGTGGAGTGGTTTGGAGTTTCTGTTTAAATAAATGTTTAAACTCATTCTCCCGTGTTCTGCCTTTTTTTTCAGAGGGGGAAGGGGAAATGTTCGTATATGATCAGATGGATTCAAGGCATTGTCTGATTTTTTTTTTTCTTAGAGTGCCAAGGGGCTCGCAGGTTCTTTGCTATGGGAAAAAATGTCAGGTTCTGTGTCCCTTCGAAACAAAACAACAACAACAAAAAAGGCTCTTTTCTTTGACTGCTGCATCTCCTCCTAATGACGTCAGGGGGCCTTTGTGTGTGGTTTTTCAACAGCCTCAGTGCCAAGTGGGAAATGAGTAACAGGAAGAGAGGCTCACAGGGAAGAAGCACCTGTTTCTCTTGAACAGCTTCTACTGAGCATTACGGCCTGTGAAGGTGAGAGCCTGCCTGACACCTGCTCAGCAAACTGTGCGCTGTGATTAATGTCTGCCTCTTTTTATCAGGGATTTTAGTAAATTGTGAAATGCCGTGAGAGGGTTTTTAGTAAATTGAGAGGCAGAGCTGCTTTAGAGACTTGGGCACTGGAGAGAATCAGAAAGTGAAAATGCAGCACGTCTCTGAGTGGGATTGTGCAGCAGCAGAAGAGGAAACTGAGCCACCTTGAATAAAATATCCCAAGTGGTATCTGAGTTAATCTACAGCTTCAACCCCAGCATTAGCTGTTTGCCTGTCACTTAAGGGAAGTCTGCAACAGATGGATTTATTTTACAGTATCCAAAGCCGTGTTGTATGTACCTACCTCAGTCACCATTTGCAGTCTGTCAACTTAAAATCCACTAAACAGTCAAAAATCAGGGCAAGGGAAATGGAGTTGATAGTACAAGACAGGTAGTGGTACTGAATTTCTTAACTACTCTTTAATTCAGTTACATCTTTCATTAATTCAGGGAAGTGGGCATAAATCTTGCAGTTTTTCCCTTTCTTATCTCTTTCCTTCTCACCTCCTGCTATCCTGTATTACCCTGTGTTAACAAGGTTTGAAATTAAGGCATTTGTCTCGCTTTTCTGATCAGTTTGGATACAGTGACTTCTTTCCCCTTGTTTTCTGTTTCTCCTCCCTGGGTTTGTACGTTCTTATCCATACCTGGCTGACAGTGCAGCACTGACCCTTTCTGGGACCTTCGTGTTTTTCTAGGGTGTGCCACGGGATTGGGATCCCTGCCCACATGTCTATAGGGCAGAAGCACTCCAACTTCTTCCAGGAATCTGGTCCACCCACTGCAGGCTGGAGTGTTTCTTCGTGTTCAGCTTTTCACTAATCCAGTTCAATCTGGTTGCTTTTTAGCCTTTTTTATTTAGACTCCTGCGAGCTGGCACTGCATTACTGAGGAACTTGCAAAAGGAGCTGCTGGAATTATTTTTTGTTGTTGTTCTTTGTTTGCTTCCTGTTGCAACTTTCTCATACAAAGTAGTTGTTCTTACTTTGAGAACAAAAAGCACTCTGTGACCGTTTAAAACAACTTTTTACACAACAGAACTAGTCTAATATTAGAACTAGTCCAAAAATCAGAAGCTGGAAAAATAACTGACTAAGAAATGGGCAGCAACCATTGCCAACTTAGAGCAAATGCTTCTCTATAGGGGTCTATAGGACATCTATCTCCCCCCAAAAAAACTGTAATAGTATGTGACAAACTATGACATTCAGCATAAACCCAAAACTGCCAGGAACTATCCTGAAACTATGCCGGAGGTCCCTACGCCTCGGCCTGCAGGAAATCTCCATCTTTTTCATATTAAATCTAACTGTTGATTTAGGCCTGAACCAGCTAACAAGTGTTCTGATGTGAAATTCTTCTGTGTACTACCTTATTTTTTAGCCATAGCTGTTGTTACATGTTTTGGATGGAAGACAATCAGAAGCCCTGTTAGGAATTGGGTGGAGGTGACTGTGAAAAGGAAATTCCTTCTCAGCTCCTGAAAATGACGCACTGGGGCATGGAGCTGTCGCTGATCTGCTATTTGTACTTCTTGCCACAAGCCCAGAGAGGGGCATTGTATCACGGTTCTTCTTTTCTGGCTCATGCAGCGTGATCCCTTCCACCATCTTCCCAAAGTCTCGTGAAACAAGGTGGGTTCCTTGCCCTTGCTCCAATCTAGTTGGAAGGATTTTCCATGACCTTACTCCTCTCCTGGTTGGAAACCCAACATCCAGCCTAAGCTTATTCATCACCTGTTTTTGATCTCGTGTGGCGCTATTCTTTGTTTCTTCTTCTGCCCTTTCCCCTTTCAGAGCCCGTTATTGTACGCGGTAAGCGCACACTGCTTCAAATAATGTCACCAGTCTACCTCCGACTGAAGGTGGTAGTGTGTGTGCTACTGCTGGTAAGAAGTAGTCCCAGGATTGGCGCTAGAGTTTCAGAAATAAAAATCTGAATAAAATAAAAATCTAAAGAAAATTATTGGGCTTGAGTAGAACAAGAATGGAATAAGCCCACCTCCACAGCTTTCATTATTCAACTGCCCAGGGCTGCAACAAATGGGACAAATGGCCAAGCAGCAGCAGCTTTGGATCCTGTTGTCTAACACGGACAAAGAGGGTAAAACGCAGCAGTCTGTATGCTGCTTTCAAACTTAGCCCCCTCTCCTCCCTCAGCAGGGCTCTTCCAAAGGCCCTGTCTAAATACCAGCTAGTATTGAATGTAGGGTATGTTCTGTGGCCAAAAATAAGCACCTCCTCACACCCGGCTCTGGTAGGTAATTGCAGTAGAAACAGTGTGGCAGCCAGGCCCCCTGTCACTGCTGGCATGCTCAGGGCGATTAGCTGCATCTACAGAGCGCTGAAATGAAAGGCAGATGCTCTCTTTGGCCCAGCTGTTTGTCTCATGCACAGCACTTCTTGCTTTTGTGGAAGGAAAATAACAGTGTGCAGACACTGCTAAGCTAAAGGAGAGCAGCTATTTCCACACCAGACACCGCTATTTTCAAGAAAAGAGCCAACCCTCGGTAGCCTACATAAAAAGAAAATGTGAAGAACAGACCCTTTCTGATGGCTGGTTTGCTCCTTGTTGCTGTCCTGCGGTAGCTCATAACAACACCCTTTCTTCTCTGCAGTGATATCCTTGCACATACACTGTCTTCTTGCTCAGATCGCTGGATGGGGGGCGCAGGCCCTCAGTGGGGACCACAAGTGGCACAGCCCAGCACAGGTCGGAGTACAGAAACTTTAATATTCTGCTTATGTGTCCTGAGCCGTTTGCTCGCTGTAAATAACAGTGCACCGCTCGCAGCTGGTGTTGGGGACAAGAGCGAGTGTGCAGGGAGCTGCAGCAGCAGGCACAGCTGGCTGCTGCCTCAGCAGCGTCTCCTCTGCGGGGGGGATGGGGGCCTGCTCCTGAGGGTTTTGCATTTGGGAACGTGTCTCTCGGCTACCTGGGGCGCAAAGCGGCGTCTGCAGTAAGGGCAGGCAACGTAATCTGGATTTTCAATGGGGGGCAGCGGCGGCAGGTCAGACACCTTTCCTCCCTTGGAGAGCACCTGCTGCGCCTGCCGGGCCTGGCGCAGGGTCTGGATGAAGACCTCGTGCTTCTGCCGCCAGTTGTTCCTCCTGGGTGGCTTATTCTGCAGAAGGGAAACACAGTCAGAGCCACTGGTGCTGTCAGCCTCTGTTCTCAGCTTCACTCTCAGGGCCCAACGTGGGTCACCCCTCCCTGAGCACTCCCTGTTGGTGTAAAAGCCTCCCAGAGAAGCTGATCCCACAAAGGGGATCGCAAGGACCGGCACCAAGGAGGGTTTGGAGGACTTAGTGATGGAGATGGCAGTACTTGGAGAGGGGTTGCGAATAACCAGCAAAGTAAGCAGGGGGACCAAGGAAACGCAGAGATGCCGTAGGTGCTCTGCAGGAGCAGAGCTGCGTGTTTCCACTGCCCTCATTTTAACAGTCCATTTTATTACCCGTTTTTCCCTGCAGTCCCCCCAGTGTCACAGACCCACTCTGCCCTGACACGAGCAGCCTGACTACAGCAAGGAATGGGTTTTCTCCTGGAGCACACCCACGACACAATACAGAGACGAGTCAGTTAGAACTGATCCCTCCCCAAAAACTCATCTCTGAGATTTTAAATCGATCCACCTACCCATCTGGCAAGTGCATTTTAGGGGTAATAGCTGCGCTGTGTCCCCAGCCCTTTGTGCACGTGAAGATGCCCCCGTCCCTGCCAGAACTAGATCTCAGGATGGGATGGGAGGAACGTGAGCAGTACGTGTGGGCTGAGGGAGGCAAAGGGACTGCATGTTACCTGAGGCCTCTCTGAGCTCTTCCACTGCTGATACTCCTCCAGCTCCGTGCCCCTAGCTCTGGCCTTGCTGGAGTCAAACACCTTCCTCTTGGAGCCTTGGCTCTTGCTGCAGATACTTGTGTGCTTCTTGAGCCTGCTGCAGAGAAACTTGCGTCCGCAGAAGCTGCATTGCCCAAGCTCCCCCTGCTCCACAGTGCTGGCAGCCTGCATGTAAAGCACCTCTGCAGGCAGGTGCTCACTGTAATCGTGGTCTGGGAGGGCAGAGGGAGGAGGGCTGTGCTTTGAGGCCGGCTCTGAAAAGGTGGCTAAACCCTCCATGGGCACGCGGTCTCGAATTTTGTTGTTGCTGGCCACCAATCGTTCCTTCTTGAGCTTCCCCATCGCCAGCTCTTGAAGATGGAGCGTGGTGCTGGGTCTGGGGACAGACACCTCTGCAGACTGCACCCCACTACAGTCCCCATCGCCCGTCCTGGCTGTAACTCGTTCAGTTTTCTCTTCGGGGTGCCTCACAGCCTTCCGCACATGGGTCCTCTCCACATCTCTGGCTCTTCTCTCCTCTGCCTCCACGAGCTCCTTCTCTCTTTGGATCCTCCTGAGCTCCTCTTTTGTTCTCCTCAGCTTCTCCCTGAGGAGGGCCTCTTTCTTTCGGATTTGCTCCTCCAGGTTCTGTCCGTCTGCCTCCAGCCTCAGGATGTACGCCAGCTCCCTCCTGTACAGATGGGAGGCCGACTGCTTAGGCTCTGCTGTCCAAGCAGGGAGCACAGCAGCTGGCTGAGACCTCCCTGCCGGAGCCTTCCCTTTGCTCTTCGAGCCAGCCCTACCGCTCGGCGCTTCCTCCATGCGTGGGGAGCTTCCGAGCTGTCCCGCGCTGGCTGCGGGCACGCTCGCAGCGCTGAGGTGCAGGAGCGGTTGCAGAGGGTACGAGCGGTCCACTCCCTCCTTCCGCCTGGCTGGGGGCTTGGAGGGCAGAGCCCTGGCCCGGCCGGTCACACGCCTGCCCCGCAGCCCCGCTGAGGAGAAGCCCCCGTGCCCGGAGCCGTGCTGGCTGCCTTCCGCGGGCACACAGGACGAGCAGCTCCGGCCCTTCGGGGCAGGGAGGTCCCTCAGGCCCCGCGTCAGATCCTCACAGCCGCTCCCCGGCTGCTCCAGCCGGGGCTGGGGGACCCGGGGACCGTCCCGCTCCGTCACGGGGAGCTGAGCGGCTGCCGCCACAGCACCCACGCGGGGAAGCGCGGCCACCTGCAGCTCGGCCATGCGGCGCCCCGGGGCCGGGGGCTCCCGTCCCGACCCCCCTGAGGCGGCGGCGGGGCCGTGACAGGGCCTGGAGCGAGGCCCGGCCCCGCCGCTGTGTTGGCGGCCGTTGCCTGGAGACAGCGCGCGAGGGGCCGCTCTGCCCGCTGGAGGACCTCGCCTCTATGGTCGGGGCGGGGCGGCGAGGGACGCGGCTCCCGGCGGCCGCCGCCATGTCGGGCAGCGAGGGGCTGCTGTCGGTGGACTACGAGGTGTCCGGCAGGGTGCAGGGCGTCTTCTTCCGAAAGTACACGCAGGTGCGGGCCGGGGCGGGCGGCGGCGGGGCGGGGCGGGGCGAGGCTGCCGTCCTGTAGAGCCGGCCCTCGGGGGCGTTAGCTGCGAAATGGGCGCCGTGGGGGTGCCGTATGGAGGCTGTACAGCGGCTGGAAAGCCCTCCAGGATCACCTGCTCCAGCACCCCAACCACCGCTGTCACCCCCTAACCCATGTCCCGCAGCACCACGTCCAGCCTCTCCTTGAACACCCCCAGGGACTGTGACTCCCCCATCTCCCTGGGCAACCCTCTCCAACAGCCTCCCAGTGTCATTAGTTACACCTAGCTCATTGCTGCCAGCTCTCTGCCAGCCCAGCACCATCTCATCCTGCTCTCCATTTTCTTCCCAGGGTGAGGCCAAGAGGCTCGGGCTCGTCGGCTGGGTGCAGAACACGAGCCATGGCACTGTGCAGGGGCAGGTGCAGGGCCCGGCCGACCGCGTGCGGGAGCTGCAGGAGTGGCTGCGGAAGACGGGGAGCCCCCAGTCCCGCATCAGCCACGCCGAGTTCAGCAACGAGAAGCAGATCGCGGCCCTGGAGCACGCGGACTTCAGGATCGTGAAGTAACTTTGTCCGGAAAGCAGCGACGCCTGCGGCACGAGCTGCCCGCGCAGAACGTGCCCTCCTCCCTGCTCGCCCAGTCAGCTGATGTTCAACTCTAGAGAAATTTATTTTATTATATATCTAATTTATTGGTTTGTTGTATTGTTAGCGTGACTAAACCACTCACAAAATGTTGGCAGGTAGAGCTGTTGTATCTACTGAAGGGGCTGTTTAGCTACACAGCCTGTCATTCTGAACGCGTGTGCAGCGTGAGTTTTGCGTTGTATGTGTATGAAATGCAGAATTTGTGTAACGCTGTGCTCATGTCAAGGAAGTCACAGAGCTGATGCCAATTTGATTGCTAAAAGCACTATTTTTGTGACCGAAACGTCTCAGAAACAACTTATTTTGTGCTTTATCTGCCAAGAAGTTTATTTTCTATTTAGAATAAAAGTGCTTGCAGCCTGCTTGTGTCCAGCGTGCCGTGGCAGCCCGGGACTTGTCCCCTTGCAGCTTTTGTCTCCCTGCGGCCTTCGCTCCCCAGTCAGACCCTCGCAGGGACGGCCCCAAACTACATCTCCCATCGTGCCCTGCCGCCAGCGCGAGGCCTGTCGGGAGCTGTAGTCCCGATGCGACGAGCCCCTGCGAGCCTTCACCCCGCTGCCGCGCATGCGCCGCCGGCTCCCTACCGGGGTCCCTCACCGCCGCCCTCGCGCGGGGCGCCCCGCGGCCGTTGGGCTCGCGCCGCGGCCGTTGGGGTGGGGGTGGGCTCGCGCCGAGCCTCGGGCGGGCGGCTCAGAGGGACCGGGACAGGGACGGGGACCGGGACCGGGGCAGGGACCAGCGGGGAGGCGCTGCCCGGCCCCGGGGGTGGAGGGCGCAGCGAGGGGAGGGCGGCCCCGGGCTGCTCCCTGGCGGTGCTGTGTGTGTGCGGTACTGAAGCAGAGGGCCTTTGGGTTCGGCCTTCCCGGGCCGGGTTTCCCTCTGGGTGCCTTGGATTTGGGGAGCAGGTGTGTTGTTAGGGGCGCACGCTCAGGTTCTGGCCGTCTGCCTTGAAGGCACCGGGTGACACATAGTCCAAGCCTGAGCAGGGTGCTAATCGCAGAAAAAAAACTCTAAATAGGAGGAAAACAAGCACATTATATCTATAAGGGTGCATGCAGCACAGCTGTCAGGCCTTTAATCCTCTAATTATACCTTCTTCCTCCCCCACCCCCAGGTAATTGAAATAACATGGCTGTGTGATCTCCCCGAGTCCTTCCCCCACCTGGCTTTGACATGATCAAGCATCTGGGTGAAGATGTGCGCGCCCGGCTGCGCTCCGGAGTGACCGTCACCTCGCTGGGGCAGTGCGTCGAGGAGCTTGTCCTCAACAGCATCGATGCCAAAGCAACGTGCGTAGCTGTCAGGGTGGATTTGGAAGCTTTTAAGATCCAGGTGGTGGACAATGGCACCGGGATGGGGAGAGATGATTTGCATAAAATGGGAAAGCGATATTTCACCAGTAAGTGCAGCTCAGTGGGAGACCTGGAGAACCTGACGTACTATGGCTTTAGAGGGGAGGCTCTGGCAAGCATAGCTAACGTGGCCAGCATCGTGGAAGTTTCCTCAAAGACCAGCAGGACAGCAAAAACCTTTGTGAAGCTGTTTCACAACGGGCATGCGCTGGAAGTCTGTGAAGCTGAGCTGAGCAGACCAAGTGGCGGAACGACAGTGACCGTGTGCAATCTGTTCCATCAGCTACCAGTGAGGAGGAGGTGCATGGATCCTTTGCTGGAATTTGAGAGAGTGAGACAGAAAGTAGAGGCAATTTCACTGATGCATCCCTCTGTTTCACTTTCTTTAAGGAATGATGTTTCTTGTGCCATGGTGCTTCAGCTCCCTAAGACGAGAGACGTTTACTCTCGTTTTTGTCAAATCCATGGGCTGGGCAGATCACAGAAGTTAAGAGAAATGAGCCATAAGTCTGGAGGATTTGAGATAAGTGGATATATCAGTTCTGAAGGACATTACAACAAGAACATGCAGTTCTTGTATGTGAATAGGAGGCTTGTTTTAAAGACAAGACTACACAAACTAATTGATTTTTTATTAAGAAAACAAAGTGTCATTTGCAAAGCAAAAAGTGGCCCTGCAATCAGACAGGCTTGCTCAAGTCCTGGTCGCCATCGTAGTGGCCCAGAGCTGTATGGGATCTTCATTCTCAATGTGTCCTGTGCGTACAGTGACTACGATGTGTGTCTGGAACCTGCAAAAACTCTGATCGAGTTCCAGAACTGGGATGCTCTTCTAGCTTGCGTAGAGGAAGGAGTGAAAATGTTTTTGAAGCGAGAACATTTATTTATTGAACCATGTAGTGAGGACATCAGAGAATTTAACGAAGATAATGACTTTTGTTTGTATAATGCTCCAGTTCCGAAGCCCTCGCTCTCTGAGGAGAAGAGCATCCAAGAAAACTTTAAGAAAGCATGTGATGAAATTTTGGATTCCTATGAAATATGTAAGTTGCAATCAAAAGATGTCAAAAGAAAATCCACGATGGGAAAAAAATCTTCAAATCCTACAGAGTCAGATAAAAATCTACAGGAAATTGAAGTTTCCTCAAATCAAAAGATTGCTGAACCAACTGATCCGTGTAGAAACAGTAAAGCAGAGATTCCACTGCCCAACAGAGATGACACAACTTCTAACTTCACTATGTCAGATATCTCAGAACAGGAGCCAAAAGACGCTAATTGTTCCGAAAGAGTGCCTGAAGCTCATCTCAGATCTTCCAAAAATCTCCATTCCTCTTTCACTGAAGGGGCCAGATCAGCACTGATAAAAATAGACAGTCGTGACCTGCTGCATCGTGCAGACGACTACATAAAAGATGTGGGAAACCAGCAAGAGAAAGTAGTGCAGAAAAGCAACCCGGTCTGTAACCCGAATGCTGGTATTATTCGTTGGTTGTCTGAGAGACAAGACCCTACTGAAACAGCAACAGAGTCTGAAACTGTCTCTGGAAGTTCATTGATAAGACTCTGTAATGCAGGAAAAGGAGACAGGGAAACAACTGAAGTGGTGGGTGATGCTGGAAGGGGAGCTGTTAGTTCAGTACCCCAAAAAATGTGTTCCGTAGGCCTCAAAACACATGTGCAAAATGAACCCCCAGGTGGGCGTGAACAAACAGAAAGAAGTCTTGCGTTAAACATGCACAGTAGACCTGGCCCTGTCAGTGCCAAGTACACACTTAAGCACAAAGTGAATTTTCCCACTCAAGCTTTAAATGCTAAGGATATTTCCAGTAATACAAATAAAGAAGACACACCTCTCTGCAGCAGAGAAGTACGCACGGGTGACAGAGGCGAGCAGTCGGAGAACAAAAGTTTGTCAAATCAGGTGAGAGAGGGGACAGCCATGCCCACTGCTGCCAGTAAAAGACATTATGAAACATCAGATGCTACAGAATTGCCATTGGCAACATCTTTAGGTAATCCTCACAATAAAGCTACAAAAAGTCCTAGAAGACAAATAGCTGAGCCAAGATCACAGCCCTGTAAGAGGCTGAGCCTATCCACGCAGCTGGGTTCACTAGAAAAGTTCAGGAGATATTACGGGAGAGTCAAGTGTATGCTGCCAACGCCGTTATCAGAGCAGAGCAAATCTGGTGTCCCCGCTTTTAATTCACAAGCTAACTGCGACTTTTCAAAGAAGCAGAATGATGGTCACGGTGGCTTGAGTATTTGTGAGACTCCGACTTTGGAAGACGCAGATTCTAATAATAACAGCCAGCTTGTGAGATCTTTGAATGAGACTTTAGTCTGCAGTGGAGAAGTTTCACCAGACAAACGGGCCGTTTGTCAGAGCCCTTTGACATTGTCTGACTACTCAAAGGTTAGTAAAACAAACATAAGTAGTAGAAGATCTCCAGGATCATTATCATCCAAATTGTCCAGAATGAGAAGCGACCGCAAAGAAGGAAAAGAACTTGGTGAGCAATTCAAAACAGATTCCAGTGGAAAAGATAACTACTCTTTTGATCTTGAATCTTCACATAATGATGGTTTGTATAATGCACGTCAAGTGTGTAAATTGACAGTGGAAAACATGAGGGAAAGTTGCAGCATTTCGAAGGGGGATGCTTGCCGGCCGTCAGATGACACGAGAGCAGAGCCCACAAAACACCCTGTCAGCTCGTCATCACTCAGCAGCACTGAAGGGGAATACGTAGTCTCTGCAAGCAGTGTTTTACCATTACCAGCAAAAAAAGATTGTTCTAACGTAATCTGTGAAGATAAAAGCGCATTAGCTGAATTCTCAAATCAAAACTTGAAAGATACTGAGGTTCCCTGTGTGACTTTCCCAAGTAACCTGGCGTTCTCTGCAGACAATACAAGTAGAGGCGACCCCAGAGATGATTTGCGTTGTTCTGACTGGCTGCAAGATTTTGATGCTTCCTCGGGTAAGACGATATACATCAACAGAGCAACTGGACTGAGCACCTACAGCACTCCTCCTGCTGAGGGATTTCAGGCTGCCTGCGTTAAAGATATAACGACAATGGCTGTGAATGTTGTCTCAGAGAATGGTAAGAGGGTGTGCTGGGGTGAAAACAGAATGAGGAAAACAATTTGTGTTCTGCTAGGTGCATAAAATGCTTTGCTGACAGCACCTGGCAATTTAAATATCCACTGCGTTAGGTGTAATAGCTGTGTGGGAAACAGAAAAGTGTTGGAGGCTGTGGAGACAGAAAAATGTTAACATGCAAGATGTTAAAAGAGTAATTTTAAATAAAACAGTAGAAAGAAATGGCAACACCTTGTCAATTAACAGGCAGCTGCCTAGTTTTCACTGGGCATCGTGGCATGTACTGTGATCACAATTACATATAATTGTTATTGTTTATAAAGCAAGACCTACTTCAAAATAAGTGTACCAGAAATATATTGTGGTTTTTTTAACACTTTGTTATGCTTCCAAGATCGTGTTGTTACTGTGAGCCCCATATTAAACCACAAAAATGACCCTTTTTTCAGCCTGCCTACACAATTTAAAACAACCCTTGAAAAATGAACAGAAATCTGTCATTTCATTGAGAATGCATAGTCTGTGCCATGGATGTTGGAAGGCTGCGTGTTGCAGGAGATGTTGTACAGCATTGCTGGCAGTTTGATGGTGGAGCTTTTCTTGAAGTTACAGGGCGCTGCGTCGTATTGTTTTGTCAGTGGTAGAACATATACAAGTCCTCATTGATCTAGCTGTTGGTCTTGGCTTTCTGTGTCCTCCGTGTCTGGCTTGGTAAAACAACGTCTTTGATAATTTTCCCTTCCATTAATAAATCTATTCAAAATTGCTCTTTATTATGTCTACAGACAGAAATATTTTGACCAAAGATGCAGCCATTCCACTTGTAGGCTGTATTTTCTTCTTCTGCCATCTTGTCACGTCACATCCCATCTACTCCATGTGCCCGACAGAAATGCTGGATTTTGTAGGTTAAACTTAATTATGTTTGTTCAGATTAAGCTGGCCATTACAGGAAAATTTATTAAGCTGTGTTTCACTATCAAATGGCTTTCTGAATAATCTGATGCTATGCGTTTGTATTAGGTTAATATTCTTTGTATTAGGTTGACATCCCAGTTCAGCTTGGTCTTTGTTGCCAGCTATGCCTGCATTTTTTTTTCTTACGTTTATTACATTATTGATTGACATGTCCTGGCACCAATATATTTTAATAAGCTAATTGAGGCAAGGGAAAATCAGTATTCTAGTGTGCTAACTGTATGTGATTTGCATGTCTGAAGTAGATAAGTTATCCTCAGCACCTTTCCTGATGTTACCCATCAGAAGAATTAAATTAATAATATCCTTGCCAGCTCTGAATTCTCGCTGGCCGTTGGGCAAGACAATCCTTTGTGAGCCGTGTACGTCCTGATCAGGGTTTTCCTGCAACAAGAAGCAGGGAAATGAACCAGTGTTTGTTACATGTGTAAACACTGGGCTCCTCTTCACAGAAGTGATAGATGCTTCTGTGAACTCGAGGGGTAACATCTTTCCATGGCAATAGCTATAAAAGTTGTATCTAAGTCTAAACGAGATGGAATTCTTCATTTTGCCCTGGTTTACCAGGAATCACATCAGGCCATCTTGCCCTCTGTTCAGTAAGAGTCTGTGACTGGGTGTTGAGGCACTTGGACCCTGAGTTACCTTCCTGTGTGGGACTGCCAGTTTGGATTCTTGGAAGGATTCTCAGTCCCCAGGGCAGAACCATCCCTGGGCTTTCCTGGGCTAAAGCCAACAGTCAGAAGTCTATGAGCTGGCCGTAGGATCTCACAGAGCTTTTTCATACCAAGCTTATCAGCACACAGCTGGTTTTCTTTGGCTTTATCACTGCCACTTTTCCTGCATGCACACCCGTAATTTCTTAGTAGAAAGGAACTTTATTAATTCATTATTATTTCACAAAGAATAGAAGGCTGAATTGTACCAAAGGAAGGGTGAAATGTTTACCGCTGTGCTGGAAATCAGAGCCACTTTTCTTAATAATCTTGATAACAGTGCAGGTTTATAATATCAATAAATCATTTCTGGGTGGGTAGGAACTTGTTAGGCTAACTCTGGTATCTCGTGCGGTCTCACCAGCTTGTAGTTTGTAGTCTTACAAGTTGCTGATAACTGCATGAAGTATTGATGGGACTGGTGGTGGGCTGACAGTTTGTCATTCCTGAAAGTCAGGAGTGTTTTGATATCTGAAAGACTTTACTGCATGGCTTCTCTTTCTGTTGAGGATAACACTTTCCTTTGAGGATAACTTCTGATTGCACTAAGTCTGGAAGTAATTCTTATGTGATTAAAGCAGCAGCCAATTTCTAAGAAGGGCAGTCTTGCAGAAGCCACAGTAGTATTTTAAATAAATTTCCACATGTAACTGTGTCTAATAATTCTCAGTACTTTACATATATGCTGCTATTTCTCAATGTTGGATGGCAAAATCTGTGAGATACTCTAATTTGCCTGAGCTAAGCACACGCTCATTTATAAGAATATAATAAGCTTTTTGTAGTTTTGCATGTTGATGAATCTGCAGCAGTAAATTTATGTTGTGTTTAGGGGTTCAGTGCAGGTGCCATCCCTTTAGAAGTGAGATTGTGCTACCCTTCCTTCCTAGACCTCGAAAAGAGAAGACTCTAGCAAGCCAGGATCCGAGAGGTAGGGCCAGCTTTCCAGGACACAGTGTTCTGTTGTAAAAACAAATCAAAGAATTCTCCCAGATGTCCCAACAGGAACCCAGAATTACTCAAGGTCTGTTAACAATGGGGCTGTGTGAGTCATCTCGGATCTAGAACTGGAAAAAAAAATTCTTTTAGGGTTGAAGGCAGGTTAGGGGGTACTTATTTACAGGATGAAATACCCAGTTCTTTGTTGAATTATGTCAGAAGTTTAAAGAATAATTACCTAGTCCCTTCTTTGTACTCATTCCAACCTTGGAATGTGAAAAATAGCTTCAATCCTCACTATTTTTTTATTTTTTTATTTTTTTTTTTTTTTGTGATGGAAAGGATGAAATCACCTTTTTGGTATGTGGCTTTGTCCAAGGGCAGTGGGTAGCTAAGCAGGTGCTTTTTTTTTTTTTTTTTTTTTTTTTTAGTTTTTTTTTTCACTTCCAGGGCCTGTTGAATTGTGCTGCAGCATGCACAGGAGACAGCAAGCTGCACAGGGACCTTTCTAGTTAAAGCAGACAATAGAGAAGCCCAACCTCATGTGTTCCATTATTTATCTGTACGTTCTCCCCCTTTTTTGAAGGAAAAAAAAATATAATAATACTTGTGTGAGGTAGAGGTACCCAATGTTCCTTCTGCTGATGGCAGTCCCTGTATTATCTGTATGTTCTTTCCCAGATGCTGAAGGCGAGTCTCTCCAGTCATTGCTGTCAGAATGGGATAATCCTGTTTTTGTTCGCTACCCAGAGGTAAGCATTATCTTGCATCTCATGCTAAAACAGGAGTCATTTTATCCTTCTGTTACTTTCTGACATAGGGACCAAAATTGCAAATATTGTAAATATTGTATATAATTTATTCAGTGATATATTAGACTACAGACCTCGCAATTATATGTATTTTATAGATGGTTTACATGTAAGTCATTTTTGTGCATATATTCAGCCTTTGAATAAATATCAGGCTAATCTTTTGCCTTTCACAAACAAAACATTGTTGTAGGCTGTCTTTCCCTCTACAGAAATGTTCATCTTAAAGTTTTCGGATGGCAAAATTGTATTTTACTGCAGTTGTTTGTGTAGCCTGGCAGGGCTATAGCATGTGAGAGGGAAACAATGTTTGAGCTTTTATACAGACTTCTTTTGTTGTCATGATGTAGCATTATCTTTAATCATCATGTTGTGTGTGTGTAAACATACGTATGTAATCACTTCCACCTGCAAACAATGGAGATGGAGTAGCAAACCACCTGCTGGTGAGTTTCTGCAGAGGAATGTTTGTTTGTTTGTTACGGTGAGGTCCTTTGAGTCATCTCAGGGTAGTACATCTCATCTACTGACAGCTTGCGTAGGCTGATTGTTAGCTTCGGGTTTTCTGGTAGGTAATTGCAAGTAACTGAATGCTGTGAAGTCAGCAGGTAATATCCAGATGGGAAAGTATATGGGGACAGTAGCAGAGGGATTGCCAGATGGGATCGTTAGCTAGTGCTGTTCTTGTGTAGAAAGCTTGGTTTGTCAAACTATAAAGAGAGCAATCTCCAGAATGTTCTTTCCTAAATCTGATATATATATATTTCTTATTCTCCACGGGTGGCTTGATACTATAAACTCTCCATGTAATTCTCTTTTTACAGATTGCTGTGGATGTGACCAGCGGTCAGGCTGAAAATCTGGCTGTGAAAATTCACAATATCTTGTATCCTTACCGTTTCACCAAAGACATGGTCCATTCGATGCAGGTACAATATCACCTATTTCTAGTTTTCATGCCAAAATTCCCATTCAGCAATTGGGGTTTTCTGAAGTTTCTGCCTTGTAGGAGAGAGGTCTTCAGGGAAATAGATCATATCCTTTTCACAAGCACAAACAGAAATCTCAGTTGATTTGCAGTACCATCAGACGTGTGTCATGTGAGATCTTAGTATCTTCTGATAGATAATCAGCTATCTATCTGCAAAGCAACTAGAGTCCTTGACGGTATGGTTAAATCAAATCATGGGGCAGCCCTGTTGCCACTGCTTTGAAACACTGTTAACTAAATGATCTTTCAACAGGCAGGTTTTTACATTTGTTGAAGATATTTGCTAGTTTGTATTCCCCTGAAATCTGTGTCCTACATGTTCTATATTTATTGACCTTAGAAATTTAATTCTTCAGCACAGTGGTTTCAAAAGCAAATCCCAGATTTCCTGGAAAGACTTGAAATTTCCTTTTAAGATTTATAGCTGCTCTGAGAAGTGATTCTTAAAAATGGCATCGTGGCATGAAGCGTAACTATTTTAATGCTTTTTTATTGAATGTTTTGGTTGTTAACTTAAAAGCTGACGTAAACATATGGCTGCAGCTTACATTGTTTGACAGTTTGCCTGGATAAAAATGTCAAAGTGAATTATCTCTGTGTGTTACTTATTAATGACTAAAGGCTTGTAATCCAAATTAGCATCATTCTCATGTGATCAGGTTGCTGACTTTGAGATTGCAGGTTCTGACAGATGGGACATGGTAACGTTAAGCTCCAGGGTGAGAAGAACATCAATGATTCTCACTTAGGTTGTGTGTGCAAGAATAACGGGAGTGAATAAAGTTATTACAGGAAACGGGTTATGTTTCAAAAAGACCAGAGAAGAAAGCCGTAAAGCAGAAGAAAAATAATTGTTAATGTCTTGTATCCCTTCAAAGAAATAGGATCATCTATTCATTTTTACCTAGGGATTGCACAGAGCGTATATAGTGAGACAGTATTCCCAGTGTGCTCTGTCCATGTGACTGAGGGAGAAATTCTTCCCTAACCCTTTATCTGTTAATTTAAATATAAAAATTAGATACTTAAAGCATTGTGCATCACTGTGCAGCATTCCATCTCTAGCTCAGGTTGATTTATGATGCGTGAAGAGAAGGTGGAAGCAACTCTCAAAGGCAAGTTAGGCAAAAGAAAAAGAGGCAAAAAAAAAAATGCTTCCTGGCTCCTACAGATGATCAGCACGAGCCCTTAGACACAGCTCAGATTGTAAAAAGTTGTTTATGTTTTTTTTTTGGTGGTGTCAGCAGATTAGATACTTAGAGTTGCCGTGTACAGCTTCAATTCCCAGCTAAAGAGGCTTCTATACCACCATTTAATCCATTCTGTAAATTTCCACCCCCACCTCGCAGTTCTTGCCCTTACAACTGTCTTTGAAAAGACAGATCCAGAATTGTTTTCTTGGCTATTCTGAAACTTTCTTATAGTTCCAGACTAAACTGTTTCATGACCAATTTATGGTCATTTGATCAGACAGTGTTATATTTTAGCCAAATAATTTCTGCCTTTTCCATATTTAGACCCTCATTTTATTGTAAAGAATATATATCTTCACGGTTTCAGTTTTGCTAGCTCAAATTCCTTGAGCCTTTGAGATTAGAAAAGATGGGATTTCCACTCCCCTAATCATCGTCATAGCTGTTCTGTGTGTTTGATCCATTTTGATTGTCATCTTCTTTTGTTTACCTTGATTTTAAAAATCATTTTACCACTGGGTAATGATTGTTCTGAGTATCTTACAGGTTCTTCAGCAAGTGGACAACAAATTTATTGCTTGTGTAATCAACACTAGGAATGAAATGGATAAAAAGGAAGGTAAGAGTAGTTATTATTATTGAGTTAGGTTTCAAATGTAGTTATACTGCAGAGGGAACACAGTCCTGCTTGTCTTCTTGTCTTGGGATGATATCATGAGTAGAGCAAAATGTTAGCCTTCATATGAAATTGCCTGGATCTTCTTACTCTTTATTTTGGATGTTGTTGAACGTTCCTACTGCCTTCAGATTAGTGTTATAAAAATAGATTATACTCAAATTACTAACGTCTTTCAGACTGTGTTCACATTGTCTGGATTTCATTGCCACAGCTTGCTGAAGCTGTACAAAAAAGGCATTCAAAATCAGTATTTTTTGTAATGTTTTTAAAGACTGTATTAGACAGGACAGTTTGTGCGTGACCTCAGCTCTCATTCTGAAGTTAGATGAAGATGTCAATAGACAAGATTTTCTGGCTTAATCTAGCAACCCTTAATTTAAATGCTCCATTTGGATCACCAAATTTCATTTCTGTAGTGACGCTGTTCTGCCAAGACAATCTCGTCCTCACTTCATTTTTGTAAAACTAGTCAGTACTTACCTTCTTCTTTCCAGCCCGTGCAGTTGCTGGTACCAAGTTGCCTATTTCTAATCTATTGTGCTACATTTTTAGGTGGAAACCTCTTGGTTTTGGTAGACCAACATGCAGCACATGAACGGATCCGCTTGGAGCAGCTTATTGCAGGTGAGGATTCAGGTGGTTTTAGGAAAGATAGTGCACAGGAAAGTGCAAACATGAGCCTTAAAGGGAAAGCTTGCTAACTGATTTGTTATAAGGATAAATCTGGGGTATGTTGAACCAATAGGATATTGATTTGTCGTCTTGACCCTGATCCCTGTCAGAATGCAGCCATTCAGTATGGGTAGCATTCATAGCATTGGCAGCTGAAAATTGTTACAGTGTTTCCAAAAACAGAAGATATGCACCCTACCCACAGAACTATCAAACTAAAATAGTCCTGACATAATGAAAGGGCAGGAAGACTGATAGGAAAAACAATGAACAGGAAACAGAACAACATCAATAAGAGCATGTGGTTATGCTGTGAAGAATAAGACGTGGGGTGCAGAGTATGGTTCCTTTTTAGCTGAATACCATGCTTAAAGCCTAACATTTCTTCATTCTGAAACCAGGGGGGATAATGGTCTTTTCTGTAAGCTCATTAGCCATTGGTTTCAGTATTAGAAAGCACAATAGCTATCCATCAAGTACTTAAAAATCATTGACCTTCTCTTTCATTGAGAAATACTATGCAGTTCCTGCAGAGAGGATTCCAGGAAATCTGCTCTTTTTGGTCAGGTACTGAAAAAAGTTAAAAACTGAAGGGAGAGATGCTTAATGAATAGTATTTTAATGCCTTTTATGAGAGATTTTTCTGTGGAAAAATTGCTCTCTGTGAGTTGAACTAAATATATCAGTAGGGTTGTTGCTTTTTTGTTTTGTTTTGATTTTTACTTGTTTTTTGTTTTTTGCTATTTAGGGTGACTCTTTTTTGGAAATGGTGGGAAAAAACAAAGTGGCATTAACCAACCCCTCCACAGAGACTAGATGTCTGGTTTGTGACATTCCCAGTCCTCCACAAGTTTCAGGAGAAGGCATTCTGTGGTCATTTTTAAATCCAAACAGAGGATTACATGCCAAACCATAGGGTCATTAAGGGTAATGCCTACGTAAATATTCAAAGAGGGATATTTCCAAATGTTTCATTCACAGATTCCTATGAGAAGGAAGCTGCAGCATGTGGCAAGAAGAAATTACTGTCCTCCTCCATCTCTCCCCCTATGGAGATTGAAGTTACAGAAGAGCAAAGAAGAATTCTACGGTTAGTAATGGCCAGTCGCTCTAAACTTTGGGGGAAGGCTCTGCTGACTAGGAAGATCTCTCTGTATAACTTAGGTCACCACCACAGCTGTTTATTCTTCCCTGAGCAGAGACCATTTGGGTATATCTATTCTGTGGAAAATAAGTGGGCTTCTGGTGTGCCATCTCTGTGCCACTGCAATACGCTCTGGTTTCCCTGGGAAGGTGAACCTTGGGGCATGAGCCAGAAGAGTACCACAGCACTCTGCAGCAGATCCTCCTGGCTAGGGACCAGGACTTGGAAGTGCATGCTGGAGTGCAGTGCTCCCAGTGTAGATATAGGCACTGACTTAATAGGCACTGTTGGAGAGGAGAAAGATGTGCTATGGAAAGCTTGTGTTGTGAATCCTTCAAAAATGCATTCCTTAATCTTAGGTGCCTGCCAAGAGTAACTAATGAGCACTGTTTCCCAAATGTTTTAGAATGGTAGACTGGTTACTATTAGGATACTTAACTTTTGTACTGCAAGAGTTTAGGCTAAGATGCAAATGTGTTGTTGGACTACTATAGACCTACTGGATGCTAATTGATCATTTTTGTTTCCCCCAGATATCCCTGACTGTCTCCTGTCACATGCATTTGTATTTTTTTCTCATGTTCTTTGTGTTCAAAGTCCTCTCTTAACTTCCACAGGTCTACCTCATTGTTATTTTCAGACTCCCCCTTTTTTGTGTGTGTGTGTGATGTCTGTGGCAAACTCATCAGCATTTAAATCACTCCTTGTTAAGATTGCTGCCTTTTATAGGGATGCACTTGTTTGGTGGAAAGCCCTTTTTGTGTGTATTCTGATCGTAATGGTATCGCTGCTATGTCCGTTTGGTAACTCGTGTGTGTTATGATGGCTAATACCAGAAATTCCAGAGGAAAGGGTAAAGCACTATTATTCACCACCTGCTGTATGGAAAAATTTGAGAATGTAACCACTGCTGCTCATAGTTCAACAATATTTGGATGCCTTTGTTGTTCTTATCTTTTAATGATATTCTTGCCAACATCACCATATTTTTAATGCCTCTTGTTCAACTTGGAATTACACTCATCTTTGAATGTCTTCCATGTTTGACATACCTACTTTTGTGACTGGAGGGCCAAAACTGAATACAATATACCAAATGGCAGTATCCCACTGATTTCAACAATAGCTTTACAATTGTTCCCATATCTTCTGTTTGTTATATATATACGGGTGCATATATACACCTGGTATTTTGTCTACTTTTTTTTTTGTCTACTGCTGCTTACATTAACTGCTTGTTTATTGAGCTGCCATGACAGTAAAACACAGTTGTTGTTTTTTTTTGGTTGGTTGGTTGTTTTTTTTTTTTTTAATTTTTGCTGTTTAATGTAGAAACCAACAAAATACAAGCATAGATCAAATTATTCCTGCTACTTTGCATTAATTTGTTCTTATGAGCAGTAAATCAAGTTTTTCCATTTTTCATTTAACTTTCTAATTCATCAGACTTGCATTTCTAGCCACTTTCAAAGGCTTTTTGAAAGCCCAAATAAATTATCTGAGACACTGCTTTTCAACAACTATATCACAAGCATAGTAAAAAAAAAATCAGTAAGATAAAGTAAATCATAGAGGCATGGTTTTCTTTTATGGAAGCTGGTTAAATTATTCAACATTGGAATGCCAGTTGTGATTTCCTATTGCCACATAAGATAATTGATTCAAGAAGCTTTCTGCTGATGGCATATACTGGTGTTAGCTTACTGGTGTTTTTTTTTGTATTGCTCTTTAGTTTATCAGTATTTACAACCAGTCTGTGAGACTAACTGTACTAAAAGTTATTAATTAAAAGCACTATGGAAAATCTAAATACTGATGTTGCTTGCAGAGTAAAGGTCAATGTATTGAAATATATGCACTTTCCTGAAAGATCTTTCTCTTCAGCTGTGCTTGCTGGTGGACTTCTGGTTCACCTGCAGTTTTTGATTCTGTTATTTGGCTAGTAATTGTTGCAGTAATGCATTGTTCTGCTTACTCTCTTGAACTTCCTTTTTTATTTTTTTTAAAAAAGGGGAGGAGGGCTCAGTTGAGTCCACTAGCTCCATGGATTCTGTTATTTCACCACAATGGACGTTTTCAGTCTTTTTCCTCTCACTGTAGGCTTATACTTGGTCTCCTTCTCCTTGTTAGAATAACACAAGTCATCTCCTTGTCGAGCCTGGTAATTGCATTATTCTGATGATTGATTTTAATGAGTTTAGAATAGCTTCTTTTTTGTTCAGAGAATCTCTTTTCTATAACTAACCTTCACCACCTTTGTTTTAAATTAATATTCCCTGAATGAATAATATACATATGCACATATATTGTTATAATTGTTTTATGCTATTGTTGATAATTGCTGGCTATTCCTTCTCTTTGATGGCAAGTTCTCATTTGACTGTGAAGTCCAGTTTTTGTATGTGCTTTTCCATCTGCAAGGTGACAAATGTCAGATTAACTAAAAGTTGTTCTTTCCTGGACTCTGTGTTTTATTAACAGGACACAAATTCTTTAAACTGGCATAAATCTCTTGCAATATTTTTCTGTTGTAAGCATTTGCTATTACATGTCAATTGAAATCAGTTTTTTAGGTTAGACTTAAAGCAGCCTTTATGATGTGTAATTCTTGTATTTGAAGGGGGTATGTGCATTTTCCTATTTGTATGATGAGTTGGTAATTTTTGCTTGAACCAGACACCTGCTGCATCTTTAGAAAAGAAAGATTTATAAATTTACATACAAAGTTATCTGCATAATACAAGAACTCTTTGATCTTTCAGCTGTGGAACATGCAATATGCACAGTTGATTGGAGTGAAAAGTGTTAGGTGAATGTAGAGTGGAAGGGCAAAATTAATTGGAATATTGAGAGGTGTGGTTTTCAGGATTGGAAACTGTTGCAGGAAAAAAGAAACATGGAAACTGAGGAAATATTTAGGTATGCTGTGGAGATGTGGTTGGTTGGGTCTTATTTCTGTTGTTTTGCTTTATTTTTTTTCCTCAGATGCTGCTACAAAAATTTGAAGGATCTGGGCCTTGAATTATCATTTCCTGAGACCAGCAGCTCCTTGGTTCTAGTCAAAAAAGTGCCGCTGTGTTTTATAGAAAGAGAGGCCAATGAATTACGACGGAAAAGACAACCTGTCACTGAAAGCATTGTGGAGGTCAGCTGTGGATGTGGATCAGTGCAATTTGTGATACAGGCTTGCTGTGTTAATCATTGTTATGAGAGAGTTACGGGCAGTGTGGGTGCCATCTCTTTTAGTAGCTGAATAGTCCCATACTGAAGTCCCTGACATATAATAGCAATTATAGGAGACTGCTTCAGACTTGAAATAGTTGAAAAGCTGAGAAAAATAGTAAGCAGTTCAGATATTTCATTGGTTTACTGCTCATCCTTCGTGAACACTTGAATGAACAGTGAAACAATTATTATTGCTGGTATGGAAATATTTGTTAGGATTTTCATGAAATCTCTGCATGGGCAGTTCAGCTTTCTAAAAGCTGCTGTTCCAGATGTTCTGCGGTTTGAGGAAGAAATTGCTGAACTGATTGCTTGCAGTTTCCATTGTAAACAGTTGTCCACAATTGTCAGTGGATCAAGGACTCTCTTTATTTTTTTTTTAACAATTTTAACAATTTTAACAAGTACCACATTCTGCCACTAGGCTGAGCCATTGTGAATCAGTCCAGTCTTGCCACTCGTCTCTTTTGATAAGAAGAAAAAAAAGACAATTCATCTGATTGAATTTATTTTTCCAATCCTGCTAGAATCAGTTAGAAGTCAAAATGCATTCTCCCGGTGTGCCAAGAGCCCCAAAAGTGGTGGCAGACTGCTTTTGTTTGTTTGTTTGTTTGTTTATTTTTTTGAATGGCAGCTGCAGACCATGTCTGTCTCTTATCAGCACTCTTTCTTAGCTGAAACTTCAAGATCTCATGAGTGTTTTGGCAGACCTGTTCTGCAGTCCTTTTTATTTTAATTAGGACTAGTAGCACCTATTCATGATTAAGAGTTCTCTATATCCTAGACATCAGAAATTAAATCCATGTGGACTATTATTCAAAGAAGAAAGGGTAATTATTCAAAGAGAGCATGTATGTATTGTACTCTGAGGTATGAGAGTTCCATTATATCCATTTTGCAGGTACATTTATATATATTTTGAATATAGAGAGTCTATTATATAATACTCTCTATATTAGAGTATATTTCTACAGGAAACTGATGCAGAGAGAAACCAAGTGATTAGTCTCAAGCCTGACAAGATATATGTGAGATGTCAGGACTTGTGCTGAGATCTTTCACACTATGGTCAATGTACAAGCAACTGCATCATTTTTCCTGGGAAATACTGGCATTTATGCATTAATTTGTCCACAAATGTGGACAAAGCTGAGTATGGGCAATGAAAGGGAGAAATAGCAACTGATCATTTTACCTTTTTCTTTCCAGGAGTTTATTCAAGAACAAGTTGAGGTGAGTAGCTGTCTGTTTCTGAAGTTGACTGGTATAATGCAAAGCTTATTGCACAAACCAGAGGGAATAAGAGCAATAAGCACCGTAAGAGAGATGTGGATTTAGCTCATTCCTGTTATATTTCTCTCCTTTTTTTTTCACATTAAATGGAATGTAAGATGATGTTCCCTTACTACTTTTAGCTAGTGCAGACCACAGGACGAGCACGAGGGACACTGCCTCTGACGCTTCTGAAGGTGTTAGCTTCCCAAGCCTGTCATGGTAGGGAAACTACTTTTCCTTTTCTTTCATTCCTTCTTTATTTTTTAACCTTCCTGTTTCTATGCAGCATTCTTCCTGGGGCAGTAGTTTCAGAATGTGTTTGCAGGAATTCCAGGATTACAGTTTCATAGGGATGAGGAGATAATGGTTTCTTTGTGGACAGTACTGTGAGGAACAAACAACACTGCACTAATTCATTTGTGTGGGCCTGAAGTACTTTCCAATCCACGCATGAAACACTGATAAAATAGTGTTTGATTCACTGAGATGCACTCATCCATGGGAGCTCTCAACCAAGTAACAATTCTTCCTTACAGGTGTAGACTGCAGTAGGTCTAGCCTCTTGGGGCAGTTTCTGTGTTATGTGAAGTATTAAGAAGATTATGCTGAAAAACATGGACCAAAAGCATCTATTTCCATGCTCTGTCACTGTGTTCTACAAATTGCAAAATGTATATTACAACTTCTTATATCTAAAAAAGTCCCACGGCTGAAAGGCAGGATGCATATAGTCTTGTCAGTCTGTGAAGGCTAAAGATTGCAGGCACCTCTGCTCTGACTCCTTAACATTCTGCTTTGATTTCTTCTGGATGCCATTAAGTGTCCCTTTGTGAGAAAGGGCTTAGTGGCAGGGCTGGCATTTGGGTTTGGAAGTGATGCCTGTCAGTGGCAGGCATATAAAGCTGATAAAGCCTATGGAACGGGTAATAGCTGTCGTCTGGTTTTACTGCCTTTATGTGCATCTTCAGTCCTTAGGAAAAAAAAAAAAAAAAAAAGAAAAAAAAGCTCCTTTGCTTCTTGCATCACCTGAAAAGCCAAAATCTAATAATCCTTCCATCTATCAGACTTGGATAAGGTGAAACAGTTTAGGCTTTGGGTAGCTGATCCTCATGCAGCAGCAAGAGGTGGTCTGAATTCTCTCTGGCAGCACATCCAAGAATTTTCTCTTATTCCAGGAGCTATTAAGTTCAACGACAGTTTGACCTTGGAGGAGAGCCGTCAGCTCATTGAAGCTCTGTCCTCTTGCCAGCTGCCCTTCCAGTGTGCTCACGGAAGGCCTTCCATGATGCCCCTTGCAGACATCGACCATCTGCAGCAGGAAATTCAGGTACTGTGTGGGACACTGAAAGAAGGCAGCCTGCCCTGAATTACAAGGCTCATGGTGTGTTAGAACTAGAACAGACCAGCGCTGTCTGTATCTTACAGGAACTTTCACAGAGCTGTTATCAGTAAAGTATAAAATGAGAAAATTAATCCTCTGTCCTGGAACCACTTTAGAAAGTATTTTACCATGTTCCATGTGAGTGGTCACACTGACTTGAAGGAGGTTCACTAGTGGTTGAAGTTGAGCATAGATTCAAAGCAGTTGCAGTTTTTAGGGGTAAAATTTGGAAAACATGTAAATTCTGATATTCTGCTAGTAGCAAATATGCTAAAGATTAAACAAATACCCACTTCCCAAAGTGTAAGATGACATAAAACGGGGAAAGAAGCAAAGAAATAGCAACATTTATTTAAAATTGAAAAAAAAAACCTCCTAAGAATACTATACTATATTAGGTTATTAAATTAGATTCTGTTGGAAGTCATGTGGGACTTTGAATTAGATATGACAAGAACTGGGAAGGTCTGTTTTAGGGCAAAGAGCACGGAGGCACTGAAGTTGATTTAGTTATGATTTAGTTGTTCTTAATACTTTTCCTCCCAGCCTAAACCTAATTTGGCTAGACTGCGGAAGATGGTTCGAGCATGGCACCTATTTGGAAGCAAAGACCCTAACCAAAAAAAAGTACTGACCTAGGAAGCAGAGAGCAGCCAGGGGAACACAGCAGAAGCCCAGCCCTGAAACCTGGAGAAGCATCTTCAATGTTAAGGAACTGTCTTGTAAACCTGGGTCACGTCACTGCTTGACTATCAAGGGCGAGTTGCGGCCACTGTTACTGCAAGCACAGCAGGATTCTGCATAATAGAGAAGAGACTTTTAATTAATGGATTTTATAGTGCTTTGAAATTGAGGAGGTATTTATTAATAAAATTAACACTATTTCTGTGGGCTCCTGACAGTGGTTGGAATGAGGACTGACCGGCTTCATAGTAAATACAAACCCACTTGGGATCAAAAAGTGTCTCTACTTAAGGAGGCAGTCAATGACACACCCAGCTGTTTTCTCTATCTCCCTGCAGTTTGCATTCTTGAGTAATAGATTTCTAAATCCTAGCATAGCCCCACTTTCACAGAAACATACCTCCACAGAAAGAACTAAATAGCTCATGGCATTACTAACAGTAGGCAGGTTTTTTTTTTTTGAACATGTTCCTGTTTTATTTGGTATCTCAGCCTAGGCTAGAAAAGAGATTTCAGAGCAGTAAGAGATGCCTTTTATTTAAATCACAGACATCCTTGTTCTGTGTTAAAATCTAGTTTAAAAAAAATAAATCAGGTATTTACATCTGCTCCCCCTCACAGAAAGTAAGAGCTTTCAGAACAAGATGTCTGCCTGAGAAGAATGATCCCAGTCACCCAGCAGCAAGTGGGAAGGAAGCCCCTCAGACTCCACTAAGTAAAGCAAGAGCTTGAGCTCTGCCTTGTGATGCAGAGACGAGCAAGCTTACTGACAGGACTCCTGGAAGTCTGCCTTTCATCGAGAAAGGAATTTCTATTCCAGCATGTTAAAAAAGCTGGGTTGTATTTCAGTAACTCAAAAATTGGCAGAAAATTCTACAAAAACGCTCAGTTTTGAAGCGCATTACTAATGGATTTCTATTACATTCGTAGGCAAAAGCACACCTTAAGCTTCCCACTGCAGCATAGGTGCAGGTAGCTCACTAAACTGGTAAGACTGCTGCTAGTTATGGAAACAAACTAATTCTGCGTGGAAACATGATTAACCATGAGGTCACTGTGAACAGCCTTTATTACAGCACACCTTGAAATAACAGCTTAGCTGCCCCAGAGAGTGACTTGGATGTCCTGCTATTTCAAAATTGAAGTTGGTTAGCAGCTCCGTGTGACTTGTAACAGCAGAGGGGTCAAAACCTGTACAAGCGATCTGTCTTCCGGTCTTTCTGGTAGGAAAGACACTGCACTGAGCAGATTCCCCACAGCAACTCATCTTTGCAACGCAGGCTTTAATTAGGTGATGCATCTTTCTCTTTAGAAAGATGGGAAAAGTCTGGAGAGTGACAGACGTGCTTCTTGGCATTAGAGTTCGTAGTCATCTGGGTGGTAGAGTTCACTCATGAGGCGGTAGATATAGGAAGGTGCATTTCCCCCGATGTTAGAAATGAAGAGAGTAATGAGCTCTGGCGGGACGTAGTCAAACACTGGGCAGTGAACATTGATCTTTGCCAGGATCTCCCCTGAAAAGTGAAGAGCAGCAGGATTAGACATAAACAACCTAAAAAAGCATGCTTAGCCTTCTGCGCATCTTCCTGGGCCCCTCAAGGAACTGGCAATGCACATGCCACCCTAAAGTCAGTACCGGGACATCCGGAATCCTTTCCAACTTCTCCCTGAATCACAAATACACAGCAATCTTGGATGAGCAGCAGCATCCTCTGCTCTTCTGGTAGTCCTCCCCGTCCTCCCCCCCCAGATCCCCTCTGATGCAGATTTACAGAACACCTGACAGTACATCATCAGAATACAAGGACCCCAGTGCTGCTAAAGCTACAACAATAGCTCAAAAGGCCAAAACCAAAGGCCTGTGCCAAACCTGACGTATTTTTTTTTCCAAAAGTCTTTGTCACATAGAAATGGGGCACTGAGAGAGACATTACTGTCTGAGAGGGAGCCTGCGAGCTGCCACCTTGCTAAAGATGGTGCTCGGGTGGGAAGCCCGTTGCAGATACTGGGTTTCAACAAGCAGATCACCTAACAAATTTTCACGTTACACGAGTTGGGGGAAGGAAAGCAATCTGCCCCCAGTGTCGGGCATCTGCTGCGTCCCGCAGGAAATTGCCACCTGTCTGACACCATTTATCGTAATCCTGCAATAACGTGCTGAACAGCCCAGAGCAGAAGCAGAACTACAAAGATGGATAGAGTTCCAAAAAAAGACTTGACCAGCCTGTATAAAGAAGAACCAGTACCTTCTGTGAATGGCAGCACTTCCTGTGGTGACACAAACTTGTGGAATGAATCTTCTTCATTAGGGAACTGAATGAGACAGAGTACAGAAAGGTCAGGGGAAAGAAGAGCACCTTATTATCCCTAGTGAAAACACACAGGGTGCTAGAAGGAATTAAAGCAGAGGAAGACGACTTGCCAAGACAATGCATCTGTTTATAACAATTACACAGTAGTTGCGGCCAGAACTTCTGTAGCACCCACAAGTGAAAGGCTTTCCCTAGATGTTTTTAGAGCTATGCCCTGTATGCCCTTCTGCAAACCTAGGGAACTGGAGCAGAGGTGTGACTTCCTCAGTCTGCCACTTGTCAGACAACACTGGAAATGAGTTGTTTCCTGAGAGCAGGAAACATCTCCACCTACCTCCTCCATAGGTACAGAGGGTCTTTCACCACTAAAGATATAAACAGAAGAAAAACGCCACTCGGCATAGCAAAGGAGCGCTTCCAGGAGACCCAGAGATGCCTCATTTACCAATCCCCCCTTGGGACAGGTGGTGCTCTCCACCTTAAGCTTCCACCAGCAGAGAAATCCCCCCCTTGAATCCGTTTAAGGTAGGTGCAGTACTGAAGGGGTGCTGTGCTTACCTGCGGCGAGAGCTTGAACATGGGGGCACACACGATGAGCGGGGTGGAGTGGTGTTTCGCTGCCAGCGCCAGGGTGTGAGTCCCGCTCACGGCGATCAGCGCACCATTGGCCAGGATTGTCTTTGTACCAATGATGACCTGAAAAGGCAAGTTAGCGTTAGATGCACGCTCTGCAGCAAACTGAGGAAACAGAGCTTCCTGGCTTGGACCCTCCTGGATGAGATGGAGGAGTCTGTCAGGACAAACGTACGTTCTGCTGCAGGGAACACCAGGCAGAGCCTGGGCTGCGTTCCCTGTTCTGCTACAGGCCTACAAAGCAAGCTTGTGCGAGTAACAACGACTGCCTTGCTGTAAAGTGGGAATACGGTAAAGCAGCTGGAAATACATAGATGAGAAGTGGTGGGACTGGATTTTATTGATTAGGATTACTTTTTTTCTGTTTGGGGTGTCAAGTCTTCATCTTGCACCTCAACAATTCCCTTCACCACCCATCTTGTGTTCCAGGCAAGAGGAGTTTCTCCTCTGGAAATGCTGCTTTCTGTTCCATTTTCTTTTAAAACTGGGAAGTTAATCCTTCAAGGCTCTCCTGGCTTGTTTTTTTGCACTGTTCTGCCCATTAGCTGCTACAGCAGCAAAACCAGTCACTATGCAGTTAGTGATCATACCCATTTGGGGTTGCACACAATCTCTACCCATCTGTAAGCAGGGATTATTACAATTTTGAACCTTCACAGAGGAAGCACACCCACCACAGATGGGACCCGCAGCTGGTTTGAGGCCTAAGCACCAAACCTGCCGAGAACTCCCTTGTGCAGCAGCACCCTACTCACCTTGTTGACTCGAGACATGACAGCAAAAATAGCTGCATCGCTCATGACAGTAGTCTCGATGTTCTCTTTAGACAGTCGGACCGCCATTTCGTGACCCTGAAAAGAGGGAGAACCTAATTTTTTCCCTGGAACACAGCTCTGAACTGCAGCTGTACAGATATTAGCGCTCAATTCTTGTCCAAGCCACAAAGATATCAAGGACCAGAGCACAAACACAGCTCCCTAGCTGAAGGACACAGGACAGGACAATGAGCTGTCTTTGATCCCGAACTGCAGCAGAGGCACTCCTCTAGAGTTCCCCTTGCATGTGCTGTGCTGACGGCTCGCCTCCAGATACAAGAAATCCACGAGAACACACGTAACACAGGGCCCGTGCCTCACCTGGCAGAAAGGCGCGCACTCCGCCACGATGACCTGGAATTTCCGCTTGCGGGCAGCCTCCTTCAGGAAGGCCTCAACAGTGCGAGAGTAGCCAATGGTCATGATCACCTCGTTGGAGTGGATGTGCTCCAGTGCCTGCATAGCGATGTTATCGGTGGTGCCCTCTGTAACGGAAGGCAGCCGTGAGCGGAAAAGAAGCCGGGGAAAGTGACACTTGTGAAGCTGTCCTCCAACCAGATCATTTTTTACTTAAGGCAGTGCTGTGAACACTGGTAGAGCAGGAGCAGTGTTTCCCCCCATTCTTTTTTACCAGCGGGGAGGGAGTGAGAAGCTGGCCCTTGAACGCCCAGTGCCTTCAAGCTACTGGGGGAAATGGTTATACAGAAAACTCCATCACTAGCGGAGTGGTCAGCACCAGCCAAGCACTATGCCCACATGTGACAGAAATCCCAGTTTTACAGCCCAGTAGCACTAGAGCCACATGGAAAGGAGACGTGCGGCAGCCTGGAGGAGCAGCAGGTGCCTGATCTGTCAGAAGACTGCAGAAGAAGAAAAACATATCTCAGTGCTACGTGCAAGGGCAATCAGCCCCATCCCATAAGGAGCCCCACTAACAGAGCAGTTAAGACCTCTCCATACCTAGCTCTATTAGCAGCTCGTTAATAGCTTCAATAACGTTAGCTTTGAGGGTAGGGTAGGAGGTGTTGAAATCCTCATTCAGTCCTCCAGAAGTCAGAAGTTTGTGCAGGGATTCTTGCTGGTCGCTTTCCTCGCTGCGCCCACGAAGCCTGCAGAGGGAAGGAGCCCTTCAGCTTCGGAAGAGCACACAGGGGCATGGCCTGACACGAGGCAGCAGGAGAGCTTCTGACCTCGTGTCCCCACAGCACAGCACACGGATGTCAACAGAGAGGGAGGAGAATTGCATGCAAGGGATGCAGGGAAACTGCATGCCATGACGAAGTTTCCCTAGGTGTCTGTGTCAGAAAGACACATGACACTGCCACTAAGAGCTTTCCCAAGTTGTGTCTAAAAGCTGCAGCAGGCACGTGGAGGGCAGCACTGAATACCACTGCAATAGCAGAGCAGATCCTCTTGGGGATGGGTGGCCAAAGTCATAGCCCAGGCTGCTCTGGTGGGGACAGTGAAGCTCACACGCCCACGACACATAAACCAGGTGGAGTTCCACTAGAGGAAGTGTCCTCAGCTTCTTTGAAAACTACAGGTCCATAGATACTGCTGTCTTTCCCTCTGATGTTAAACTCACTAAATCCCTCTGAAGGTGGAAAAGCAGATGGAAAAGGGTGGAGACCAAAGCAGGCTGACGGACGCAGCAAAACGCACCGTGCGGCAGGCCTGCCCGGGCTCCCGAGAGGAGCACGGGAATCACGAGAGGGGCGCCTCACCTGCCGTACTCCTCCCGGATGACCTTCAGCACTCGCCGCACCATGTTGCCCACGGTGGTCTCTGACGGCTGGGCTGCCGCCATCCTCCGGCCCTCCGCCCGGATCAGCTCCATCAGCTCCCCTGCAAGAGGGCACAGCCGCGTCACCGCCGCCCGGAGCCGACCCGCGGCGGGCAGGGCGCTTCCACGGCCACAGGCCGACCTGCACCGGCACCACACCGCCGCGGACAGGCACCGGCAGGGCCGTCCCGCAGGACACCCCCGTGCCGCGCACCACCCGCACGGCCTCAGGGAGCACCGCGGGCCGTCAGACCCGTGACGGGGAAGCCGGGCCGCGGGGACCAGGCCGCAGCCGCTCACCGGCCGAGCCCCAGTGGCCGTGCGCGATGATCTTCCGCAGCAGCGCCAGCGTGTGCCGCGCCGTGTCCTCGGAGCGCGGCCGCCCGCCGCCGCCCCGCAGCCGCGCCACGAAGGCGTCCATCTGCTCCCGCAGCTCCGCGCCGCGCTCCGCCGCGCCCGGCATGGCGGCGCCCACTGCCCCGCCACCACCGCCCGCTTCCGCTTCCGCCGCCGCACGGCCTCCCCATTGGCGGAGACCGAGGCGACGAGAAGAAGCAGCCAATGAGAGGCGCGGGGCGGGGGCTGGAGGGCCCGCCCTCGTTGCTCGGGAGACGGGCGGGGAGCCCCTTGCTGCCCCCCACAGCCCGGGGCCAGGCGGGCCCCGCCGCGGGGGGTTGTGGGAAGGTGGCGGGTGGGAGCTTGGTGGGAGCCAGGGCAGCCCCTCACATCTCAATGTGCCCCTCACGTCTTGTTGTGCCCCTCACGTCTCGATGTGCCCCTCACATCTCAATGTGCCCCTCACGTCCCCTTGTGCCTGTCTGATGCCCTCAGTGCTCACTCCAGGGCCTCCCTAGGGCCCTGCTGTGCTGTCCAGGCACATCCCTCCCTCCCTGCTGCCCCCTCTGCCCCTTCCCCCTGGCATCAGGTGTCTGCCATCTCCTACAAGCCAGCGGCTCCAGGCAGCAGCGCCCGCCAGGCTGTGTCCGCGCCACGGGCAGCGCCGTTCCCCCTTTCTGCCCCTCCACGCACGAGCGGTGCGAGGCAGGACAGGGCTGCCCGCTTCTGCTGCCGTGTGCCGGGCCGTGGCGTGCACAGACCGCTCCCACGCACGCAGCCTGGGACCGCGGCACGCAGGGATTCGGCCAGAAAAAAATATCCTTGCTTTGGAGCTTTGCTTTGTTTGTTTACTTGTCTGGCTCGTAAATAGAGCGGCTCTTGGAGATTAGGCAGGAGGGAGCAAGAGGAAGGGAAACCGGACTCGGGGGTTATGACCTCCGTGTGGATGCCGGGCTGTTTACATTCCCTGCTCCGGCCCCAGTGACCATTGCAGGGCAGTTTCTGCTCAGCCTCCTGTCCTGCCAGCCTGCGGGGTTTGCAGCTCCCTGCTTGCGCTGCCCCTGCCCTGTTCCCTGCAGCACGTCCCGCTGGGCACTGCTGCCACAGCCAGCCCGAAACGGCTGCCAGCCCGGTGTCCCCGAGGGGCAGAGCCCTGTGTTTAGCCTGCTGCCTCACGTTTCATGAATGAAAGCCTCTGAATGGGGATTGCGGGGTCTGCTAGCCCGGTGGCCCCGTGGAGCCGAGCCAAGCCAGGACCTGTGTTCCTCTGGAGAGCTGAAAGGCAAACGCCGGGCTCTGGCTGCTCAGAGGGACCGCGGCTAAGGGCCATCTGGCTGTCGTGAGCCAGCAGCCGTGCCAGGAGCTGGTGCATTGGGCCAAGAGCGCCCAGCATGAGTGAAAGGGAGGAGGGGGAAGCGGCGTGGCACGGTCCCAGGGAGGGCAGCCCGGGGAGCATGGGGCACACGGAGGAAGCAGCTGGGAAGACGCCTCTTGGTGTCCTGGTACACTTGGCTAGGATCCTGCTGGCTTGCAGGCTGTGCTGGCTGCTGTGGCAGAGGCAATGAGGTGGGGGCTCGCGTGTGGGTCCTGGCCAGTGTTACAGAACAGGAGCTAAACCCTCTGACCCCACTGTCTTGCAACAGCCAGCTGCCTCCTGCACGTCACACCCCTCTGTCTTCGCTTCCTTGGGTGTACCCAAATCCCCCAGGAAGACTTGGCTGCTGTGGCTTCCCAGCTGGTGCATGAGCAAAAGCTGTGGGCAAAGGAGCTGAGGAGGGGATGAGCTGGCGGGCAGAGCGAGGCTGCTGTTCACGTTTTCTTTGCCTGCGGAGGAGCTGCAGTATGGCTCATCTCCTCACGCCCAGCACGGCGTGCCGCTCCTCGCTCAGGGATGGCAACTGGGGACACGGCTTTCCTTCTGCCCAGTGAATTCTGCATTTCAGTTAGCTTTCCCTGGGGGCTGAATGCAGTCCCCTGAGTGCTGGTCCGAGGGAGGAAAAGGCAGCAGCACAGAGGCTGGGTAGAGTCCGGGAGTGCTGGAACATCGTGTGCTAGGAGGCTGTTTGGATTAGAAACTCTCTGCGGATCAAGTGGGCTGGATGAAATGCCAAGGAGGGGAATCAGAGTTTGCTGAACTCTAGTAATTGGACTCGTCTGTAACACCCGGATAGGAAAGGTGAGCTGCTCACGCTCGGCACAGATGAAGGGAAGGAGCCAGCAGAGACCAGCCCAGTAGGAATGACAAGGCAGGCTGGATAGGTGACAAGAGGGAAAGGAGCAGAGGGTGATCGCTGGGTGCCAGAGGCACTTTGTGAGCACGAGTGGTGGAGGAGCAGTTAAGGACTGGTGTGGTGCAAGGTGTGGGGGGAACATGAACCACGGCCTAAGGAGAGGGGTCTCTGGTATAACGTGGTACACTTTGGAAGGTCCATGTTCAAAAACCTTGGATAAAAACGGAGAGGACGGTTCCAGCCAGAAGCTACGACAGCCACAGTGACAGATGTGGCTGTGGAGGCAGAGCTGTGAGGAAGCAGGAACAAATCTGCTGACGGGCTGAGGGAGCCCAAAGCAGTGTTTTCTGCATGCTACTGGGAAGAAAATATGTCACGTAGTAAGTGAGGGGACTGGAAATGAGAGGCTGAACCAAGTGCTGAATTAACGTTGAAAACTTGAGCTTTCAGGAAAAGAAGACAAAAACCCCAAACAAACAGCTGATGATCAGAAGCAGGTACGTGAATAGCTGGAAAACTCAGCTCTGCGCATCTGGAGGAGCACGCAAACGTTGCCTGAGTCATCGGCAGTTTTAGCATGCTTGAAATTCACGTCTGACTCTGCAGGTACTGGGGAGATGTTCTGCTTGTCTTTGCAGACCTGGTAACCGTCCCCTAAACTGGCCATCCTTAGGAAAGAGTGATTTCTCTGGCTGGATGGACAAGGAGGAACAGACGGGGCTTGCTGGGGGTGCTTTATCCAGGGTTGTACAGCCCTTCAAGTGGGTGCCCGACGGGAGAAACAGGACCAGCTTGGTGCCTCAGGTTGGGTGCAGGTCTCTGCCCAGCAGCTTGCACCTACGTGCGCCAACCTCTGCCTGGCAAGCAGCTGACAGCTCACCCTCGCATCAGTGCAGCGCCCGCGGGCAGGCCCTGGCAGTACTGACAGACTCCATGATCCCTAAAGGAAACAAGTAGGCGGTTCTGAATCCGGCCCCAGGATCATCTCTTCTGCCAGCAAGTTTGCCATTCGCCCCTCTCTTTTTTGGAGCCTTAAAATAGAGACCGAGGCTGGGAAGCCGGAGGGTTTTTCTAGAGTTTGTTGTGGAAGCAGCCCACGCTTGTGTCCCCAGTGGGTTGTGCAGGCTGGGCTGACCCCTGGGGACAGGCAGGAGAGGCGCGGGAAGCTGGCATCGACATGCCTGCACTGGACATGGAGCCTCACTCCTCTTCTTGTTAGTCTGCCGCGGTTCCCCTGGTCCCCTCTCGGGATGCAGACAGCTGGAGGCAGCGAGTTCAAAGGCCGGGCTGGTCAGGAAGAGGCGCGGGAAGTGAGGGAAGTCACTGGCTGTCATGTAGGAAAACAAGCCCGAGCGACGGACAAGGGAGCATGGTGCAGGGACGGGCAGGAGATGCTGGCCTCGGCATCGCAACTGGTGCATCGCCCTGTCCCCGCTCAGAGGGCACACAGCAGGCTGTCTCGGCCGGGGAGGAGGCGATATGGGGGCTCACTGACATGCATCCCTCCAGGATGGGCTCAGGGAAGCCCCCAAGCAAACCTGGCTTCGCCGCTGCCTCTCCAGGAAGCTGGGCCCTTTGGGGGAGGCAAAGCGCGGCTGACCGCTTTGTGGTCACCGCAGGGTCTGTGACACCAGCACTCTGGGCTGCTTCCTGGTCACCGGCCAGCTCCGCGCAGTTCCTCCGCTCACGCACTCCCCGCGCTGCAGCTGGCCACGGGCTTTGCTTTGCTCATTGTCTGCCGCGGGTGATGTGAGCTATTCAGCGGCTGCCAGCTTTCAGGCAGAGAGGGAGATGAGCCACTCCTCCGCCCACACCATGGGAAAGGCTCCTGGACGAAGCTCTGCCGATGCACACGTTCTCTCCTGCCGGGGTGAGCCCACTGTGGAGCCCGCACGCACCGTCCCCGGCGGGGAGCACAGCCTGGGAGCAGCCCGGGCTGCTGCCCGGTCCTGCACAGCAGCGAGCCTGCTGCTCCCCTTCTTGTGTGTTTGCCTTCCAGAGCCAGACGGAGGCTTGCCGTCACTATTATTTTGCTTTGTGTCAATATTATGACAGCTAAAAGCAGGAGAACTGCATCCACACGATAAGCGGCCAGAAGCCCTGGGCTGGGCGTGGATCGCGTTAGTTTGGCAGGGGAGAAAAGTGCCTGGCAGCCCCTGCCCGCGGGGCTGTGTGGGGAGCCGACGGGCAGTGGCGCGGCAGTGAGGCTGGCCCACGCACCTCTCCTCCCTGTTAAACTCTCACTGCCTTTTTTGCCAAGAGAGGTGAGGCATGACAGATGTGTCCTGAGGGGAGGCGAGAGCAGAACTCACTTGGTTCTCTGGTGGAAAAGCCGCCTCTGGCTCTCAAGCCAGCCCCGCTTTCCTGGGGAGGGGGCTGCATGGGGCAGCTCGGGAGCGTCTCAGCTTCCTGCTCCGGACTCTCAGTGCCTCCTGCACAAGGGGCTGTTGTTTTGGCATGGTAACTGCACGCCCCGCGGAGGCTTGCTCTGGGAAGGTGCTGATGCAGTGCTTACCTGTAGGCACCCACGTATGCTCGGTGCTGCGGTTCGGCTCCCTGGTGCCTCACCCTGCTCCTGCAAACACCCGTGTCCCAGCGAGTCCCTGCCGGCCGGCCGGCAGTATGTGCTCTCCGTGACTTCCCCGCCGGGTGCAGCCGACTGCCGCGGGCTTCCCTGGTGCTGCTGCGTCACGGCCGGGCTGGGAGACGGCCAGCCGGCCTTAACCCTCCCTGCCGCCGGCATCGCTTTGCCCACAGCTTTGCCTCCGTGGGAGTGGGGCTCAGCCTCGGCGTTGAACAAGGCCTGTGCTGAGAGACGAGGACCAGTGCCTGGCCTGCCAGACACCGACCCAAGTAGCTCAGGGCCCTGGGAGAGAGAGCTGCTGTTCGGTGACATCGCCACTGAGCCCCTGACATCTCCAGGGGTATTTCGGCTGTGTGTGGGAGCGGTGGCTGGGCGCATTGCTGGGATTGCCCTCCTGTGGGTCTCCTGCCTCCAGTGCTCACAGGCAGCCCTGGTGTCCTCGCCAAGAGATGTGCCATGGGCGGGCTGGCCCCGGTGCCTATGACCACAGACAGTGTGGCATGGGGGGGTTCGCCTGCCAGCATGGGACCAGGCCATCAGGTGTCTGTGGTTTTGGCCAGCCCCACGGAGAGGCCACAGGTCCCCGGGGAGGCTGAATCCACCCCAAGGAACCAAAATAAACAGCAGAGTTCCTGCCACGTGCAGCTGGGGCTGACTAAGGGCAGCCGCTTCCGCCTGCCTCGGGCAGCAACAACAGGCGCCGTGAGCCACAATGTTCGGGGTGCGCAGCACGGCCCATTTCCCCCTATTGTCAGCCTCCTCCTCGGCAAACACATCCCCCTGCGCACCTGGGCTGGGAGGAGCGACCGCAGCACGGCGCAGCCTGCGGCCAGCATGGACTGCCCGGCCCGGTCCTCGATGGTGCTTGGCAGCACGGCCGCTCCGGGGAGTCCTATGGGGCCCGGGTGTCTAGCCTGTTGTCTGCAGGTTGTTTCCTTTAGGAGAAATGCTGGTGATCCAGGGGTTGCTGTCCTGCTCGTCCACAAGGACACTTGACAGCCCCATGACGGTGTGCTGGTAGAGAGACCTGTGTGTGCCTCCTCGGAGAGGCTGGTGCTGGGGGTCCCCACCACAGCGTGCCCATCCCCGACTCCTGCTCTCTGCTCCAGCCAGGCCACCTCTGCCTCTTGCCTTAAATCTCAAGGCTGCAGAGACACAAGCTGCAGAAAACCAAGCTGGTTTATCTCAGCGTGAGGCGCTCAGGGTGAGGCATGGGCGCTCTGGGATGAGACCCAGGCCTAGGAAGCCTGGCACGTCACATCTCTGTGACATTTGGCCATGGAGATCCCATCACAGCTTCATGACGTTTTGCCATGGGGGTCCTGCCACATCTCCGTGACGTTTGGCTGTGGGGGTCCTGTCGCAATATGGGGCTCGGTGCCCGAGGGTCTGGCTCCGCTGGGCACCAAACAACACGGGGCGTGGTGTGTCTCCAGGTGGGAGCCTCCGGCCCTGGTGGAACTGGCTCTGGTGTCAGAAATAGCAGCAGCACAAAAATAATGACCTGAGGTTTTCTGGGTGTTTTCTAAGGGCTCATCAAGTGACGCAGGAGGGCCCGGAGACAGCCGGCTTAGGAAGGAAGTGGGGATGTTTTTTTGGGCTGTTTTCACCTGAGATGCTGAAGGTGGGATTCTATAGGGGTGAATACTCCCGTGAGGGGGTGTTGATCCTAACATGGGACTGTTTTTGGAAAGGACAGCTTGGCAGGGTGAGGTTTCAGAGGGGAGAGTGGCTGCCCATGGTGGGCTGTTCAGTGAGCACAGGCAGCTCAGGCCATCGCTCGTGTGCCTCCCCAGAAGGTGGATGAGGCCTGGAGGGCGACCCCTCATCCCAGCAGGGCCGCACAGCGGCTGTCCCCTGCTGAACTGCCAGAAATCCCCACAGAAATGAAGCAGAAATCCCGCTCGCCTCCCTGCCCAGCCCTGCAAGCAGAGGGGGGGGTGGCACGGGCACACATGCAAGCTGAGGCTCTCGGCCTGCGGCCGCCACATCTGTCCTGTCAGGAAATGTCTCCGCGTGCCTTCTGCCCCCGGCCAGTCCCCTGAGCCCCATCCGTCTCCCGTTCCCAAAGTGCGTGGCTCCGGACCCTCGTGGGAGGCAGCGTGAGAGACACCAGGGCACATTTATAGCATCAGCGCCCAGCCCTGTCCTGCAGCTGGGCAGCGTGGAGCGCGAGCGGCGCGGCCCCGGCCAGCTGGATGTTTCTCCCATCCACAGGAGGACATTGCCGGTCACAGGTTACCCGCGTCCAAATATTATTTCTCTGCTCCTGTCTCTGCTGTGTGCTGCCCAGAAAGGGGATGCTCATCCCAGGAATGTAAACTCTGCCCAAGGCCTCTGAGGAAATAGCTTCAGACCAGGAACAGGATTGCACTCGGCAATTAAGGGCTGGTCTCCCCAGCCACACGGCTCCTGGGGCAGAGCCCTTTGCTCCAGCGCCAGAGGCTGGCCTTGTGTCTGAGAGGTGGCCCCAAGGGACCTTCCTGCAAGGACAGGCGGGAGGCCCTGCGTGGTCATGGTCTCTGTAATAACAGGATTCTGTCCTTCCAGCAGGCTGGCAGCAGCCACCACTCAGGGCAGGAGGAAACGCTGCCTTCACCCCCCACCCCAAAACTGTCACTGGGGAGGAGGGGGTGTCCTTGGCCAGGAGGGTCCGTGGGGCAGCAGAGGGGGAGCACAGGCAGCAGGGGACATCGCAGCAGGGACGTTACCAGCTCCTTGCTGCCTGGCTGGGGGCAGGAGCTCGGTCAGGCACTGAGTGCTGCTGAGTGATGAACTCCAGTGCACCCGGCCCCCCGGCTGGGCTGGGGCTTTCTGTGTGCTTATCTCTGCAGCATCTCCCTGCTCTTTGCCAGGACCAGATCCTGCGGCTTTCTCACGTGCCCAGCGGTACCAACGTGCAGAAGCTCCAGACAGAGCCCGACGCCTGCTGACGCCTGAGCCACCACCACCTGTGTGGCCCCAAGGGGCTGGGGACAGCACACCAGTGTGTCCCTCATCCTGGGGACAGACCGCATGGGGCTGGGGACACGCCACTGCTGTCCTTGCGCCGCAGGGACAGACCCCACACAGAGGTGGGCAGGGAAGCCCTGCAGCAGCCTCCCTGCCCTCCTGGGAGGACAGAGATGTGAATCCTGGCAGGGATGCAGAGCCCGTTATTTCCCTGGGACCTGCAGCCCACAGGGATCGTGTTGCCCGCTGGCACCCCTTCCCTTCCCACCTCCCGCAGCCACAGCTTTCCTGCCCACCGGCACTTAAAAATAGCACAGGAAAGGCCACAGAGCTCCTTTGGGTTTACTCCCAGCAGCGGGGTTTGGCCTGGCCGCCCCCAGACCCGCTCCAGGGAGAGGCTCCACAGCCAGGCTGCAGATCCCGCTGGGGTCTGCCCGCTCCCTGGGGACCCCCGTGCGGGCAGGACCGGGCCGTGCCCGCGGGGCTGGGGGGCTGCAAACCCCCGGGGGCAGGGAGAGACGGTCCAGACCGGGGGAAAAAGGGCTGGAGGCCGTGCCGGGCGGGGCGGGGGGGCTGCAGGCGGGGCTGCTCCGGTGGCTCCCGGCGGCACCGGCCGTCCCCGCGGCCGTCGGGGCCGGGCACCTGCTCCCGCCCCAGGGGCGGAGCGGCGGCGGTGAAATAGGGGCGGCGGAGCGGGGCGCGCTCCCATGGCCCGGCGGCGGCGGCGGCGACGGCGGCGGAGCGGTGCCGGTGGCCGTACCGGTGGCCGTACCCCGGTGTCCCGGTGGCGGCGGGGCGACATGCCGGGGGGGGGCGGCGCGGCGGCGGCGGCGGCGCTGAGGCCGGCCGGTGGCGGAGCAGCGATGCGGCTGCTCGGAGCCTTCCTGCGGCTGCTGCTGGCCGGGGCGCTGGGGGCGCCGCCCGCGCCGGTGAGGACCGGGAGGGGAGGGGAGCGGGACCGGGACCGGGACCGGAGGTCGGGGAGGCGCCGGGGGTCGTGGCGGCGGGGTCCCCCCCGTGCCGCCCCCGCCAGCGCCCGCCTTTCCCCCCTGCAGGCCCCGGAGGCGCGGGGGACAGCCAGCGCGGAGGCGCCCGGTGAGTTGGCAGCGGGCGGGAGGGGGCGACAGGGGCTCGGCTCCGGTGCCCCGGGGCCGTTATCTGCCAGTCCGGAGCCCGAGGGTGGGGGTCCCGGTCGGACCGGGGGGGATCCCGCGGGGGAGCAGGCGGCAGCGCCGGCTCTCCGAGCCCCGGGGCTGTTTTCCCCGTGCGCAGCGGGGTCCTGCTCCCCACAAGCCGGCAGTGCAGCCTGGTCACAGAGGGGATGGAGCTGGCAGAGCCCCTCGGGGGGTCCTGGTGGCTGTGTGAGCCCCCACAGCAGCATGACGATGGGCACGTTGGGGTACAAAGGGTTTTCTTCATCGCTGTGCCCCACAGTGGGACCGTGACCCCATCACAGCTGCCCCTGTGCCATCCCATCCCCTGCAATGGGTACACCGCATCAGGGGCTTGGCCAGGGTCCCCCTCCCCGAGGCACCTCCTTAGAGCCCCCCTGGTCTCTTGCAGTCCTGACCTTTAAGGAGATCTGGAATCGCAGTTTCTGCCGGCCGCTGGAGCAGCTGGTGGATGTCATTGCCGAGTTCCCCAACGAGGTGGAGTACATCTTCAGACCCTCCTGCGTCGCCCTGCAGCGCTGCGGGGGCTGCTGCGGAGATGAGGGGCTCCGCTGTGTCCCTGTGGAGACCAGCACGGTCACCATGCAGGTAAGCGCTGCCTCTGGGGGGCTGGGGGCGGTGGTGGGCTCCCAGAAAGTTTAAACTTGCAGCCTCACATCCTCAAGATGTTGCCGCAGCATGGATAGCGGGAGACTTGAGCACATGCCCAGCCAGAAGGGTCCCTCTGCCTGCTCTCTGAGCTCATCCATGAGGCATGGTGAGACCTCTGGTGGTACCAACCTGCTTCCCTGCCTCTCCTCAGAGTGCAGTCCAACTTTCTGGCTGCTGTCACCTTTCCAGACTGTCCCTGTGGGGCTGGGGTGACCCTGTTGCTTGTGATTCTGCCTGCTTTTGGGACAAAGCCCTGGAATCACAGGGGAAAGCCAGCAGTGTGATTGCCCTCATGTGCCAGGAGATGGCTGTGGTGGTGCTGGCACGAGGGGCTGTGTGTGTTGTGCTTCCAGCCCTGTAATGGGAGCTGTATGAAGTGGGGAGGGGAACTTTAGGCTGTGAGCAAGCTGTGTCAGCTCTTCATAGTGTGCTGCCCTCGCTCTGCAGCCCCTGCGCTGCTCTGCTGGCATCAACCTGCTGCTGCTGTGCTGGGGGTGAGGGGCAAGAGAGAGCCTGCAAGAAATCACCAGCAAGCTTGATCCTGCAGGGATTGAAAGCATGTTGGAAAGGGAGGGTAGGAGTTCCCAAAGGAAAAATCTTGACTTTAAGTGGAGCAAAAGTCTGACGTGATGAAGAAGGCAATGTTCTGAGCTCCCGCTGGGCTGCCCTCCATAGGAGGGATCCTGCTGCCGCACGTGGTGTGGTGATGCCAGGCACTTCTGTGGGGTTAGCGTGGATCACAGCGCAGATGAACACTCACAGTGAAGCCCCTGGATGTCCAACCTGACCTCCAGGCTGAGATCTGGACTGACATGTGGCAGGGCAAATCCTGTGCCTCTGGGCTGGGGAGGCACCACGGTATTGACTCCAGACTGGGTGCGGTGGGAGAGGCGGCAGGAGGAGGCAGCAGCAGCAGGAATGGTTTTGAAAACAGTACCGGGGGGATACTTCCTTCAGGGAAGAAGGATGTACAAAGTGGTCAAATATGTGAAAAGTTTCCACAAAAGCAGAGACCAAAAAATCTGCTCTAAGGCTGGGAAATCCCAGGACTAGGGGATTTAGATTACAGACCCAAGATGCAGGGTGGTGGGAACAGAGCCTCCCAAGCTGCAGAGCCCGCAGGGGTGGGGTCTGCGGAGCCAAGGACCGGGTCTGACACGTGTCTGGCCGAGGGGCTGGGGTGGACGCCATCCTGTGCTGCCCAGGAGGTAACCTTTGTTCCTCTTTCAGCTCCTGAAGATAAAGCCCAACGGGGAGGCACCCTACGTGGAGATGTCGTTCACCGAGCACAAGAAGTGTGAATGCAGGTAGGGCTCGTTCCATGCTGCTGTGAGCCTGCCAGCTCGCCTGCTGCCCCCCGAGGGAGGCAGAGTGGGACAGGGATGTGCTGGGGGCACCTTGGCTGTGCTGGGAGCCCTCCCTCATCTCTGCTGTGCTGGGTGCTTGTGGGGCAGGCTGCCCCACCTAGGCATGGGGATTTGGGGTGTACATTTTTAGAGTGTTGTGAAAGCTGGGGAATGTGTGTCCTGCCGGGCAGCTGTCAGACGTGAGGCTTGCCTGGAAGAGCGTGAGGATCCCCGCGTCGGTATTCCCCTGCTGTGCAGGCGGCCGTGCTGGAGCAGACCCAGGGGCCGTCTGGCTCCACACTGGCTCTGGAGCCATCCGTCAGTGGACGCATAAGGAGGAGCGGGAAGAAGCACGTGTGCTGCTTCCCCCTGCTTCCAGCTGTTTTCCGTGCAGGGAATTTCCTGAGCCTGTTGTGGGTTTCCTACGTCGGGTAACTCCCAGGGGAACTTTCTCAAATGCTTGTGCAGTCCGCCTTTGGATTCATGTAGGCTTCTTGCATCTGCAGCACCTTTTGTCTTCTCATTAAGCAGCCTTCAACACTTCTGTGGCTCCCCTTATTAAGTTCAGCGGAAGCAGGGTGGATGACCTGGCCTTGGCTCCTGGAGGGGATGCCTGAGCCAAGTACGTTGTGGCTGGTGTCAGACAGCCACTGCTGAGACTCTGAAGCAAATCCCATGTGATACTTGGGGCCCTGCGTCGTCTTTGACCCGCTGGGTGATGAAAGCTGTCCCTGAGAGCAGCTAAAAACCGAGCCTGTGCTTCCTGTCCTCATGGGCAAAATGGCACAGTCCTCAGGGGAGGCACCAACGTCTGGGTGGAAGGAGTCACCGGCTCTGCTTTAAGCACGAGTTAAACGCGTCGTGCTGCGCGCTGAGGTGTGTCAACACCCCGCAGCAGCTCACCAGGTGGCACTGACCACGTAACATCTCTGCTCTCCCCGCAGGCCGCGGCAGGACCTGATGAGGCTGGGGAGGTAAGTGGCACTGGGGGTGATGCTGCCGCCCAGGGCTGTGGCCTCAGTGCCCATGCGTCAGTCTCTCTTTGCTGCTTTCCTTTTGAAGGAGGAGACCCAAGGGCCGAGGTAAGAGAAGAGGAGACAAGAAGAGACGTAAAGACTGTGAGCTGTAAGTGAGCAGGGGCAGGTGTGGGTGGTGCCTTCTGAGTTCGCTTTGCAGGGAACAGCGAGTTTTTAGGTCTTTATCTGGTGCTGTGAGTAGTGATGGGTTGCTGCAGGGAAGAGCAGGACAGAGGGGACAGCAGGTGGCTGGGGAATCACCCACTCACTGGGGGCTTGGTAGATGCTTGGTGGTCTTCAGGCTGAGATGCCCAAAGCATCCTGGTCCCACCCAGGATGGAGGGCGTGACTTGACTGTGTGTGGCTATCTTGCCTTCACAGACTGTGCTGGGTTTTTGACCCATGAATTTCCTGTTTCAGCCTCCTTTTGCTGCCAGCCGTGTCCTTACTGCAGTCCTTGGCTAGCTGCTGTTTGGGTTACTCCCAGCCTTACCCACGTTATGTTCTGCTGACCCTCACAAACAGCCTGCTGAGGCCGTGCAGGCCAGACACTTGCAGGGGACAGAGCCTGGGGCTGGCACTTCCCTGTTGTGTTCCCTGTGTTGTCCGAAGCTCGCTGCTCAGTGCTCTGCCAGCACCTACAACCCCACAGCCCCCTCCTCCCCATGAAGCCCCGCTTCTTGCGATCCCTTCCTGCGGTTTGGTGGGGAGGGAGGGACCTGGGGGGCAGTGGGGGCCGACCCCGGTGGTGCTGACCCCGCGTGTGCTCCCCTTGCAGATGCGGCATGCCGCGCAGGTAGCCTCCGCTCTGCCCCCGGCCTCGCTCCTGCCTCTGGGGCCTGATCCAGTCTCATTCCTGCCCGGCGTGGGGGACGTGCGGAGCTGAGTGGTGGTGGCCAGGGAGCAACTGTGCCGGGGAGCAGGTCTGCAGCAGGAAGGAGCTGACAGGACTCTTACTTGGCCCTGGAGCCGAGGACTCCCTCACCCTGTCTGCACCGGTTGCAGCAGGACTAATGGACCCTTACAGGAGGATGAGGAGCTGGAGCTGCACCTTGTGCTGGGGGGCATCCTGGGGGCCACGAAGGATGGAGCTGGTGGATGTGCTGCTGGGGGTGGCATGGGGTGGGGGCTGCAGGGCTGCAGCCACGGAACTGCTCTGTCCTGCTGGGCAGAGGGGGAGGAGGGACAGCCGGGACAGGCAGGGCTGCACCAGTCCAGCCTTGGCATGGAGCAGCCCAGGAGGGTGCGAGGGTGGGTGGGGAGCTTGCCTGGGGAAGCCTCCTGGTGGGCACGGGGAGGGAGCTGGGGTGCTGTGGCCCTTCACGTGCTCATATCCTCGTCGTGGCCTCCCCCTTCTCAATAAAAGCTGGGGGCAGACCCAGGAGCTGGCAGGGTGAGTGCTCCTCTCCTTTCCAGCAGCTGCAGGGCAATTCCCTGGGGGTGCCGGGGCTGTGGTGGCCCCAGCACCGCTCCTGCAGCGCCCCATCTCTTCCTTGGTGTGATGCTGGAGGCGGGTGACCTGGGGTGCTGGGACCCACTCGGGGAGGGGGAGAGAGCTGCTTCTCTTCACGCTGCTGTGTGTGGCTGGAACCTCTCCCTGCTCCCCAGCCTCTTCCTGCTCTGATCCCAGCCCCTGTGCCTTGCTGAGCTGGGGCCTGGTCTGGGCAGGTTTGCCTCCCTGCAGCCTGTCTGGTTGTGCTTGTAGGATAACAAGAACCACGAGCAGCACACAGGGGGTGGCTGTGAGGGTTTCTGCGTTTGTATCAGTAAAAGTTTCACCACGGTAGCATTACACCTATAGTAAGAAAACTACATAAAAACGAGGGTGTTAATTAATAAAAGACCTGCTAAGTGTGGTTATTAGGGTTAAAAACAAAAGAGCTCTATTACCTGTGACTTAGGGTGTTCTGCGTCCTCATGCAATGCCGCTGTGCTTCCTGAGAAGTGCTGATGTTCGGGGCAGCCTCGGCAGCCTGCCGGAGGAGTAGCTGGGGCAGCATCGTGCAGGCAGGCAAGGAGACAGAGAGCAAAATGCACCCAGAACCGGGTCCCATGTTTTTTGTCACTGGGACCTTGCTGCTGGCCTTGCAGCCCGGAGCCCAGCTGGAGGTCAGGCTGGCAAGGTCTGTGGCTGGTGATGCCCCCGGGGAGCAGCAGGACCCCGGCTGGCCGGCTGCCCCTGCTGGTTATCGGAGTCCCGAGGCTCACCGCCCCTCCCGGCGCTGCGGGGCAAAGGTTTGTTTAACAAGGCTTTAAGAGAAGGGCCGTGGCAGGAGAGCTTAGAGCCGGAGGGAAGACAAAACATCAGCTGGGCTCCGGGCTGCAGCAGGACCAAAATCATTGCGTGTTTTGGGGGTGCACCTCATACGGTGCTGGGGAGAGCAGCCCAGGGAGATGGTGTTAAAGGTTTGGCTGATAGCTTCATGAGAATGCAAGGGAACTGTGTAATCTTTCTGCTTGCTGGCGTTAGCAGCTTCTGGTGAGTTCGAGGCATTTTAAGCCCCCGGGGACCACTTGGGACCGAGTGAACCCAGCGCTGCCCGAACTGAGCCCCGCTCGCCCTCACCGAGCCCCGCTGCGGACCGGGCTCTCCTCCCGCGGGAGGACACCCGGGGCTCTGCAGGCGCAGGGAGGCCGCGGGGCCCGGTCCCGGAGCAGCAGGGGCCGTGCCCGGGGGCGCCGCCGTTCCCCCCCGCCAGGTGCGAACCCGGGGCGGGCTCGGCCCCGCGGCCCCGCCCCGCGGGTGCCCGGTGCGCGGCGCGTCCCCGCGGCCCGGGATGAGCTCACCCGCGGCCAATCGGCGCCCCGCCGGGACCGCGGCCGGCAGCCCCCCCCCCCGCCACGCCCACTGCTGCTCCGGGACCGGGCCCCG
>NC_048897.1:22916263-22999141 GCF_011077185.1 Oxyura jamaicensis
GCGGCCCCGCGCCTGGCGCCGGAGCCCCGCTGCCCGCGGCCATGCTGCGGCCGTGCCGGGAGGCGGGCGGCGGGCGGCGGGACTACCTGCTGGAGGCGGCGCGGCAGCTGCGGCTGGCGCTGGAGCGCGACGTGAGCGAGGACTACGAGGAGGCCTTCGCCCACTACCAGAACGGCGTGGACGTGCTGCTGCGCGGCGTGCAGGGTGCGGGGGGACCGGGCCGGGGGGCGCGGGGGGCGGCCGGGGGGCGGCGGCGGGGCGGCGGTCGGGGGAGGCCCCCTGACGGCCGCCGCCCGCAGCGGACCCCAACAAGGAGCGGGGCGAGGCGGTGAGGAGGAAGATCGCGCAGTACCTGCGGCGCGCCGAGGAGATCTTCACCTGCCACCTCCAGCGCAGCCTGGGCGACGGCGGCCCCGCGGGCACGGTGAGCGGCCGGGGCGGCGAGGCGGGGTCGGGGGCCGAGGGGGCTCTTGGAGGCACCGTGCCCGGGGGCGTCCGAGGGAAGGCTGGACGTGGTGCTTGGGGACGTGGGTAGTGGGTGGCGGTGGAGGTAGGGGGTGGCTGGAGCGGGTGATCCCGGAGGGCTCTTCCAACCCTCCTGATTCTGATCCCCTCACCGTCTCCTTGCGCTGCCTCGCAGGGTTACAGCAGCCTTCGCTTACGGCCCATCAGGACGCTGAGCGCGGCGGTGGAAAACCTGAGGCGGTGTAAGGTGGTGGGAGTGATCGACAAGGTACGGGCCCGAGCTGGAGCTGGGGGGCTGAGGCTGGGGACGCACCACGGGAAGCGTGACACGGCGGGTCCTGGCAGCTGGGGCGGGGGTGACAGCTCACCAAGGAATGCGAGGGTCTCCATCCACACCATTCCCACCAAGGAAAATTCACAGGGGAGGGCACCAGAAACTTTGTTAGCTGGGAAGTCTGTTAGTGTCCCCTTTGCTTTTGCTTACGAAAGCTCCCGAGACACTTATGAGGAAGCTGCCGCATCCAGGTCTTTCCCATGTTTGGGATCACACTTGATGGCTAGGTACGGTGGTGGTGGGTTCCTGCAGATAACCCAGACTCCAGCAGCAGACCAGCTACCTAGATGAAAAAGCTGGTTAGTTGTTTGTGATCTTGGAGCAAAGATGCCAGGGTTACCGTCTCCATACGTGCACTGGCACGTTGCTCCCCTCTGCTGTGCTCCTCGCATGGTGGTTTGTCAGGGCTGATGTGCTGCAGTCACGTCCCTGGGCTTATCCCTGTCGGCTGCGTGTCAGGGGTCACCGTGTCTGAACAGCTCTGGGTACGCTGCCTGCAGGTGCAGATAGTCCAGGATCCAGCCACCGGTGGGACCTTTATCCTGAAGGTGGGTGTTTATGGTTTCACAGCTCATCAGCTTCCTCATCATTAGAAGGAAGCTCTTCTGGCTGGCCTCCTGCCCTGCTCGGTCCCAGGAAACCCCAGCCCCTTCCATGCTGTAACCCTCCTCTACCTGCACCTCCTCAGAGCCTCCCCAAATCCCACGTTGAGACCCGCGAGCGACAGACCATCATCCCTCATGGCGTCCCCTTCATGGTCAAGCTGCTGCGCTACTACGCGAGCGAGGACTCCATCTTCCTCCACCTGGAGCACGTGCAAGGTAAGCGAGGACAGCACGGCCTCCTGTCCTGGAGCATCCTGCCCTTTCCTATTTTATAGCGTCGGATAGGCTCCTCCCGGTGGTTTAGGCCTATTTTTTCACAAACACTTCTCAGAAGGGTGGCTGGTGCCGGGGCTTGGAGACTTTGTGGGAGTTGCTGCTCAGCTTTACTGGGGATTTGATAAGAGCTGACTGAGGAAGTAACCTAGAAATGGGTCTGTGGAGACCTAGAAGGAGGAGGCCGAGGGGGCAGGGAGTGTAACACGGAAAGTAGCTCTGGGGATTGCTGCGTCCCATGGGAGAGAATGGTCATACAGCCATGCCTTGCGGTAGGGAAGTTGATGTGGTCCAGCACGTTGAAAAGAAAAACCTCTCTGCTTTACTGGCGTTGTTTGGCTGTGACAGAAAAGTGTTGGACAGGAGAACCGAGTGAGGTGGTTCACTTGGATGTTGTAGAACAAAAGAGTCTTTTGGCAAGACCTTCATAAAACATTATATGGTTACAAAAGAAGAGGCCATAGTGGATTTTGAGATGAGACTGAAGAGAGGAGACAGGATCGGGGGATGAGGGGCAGGGAGCACAAAGGGCTCGGGTACACCTTCACAGTTTAATTGCTGTCTGAGCAAGGAGGCAAGCCCTGAGCTTGCCCAGATCCCGGTGAAGAAGAGTGACCAGGTGGAGGCTTGCCACAAGGAGCTGCTAAAGGAGGGGCAATGAACCTTTGCCGTGCTGGGTCCTGTGCTGGGGGGTGATGGAGTTGGGGACGCTGTGGTTGGAGGGCTGGGGAGCGTTTGGTGTGAACTTGAGCTTTACTGCAGGAGTAAGGAGTACTGCAGGGGACTTTAAGGCCGGGTGATGTCCTGAGCAGGTGGGCCATGGCCTGTGCCCAGGACAGCAGTGTCTGCAGGGGGGGACACCTGGTGCACTTTCTGCCCCATCACTTTTTCTTCTCTGCTTTCCAGGGGAGACACTGTGGTCCCACCTGCGTGCCAAGTACCGTGCCCAGCAGGGCCCTCCCCACGGCTCTGGCTCCCTGCATTCCAAAGCTGCCCCGGCCCCGAGGGCCCGCAGCACAGAGGACGGTGAGGGAAGCGCCCCGGGGAGCAGCCAAGGCCCCGTGGACCCAGCAGCATCCACCAAAGGCCGCAGCCACTGTGCCCACCAGGGGCTGGTCGCCTGCCCCCAGGACTCTGTAACCACCGGTGAGGCCGGGGGCTGTGTGTCGGCGAGAGCAGCCCCCCGGCACGATCCCAGACCGCTCGGTGGTGAAAGGCTGCCCCCGCTGCCTGCCCCCAGGCCCAAGGCTGGGAGAGGGGACCTCCTGCCTCAGCAAGTGTCCGAGCCCCTCCTGCCTTCCTCCTTGGGTTGGCGGCAGCTTGACCCAGCCCTGCAGGAGCCCTGGCAAGGGGCGAGCCTGACCTGTGGCCGGTCTGCGGCCTCCTGTGGACTCCGCAGGGCTCCGGCCTCCTGGGGGCACGGCCGCAGAGCTTGGGCTGTGAAGGAAGAGCAGGTGCAGCTGTGGGCAGCAGAAATCCTCTTGGCCCTAGAGGGGCTTCACCAACAGGGTGTGTTGTGCCGGGACCTCAACCCCAGGAACCTGCTGCTGGACATGGCTGGTAGGTGGTGGCCGAGGTGGCTGCCCCGAGGGGGAGGCTGGCCTCCTGGCCTGGAGACGGCTGCTTGCCCCATTTCCAGGGGGCTTGGGCTTTCCTGAGCCTGCTGGGGGGAGAGGGTGGGAAGCCGGGGATGTTTGGATGTTTCTGAGCCTGGAAGTGTGGTCCCAGCTGGGACTTCCAAGAGGTTATTATGAGAGATGTCCCTGCGGAGGGAGCGTAGCTGCAGGAATGTGCTGCTTCTGCTCCCATGTGGGTCTGGCTGCCTGGGAAATCCCAGCACAGGGCAGCTGAGAGCAGCCGAGCTGTGCCTGAGGTTAGTGGGATTGCTGTTTTCCCCTGCTTGTACTTGTGCCCCCAGGGTCTCCTTGAGCCTGCCCATCCCTTCAAGCCCTGAGCACCACTTGCAGCACAAGCTGAAGAGTTCCTGGTCAGCTGGCAAGGGCTGGGGCAAACTGGAGCAATACAAAACACCTAGGAAACAACAACAAAAGCAGTGTCCTGGCTGTCCCCACTGAGGGCATGTTGCCAGCTGAGGGGCTGGGGCTTGGCTTTGTGCTCCCACCACCCTCACCAGTTTTGTCCTAACCTCTTTGGCGCTGCTCTGCAGGTCACGTCCGTCTCACCTTCTTTGGCCAGTGGACAGAGGTGGCACCACAGTGCTGCAGCCAGGCGCTGGAGGAGCTGTACAGTGCCCCAGGTAAGGCACGTGTCCCCTGCCTTCTGCCCAGTGCCACCGACCAGGGTGGAGGGCCTTCTGCATGCAGCGAGACCGGCCTGGCACCTAACAGCCACGGGGCTGCTCAGGTCCCCTGCCTGCCTCCAGCCCCAATCCCTCTCTGTCTGTCTCTGCAGAAGTGGGGGGGATTGCTGAGCCAACCGAAGCGGCCGACTGCTGGAGCTTCGGGTCGCTGCTGTACGAGCTGCTGACAGGAGTGGTAAGAGGCAGAGGCGCTGCGCAGCGCTGGGATAGGGGGACAGAGGTGGCACCGTAGGGGCCACGCAGGGGCCAGGGGGCTGCGTTCCCGTGCTGGCACCTCAGCTCCATGCCACGCTGCAGTTTCTGGTGCTTGTTACGGTCTTTAGGTGCCAAGAGCCTTGATTTTACATCCTACCGTGCTGGGATGGGGTTGGGTGGTGATGAAGGCTCAGCCAGGTGTTACTGCCCTAGTCAGTGCTGCTGCTCACCACCACCCTCTGCCCCTTGCAGCCGCTGTCCCAAAGCCACCCGTCGGGGATTCACCCTCACACCCAGCTGCACCTGCCAGAGGGGCTCAGCCTGGCGGCCGTGTCACTTCTCACCCAGGTGAGGGGCTTGGGAGGGAGGACAGGGCCGGAGGCTGGCCGAAGCCCACCCTGGGCAGCTTTCCCAGTGCTCCCACCTCCCCCAGCCCCCCGTCTGTTTTTTCTGCAGCTCCTGCAGCACAACCCCAAGCGGCGTTTGGGTGCTGGTGGCGGCGGGATCGCCAAGCTCAAGTCCCACTCCTTCTTCAGCACCGTCCCGTGGAACAAGCTGGTGGGCTAGGCAGGAGGGGAGCGCAGCTGGCCACGGGGCCGCCTCCGTCCCCAGCCTGTGAACCCGCCTGGGGGCTCTGCCCGCGGAGGGGGGAGGTTTTCCTGCCAGGGCTGTGCTGTGGGGGTGTGTAGGGGGGAACAGATGCGTGCATGAGGTTTTTGAGGCATTAGATGTTCTGTCACCACGCCTGTGAGCCTGTGGTCCCTTCCACTCGGTCCCCATGGTGGGATGGGAGTCCGTGCCCTGAGCCCTGCTGTGCCACCCTTCCCACCCTTCCCAGCCTCAGCGGTCCTCGTCTTGGGCTCCCTGGGAGACACTGATGGCCCTCACTCGGCTTAGCACCGTGCCTTGGGATCTTCTCCCTGGGTTTTTTTCTCTGCTGCTACCACTGTTGACCTCCCCTTATTTTTTGTGGCTTCCCAGTGCGTTTCCCCTGGGCCCCGCTGGCTGGTGCCCGAGCCTGTGCTCCGTGCCCCGCACCAGCTGCATGTGTATGGGCAGCACCTGCTGGAGGGCAGAGGGAGGATGCAGCCCGCTGGTCTTACCCCCCCCCAGCTCTCTGAAAAGAATAAACCGCTCGTGACTACTTGCAGACGTGTTCTGTTCCTGAGCTGGGCTAAGCGTGTCTCGTGAGGGAGGGCCCAAAGCTGTATGAAACCTGCCTGGGAGCCCTGGGTTGGAGCCCGAGGTTTACCAGGGGCTGCTGGTTCCAGGACCTGATGCCATGAGCGGCAGCACCCTGCTCCCAGCCTCCCCTCCCTGCCAGCAGCAGGGCTCCTCCAGCAGAGGGAAGCAGAGCCCGGGAGCAGCTCAGCTCCCACAGCAGGCAGCACCACAGCAGGGCAGATGAAATGAACCAGGTTGCTGTGCTGCGGGTTGAGGGCTTGTGCCTGTACATTTCACTGCCTGGGTGGGTCAAAGGCCTCCTTCATTGCAGCTCCAGTAACTACAGGCATCGCCTTTCCCCGGCCTCGTTTATACAGGTACTGTGGGCCCACTGTATTCTACAGGTGCAGGGGTGCTGGGTACCAGCAGCATTTTTTCATCAGAACCTTCTCTTTGACTCCATTTATTTGTGCAAGAGCAGCTAGACATGCTGCTCTTCCCTTATAGCACACAGAGGTTTTTCCCTTCTCGCCCCTCCTAACCTTCTCCCTCCTTCAGGGACGAGGAGAAGCTGACTCCACACACATTTCTCCATGGCTGCCAGGAAGCAGCAGGGACCAGTCCTAGAAAATATTCTCCCTCTCAGCATCACAGCTGTGGGTGCAAGAGTTTTCCCTGAAAAGAGGCTGCCCTCACTCCTAGCTGGAAAGGGCAACCATTCTCTGAAGTTGATGTCAGAAATGGAAAAACCCTACCACAATCCAGGAATGATTTCTTAATGCCCCGGCAGAGACAGCTCCTTGGGAAAGTGCTGTTAGCACCACAGCTGAGAGACAACTTTTGCTTTACACCTCCTTGATCTTGCCTCTTTTCTCTCCTTCCACCCCCTTAATACCCTTTCTCTCACTTTCATGATTTACAGCACCCGTGTTGTTCTCCCTCTTGGCCCTCATGCCATTTAGCAACTGCTGGGATTTCCTTGTTGTCTGTAAATGTTCTGGTGCTAGACCAGGAAAAGGATGACTTCCAGGCCCAAAACCTCATCTTTACTGGGAAGAGACGATTCTGTGCCAGAGGGTTTGAGATCAGGAGAGTTCAGAGTCAGAGAAGCCTCCATTTACTACCACCAGGGAAGGACCCAGCTCCCTTCCCTCTCACCATCAGGTACCAGGCTGCTTACGCTGCCCTCGGGAAGCTGCCGATGCCAAGGCTCACCAGAACTGGCTCACCTCCTCACACACAGCCCACCTCGCAGTCGTTGCCCAGTTTTATTTTGTTTAAAATCCGCCGTGTTAAATATTTTAGTTACAAGTTCCGTGTAGAGAGGGTAAGAGTAATAAACTCCGCAGGCACTAGCAACCCCCTCACTCCCCCGTACATGTGTGCGCTATTGGATTAAGGACTGCCCCCCTCCCCCCCAAACCAGCAGCCTCGGGCTGGGATATACATTACACTTAGAGGCCTGACCCCCAGCTCCCTCCTCGCTGGTAGAAGGCCAAGCCCTCGCACGCAGGGAAACAGCAGTCGGACCCACCATCAGTGTGCTGTGACTCCAGGACAGCTGCTGGGGCTGGTTCTTAGCCGAGTGTCGGGCAGGTCATGGTGAAAGGGTTGCCCCCCACCCCCAGGAACAGTGCTACCCCCCAGAGATCGTCTGCTCTGTCCCCCCAGCCATGAACATTCGTGTCTCCATGGCCAGGCTGGAGAGAAACAAAATCTCCACGGGAAAGCAGGGGAGATGTAACCACCGCGTTCCTGTCTGAGGTGGGAGTGTAACTAGGGCACTGCCAGAGGCATGACACCTACCTCAGCCCTGCTCTGATCAAAAACTGCTGCAATGGGCCTGGGGGACCCCAGACTGCCCTTGCAGAACAGATGAATGTGAAATATTTTCAAGCAAAACAGGGACAGAACAGCAGCCTTTCCTCTCCTCCCCCCCCCAGGAACCTCAGTGCTAGGAAATAAAGCTGAACCTGCCTTGGAGGGGCAGGGAAGGGTACCCTAGCACAGCAGCAGCAAGCATTTTCCAGTGGTATAGGACAAGCTAGAGGTGAGAGGTTGGTGCCACGAGGGAGAGGACGCCATACAGACGGTTCTGGAAAGGCAGTGCCATTCAGTGGGTAGCCCACTGCGCAGCAATCCTGGTGAGAGACTGAACCATCCTTAAACAGAACAGGAAAGGAGGTAGGAGCTATCCTCACGATCCCCTCTGGGACACCTCCGACCTCAGGAGAGGGAGAGAGACTGGAATGACCCCTGCCAGTTCCTGAATGCCCTGTGTCGCCCCTGCTGGTGCCGCGGCCCTGCCCTGGGTGGGTTGCGTGGGGGTGAGGCTGCTCTACAGGTCGAGCAGCAGCACGCGGGGATCCTCCACCGCTGCCTTGATCTTGCGTAAGAAAGTCACTGCCTCTCTGCCGTCGATCAGCCGGTGATCGTAGGTCAGTGCCACGTACATCATGGGCCGCACCTCGATCTGAAGGGGAACAGTGAGATGGGCGTTAGCGTGCTCAGCCCTGCTGCCTGCTTGATGCCTCCTCTGAATTTGGGAACCTGGCTTTTTCCTATCCTGAATCAGGGGCTCCTGGGTGCGTCCTGCCTGGCACTGCACACCACACAGGACTCAGTCCCTTTCTGGACAAGCAGGTTATTCAGTTGTCCCCCTTACAGATACCGCAAGGCCCCTGCACACCTCAGGCAAGTACCAGTGCCAGCCAAGTTGTCCTTCACCCATTAGCCTCTGCTGCTCCTTCACCGTAAAGCCTTGTAGAAAGTGGCATCACCCCCTTGGAAAGCATGTGGGCTACGGTCCTCAGCCCCCTGAGCCCTCTCCTCTGCTTGCTGAAACCTCCTGTGCAGCTCTACTTACTTTGCCTCCAACGGCCACAGGCCTGTCGAAGATGGCATGCATGCCCAAGATAGCAGACTGGGGTGGGTTGATGATAGGCGTCCCGAAGAGCGACCCAAAAACCCCTCCGTTGCTGATTGTGAAAGTGCCACCATCCATGTCTTCGATGGCCAGTTCATTCTTCCGTGCCTAGAAGAAAGGCAAGGTCTTAGCAAGCCACTCACCTCAGAGAAGACAAAGGACAAGGGTTTGCATGCTCCCTCTCCAGGAATAAATGCTGACAGACAGAGCTTTACTAACTAATTTGTACAGCTGAAAACCAGCATAAATTACTTGCAAATACATTCTGGTTTTAAACCTGAACATTGCTGTCTTTGGGGAAGGATTTTCCTGCCTTGGACTCCAACTCCTGTTTTTGCAGGAGAGTTCAGCCTTGGCCTCCAAAGACAAAGGCGAAGACACACGATGTCACTCACACAGAGCTGCCCTTCCAGAAGGCCTCAAACAAGTAGACAGATCTGTCCTGTAAGGCATGGCACGGCTACAGCTGTAACTGGATCACTCCCCGCCACACAACTCAGTGTGTTAGAGGTCAGAGATGACACCACACAGGGACCGAGTCAATTCATGCCAATCCAGCAGCCTCAGCTCCTTCCATTCCTCCCAACCCTCTCCAAAACCACCTCCAGCTTCACTTACCTTCTCCCCCAGCTCATAGATAGCTCGCTCTATGTCAGCAAAGTTCATATTTTCTACATTCCTAATGACAGGAACCACAAGACCCTAGGGGGAAGCAAAGTGCACAATCAGCAACTTCAGGGCAGCGACAAACAGAGAACTGCCACTGGGCAGGAGCCTGGCCTCAGCCCACAGCAGGTGGTTGGCACAGCTGCCTCGTGCCCTGCCAGTCTGTCAGGAAGTCTGGCACGGCACCCACAAAGGGCCCGCAGAGTAAATCAGACTTCTTTGTATAGAAACCCATCCCAGCCAGGACTGTTCATATCCCAAACCGGCATCCATAAAAGCAGGTGAGATGATGAGAAGGGTTCAGCTGTCACCTCTTTCTCTGTGAGAAGAGCGCAGTCCCTTTGTGCAGGACCTCCCCTAGACTTTGGGAGCAGTGACAGTCCTGGCCAAACCTCTGCCTTACAACAGAACCAACTAATTCAACATGCGTATCGTCATCCCACACTCTACCTGGACAGAAAACTACCTTTGAAGCAGCAATATGATTTATGAAAATGGTGGGACAGTACAGCAGGGTTAGTCCAAGGACACGACATATGCAACTTTTACAGACTACACCATATTCTCATGAGTCCAAGAAAAACAGGTTTCCCTGGCTTGGCCTTACTCATTAATCACCTTGTTACTACATCTCCTACTACAGCGGCAGAATATTCTCGGTTCTCCACCTCCTCCCAAAACCCACCTCAGCAGCCCTCAACGTATCAGATGTCTCACCTAGATGAGCAGTTTCAGCAGTTTCTGCTGCAGTGGAGCTCAAAGCTGAGCTGACTCAAAGCGAGCCAATAACCATCCTAAACCTGAGGCTGCAGGAAACACGGCCAAAGCATCCAAGGTACCTACCCGGGGAGTTGCTACAGCAACGCTGATGTCCACGTAGTCCCTGTACACAATCTCTTTGGTCGTGTCATCAATCACTAAGAGACAAAAAAAAAGGAAAAGTTGTTACACACACAGCACCCAAGATTGAGAGCTCTAAAGGCCAGCAATATCCGTTAAATCGTAGCAACTTGCTCATCTCTAGCTCAAGCATAACTCCAGAGAAGACTGAGCCTTTACTGCTCCTGTAGGAGAAGTGTCAGGACAGACAGGAGGAAACCGAATCCAGATAGGTCAGTGCCTTTCAGACATTGCCTGGGTTATTCTCCTCTTCTGGGTTTGAGCAAAGACCTCTGGCAGTCCCCAGGAACTGCACTGCACCTACAGCCGCTACACCAACCGTCAGGCTCTGCCTCTTCAGGCTGGGTGAACACCTAGCATGCACAGCCCCAGCCCTGGCAAGCCCTTGCTAACAAGGCTCTTGGCGAGGTGTCATCTACCTCTGTAAGTGGCATTAGCAACATCAGATGCAGCCCAAAGGGCTCTGTCCCCCTCTTCCCTGTGTATTTGACTTGCTTGTCCAAGCTATTAGCCCTTGCCACATTCACCAACAGGACGTGCAGCTCACCAGTGAGGGTCACCACTCACCTGCGTTCACAACGGGCTGGTCCTGCAGAGCAAAAGCTGAAGCTTTCACAAAAGCTGACATGAAACCTAGTTTTAGGTTGTGCTTTTTCAGGAAGGGATCCTTGTGTACAGCTCTCATCTCCCGGATGTTGCTGCAAAACACAACAGTGGTCAGCAGGGAGTCCATAAAGACACTGTTCCCTCGCTCTGTCACAGATCTCAGTGCCTCCCCAAGGACTGCAAACCTGCACTACCAACTGGCAAAATCCCAGTCTCCTGAAAAATCCTTCAAATGTCAGAGATGAAACGGGCTGAGGCTCTAAGGCCCTTGCCAAAGGATCTACCAGGACCTGGTCCAGGACCATAAACTCAATAGGACAGGATTAATCCGCGTGTCCTGTACTGCCAGGCACACAAGCAAGATGAGGCATGGCGTATTTCCTGCTCGGGCCTGATAAAGCTGCAGACATCCCTGCTGAGCACGGCACTGCAGGTGGCAATTCCAGCTGTGTCAGGGCTGACACCGAAGAGTAAAAGAAATGGGAAATGCCAAGAAAAGAAGAAGAGAATGCCAAGAGAAGAAGAGATGCAAGCAATGAAAGAGGCAAAAGACTTCAACCGCTCCACAAGTCCAGTGCCAGCCAGCACAGTAATGCCTCAGAACCCCACTCTGGCTCCAGGAGTTGCATGAATATGAAAGAAACCTTCCCAGATGCTATGGCAGCAGGTGCTAGCTCACCCACAGTCCTCAAGCAAGTAAGTCATGTTTCTCCACCACTCATGTTTATTAGAAACAAGAACATTCACAAAAAGTCACCCAAGCAGTGGCCATGAGCTCTGCCTCTACTAGGCGAATCCAGATGCTGTGGAATTGCATGGTCCATCCCTCCCGCCTCCAGAGACCTTAAAGTCTTTGAAGAGACAGTTTCAGCAAGGGGCAGAGGTCTTTGTGGTTTAGAGTGTTTGTTTTCCTGCACCTAACCTTGTTTAGGGCTAGGATTACTGCCCAAAGACATTAGTGCCTCCCAAGACACAGGGACTGCAGCAATGAGGAGGAGGTTTGCTCTGAAAGTGGCTCATTAAGGCTTCCTCCTTTCAGACGCTGACCCCCCCACGGGAAGCGGGAGGCCCCAGCTCAGGCCCTCACCAGTCGAGAGCACAGCAATCAATCCAAACCAGATTACCAGATGCAACGAGAGCCCCAGGCCAGCGTAAAGCGACACCTCAGTGAGGCTCATAGAGGAGATAAAGCTGCAGCACTTCCCCTCCAATCAAGACTATTTTGCCAACCTTATTGTTCTGAGACCCAAATATTTACATGTTTTGTCTTAAGGAGCAGAATAGGATTTCACAAGGCAATTTGATTTGGGCACAATTTCCCCTTAATGCACTGTAACATAAGCTGCCCACCCTCCAAAGCCATTAGCGTGCTCAGCCCATGCAAGCACTTGAGTCAGGAGACCCCCACCTGCCTGGAGGGGAGGGGGAAGGATGTTGGTCTGTCTCTGGAAAGCTGAACCATCTGACAGCAAGGGCCTCAGACCTGTGCACTGCTCATCTGAGAGGCTGGCGAGCCCCAGGGAACCACCTCATGGGAGGCCAAACATGCCCAACGCCAAAAAAAAGTAACCTGGTGGAGTGGCAGAGAGCAGATGATACACCTTGTCGTCTCCTGGCAGCCACTCTGCAAGTGACACCAGTAACTCCTACTCTTCTGCTCAACATCTACCTATGCTCAACCAAGAGCCACACAGATGAGGAACTGAGTTGCCCCTTTAACAAGCAGCAGATGACTCCCAAGGAATGAGAGACCCTCAGGAAACTATGCATCCCTCCTGCTGCAACACCTCCAAACCCTGATGGAGATGTACAAGCAGTGGTACTCACCTAAGGAAGATGTCCCAAAAGACTTACTGTCAGTCTCCCCCAAGGGGATCAGCAACGTCTTGCCTGCTATTTCAAGACAACTGCCTGCACCTATTTAACCCAATACAGGGGAAAACAGAAGGTCTGCTCCTCACCTCATATCGATCTCATTGAAAGTGGTCAGCATGGCACAAGTATTCTGAGCCTCCTTCAGCCGCTGAGCAATACGCTGACGCATCCGATTCATTTTCACCTGAAAATTAAACAGAAATAAGCAGAGGCTGCCTCAAGTTCATCCAAGAGAGAAAACACCCAAGAAACTCAAAAGACTCTTCTTCTTGCCATCTCGTTGACCAGAAATGGGCTTAAGGTTTTCACCTCAGGTCTTCCTGAGGAACACGACAGGTTGAGGAGCTGCCCATTTCACTATGGAGCTGCCCCTTCAGACCTGTGTTCCTCAAACTCCAAGCTCTGTTAAGTTTCCAGCACAAGGCTAATACGAGCAGAGCAAGACAGCTAAGAAAGCAGGCTGCTCAACCCATTTTTTTTTTAGGAATGCACAAAACATCTGTAGCACCAACGGGCCCTTGCTGAGAGTTTGTGGACAGAGCAAGCAGACCGCAAGGAGCCATACATTTTCCATCAGCAAAGCTCAGGACAAGACTTTTGCCTAGAACCAAGATCAGACCTGCCTCTTTTCTCCACCCCACCTCTAAGTGGTGCCCTCACACAAAGCATTTCCCACTCTGTCACAGCCCTGTCAAGCTGGGTGTGAACAGGTAGATAGGGACCCATCCCCCAGTTCACAGCTTGTGCCAGAACAAGGTGTCACCCAGCAGCACGAGCAGCAGCAGGGCCCCTATTCCCGCGGCTTACCCTGTGCTCTGATCGGGCACCTTTGCTGGGCGCTGCCTCCCCAGGAGGGGCTGCCACTGGAGCTGCAGCCGGCTTCACTGCAGACACTGAGGGTAAAGAAGACATCAGTCAAAAAGGGAAGCCAGGGCCTGAAGAAAATGCCCTGAGGTGACAGCCCGTTTGAGCCCCGTGCTCAAACAACACAGTGCATAAGCAGCTGCAAACTGGGCCAGACAGATTCCAGGCACAGCCGAGTTCTCCAGCCTGGAGCATCCAGCACAGTAACACAGGGAAGCTTTCCCGGTAAGTGCCAGCCTGCTAATTGCTTTTAACCTTACCAACTCTCCCCTAGGAGAAGAGGAGAAAGCAGCTGTTGCCTCACCTGGTTTGCTGTCGATGGGCTGAGCTGACACAGGCGGCACTGGTGGCATCGTAGTGGGAATTGGTGCTGCAGCAGGGGGAGGAGCAGCTGCAGCTACAGGTTCAGGGGCTGCAGGAGGAGGAGGGGCTGCTGCTGGTTTGGCCTTGGCAGGAGCAGCTAAAAGACAAGGAAGAAAAATCATCGTAAGAGCAACCACGGTTTCTATTGTCAGGGATCTGTGAGTCCAACCAACCTGATAAAAGTTAATCCTCTGACAGATTGCCTTTATGTTCTCAGCACTAGAGAACAGCTAGGAGCCCCCACAAGAGGATCTCGTGGTGTTTTATCTCATCAACACTAGATCTCCTCACTGTGCAGGAGACTGGATGGTAAAGAGAAGAGGGTGGAGAAGGGAGTTGTGTCAGGGGAATTCTCATCTGATTTTAACCTACTGCTGCAGTCTCCTCCAGAGGGAGCAAAAGGCAAGATTCCCCCTCAGAAGGGCTATGACTATGCTTTTTCTTTTTTTCAGCGTTTCTTAGGATCCTTCCAAATGCCTGGCTTCTGTCTTCAGAAAAAGACAGGTTGAAATAGGAAGGTCTGTGCAAGTTATACACGCCTGACTTACCTCCAGTTTTCCTGAGTTTGAACAGAGGTGTCCCTCCTTCCACTTTGCCACCATCAGGTACCAGAAGGGCTTCAATCACACCAGCTGCTGGGGCTGGAACTTGCACCGATGTCTGCAAAATGGAAAATCTTGAGATTCCCCCAGATACTGGATGGGGAATGAATAAAGAAGCTGATATGCACAGATACACATTGTAATTTGGCACAGACAGCACCTCTGTCTTGCACCATTTCCACCAGTTAGTTTGTACAGCCTCTGCTGGGACGTTGTGCCAATACTCGGGAGCTGTAGGAGATGCTGGCAGTAGAAGGCATAGTCTGATCTTCCTGCTCCAGGGTACAATGCAGAACTGATCGTACTACTGCCAGCACCTTCCTGACAGCAAGATGGGAAGCAGAATGTGGCAGGGAGTTTTAGCAAGAACTTCAAAACCCAAGAGTTCTTTAAGGGGTGAGTACATTTAAAGGCTGAATTTAAAACACTCTGAAGACATCCCACGGCTCTGCAGATTTCTGTTTAAACACAAACAGGTTTTCAAGCTTAAAGCACGCAAGTGGGAAGACGAGTGGAATCACAGCTCCCACAAACATCAGCACCACTGATGCTTCTTTAAACGTACGAGGAGGGAAGAATTGTCAAACAACACTCACTTAAGGCACAGCCAGCTTTCACACTAAATGAGAAAAGCTTTTCTCTGTGAAGGGAGCAGGAGAGACAGGCAGGGCCTGCAGGCTCGGCTGCAGAGGAGCCATACAGGGTACTTGGTACAGAACCGGAAAAAGTTTTGGTCCAGAAGACTCCTACCTTGTCTGTTTCAATCTCACACACCACTTCATCTTCCGCCACTGTGTCTCCAACAGCTGAATGACAGATACGAAGAGCACTGTGAGGAAGGAGGCTCCAGCCTCCCCCCTCAACCCACAGCAGTCTCCCACTAACCCAGGATTTTCTCATGCCGGTTCTCCACAACTTCTAAAGAGAAGTCTAACTCAATCTGCTGCAGAGTCCAATTCCAGTTTAAACATCTCCCTTCAACATCACCCAGGACAGAGGTAATGAGGCAGTAACTGCACACCAAAATTAACCTTAACTACCTTGTTTGTCACAGGCTGAAGGACACAGAGCAGGCTCTCAGCCAGTGAACTGCAGTCCACCCCTGGGCTTTCCAGTGCAGAAGCAACGGTGCTGAGGATTGCAGGGAAGAGGTAAGTACTTACCTTTCTCCCACCTGACATCTCCTTCTGTGACTGACTCTGCAAAGGCTGGTGTGTTCACCGTAACCACGTCATCCCCTGTGAGAGAGACAGACAGACAGACTTGAACGCATTCAGAGCTCAGATGTTTTGGCACTGCTTTGTTTTTGTCACCAGGACTCTACTAGAGCTGGCAGGTCAACAGACATCAAACGTTAGCCTTCTTCAACATCAATTAAGATTTGAACACAAGAGAAATTCCCACCTGGCCAAAAGTCACACTGTGACAGAAATATCAGACAAAAGCTTTAGGGCCCAGAGACAAAACCTCAGCCACCCACTGAGGGAGGGCAGCAGCGAGCCTAGACCGAGGATGGAAAAGGCAGCTTCAGCTGTTGTCAGAAGAGCAACAGATAGCACAGGAGTCACCCTGCTGACTCCTGACTTCTTACTTACTATGTACTGCTGTGGTTCTGAAGTAACGGACAGCGAAGACACTGGAGCTATTTACTCTGGAGAGAGAGAAAGATATGAACACAGAAGAAAAAACAGAACACAGAAGAAAAAACACTTTCCTCTGGAGGCTGCCAGCACCAGTCTCAAGCTCAAAATTTACATTTGCTTGTTTAACTGATCTGAAGGCTGCTCAGCTGTTCGGATGTATTTGTTCCAAGGGACTCCTACTTACTGGTTCGAGGTGCAACAATCCCACTAAGAAGCAAGGAAGTAATTCAGTTTACAGTCACTAGTGCTCTCAGAAATTCAGTGAGAACTGCTATTTATGAAATCTTAATTTAGGGAGCCAGCCCAACAAATCTGCTGTATTTTAAATACTGATAAAAGGCTGACCTAGCCCTACACCCAAGATGAGTGCAGGAACCATATTTTACCTTTAGATCCGGACTGTCATGTCTACAGAAGTTGCTAGAATGCTCCAAAAAACAGAATGCATCATTAATTGCTAACATCAACACATCCAAGAGACAGCTGTTTCCCTCCACCATGTCCCTTCACAGGGAGCTGGCAACCACAAGCGTTCAAAGGATTTGTTTTATACCTATAGACACCGTATTTGGAAACCTGAAGTAAAAACGCTTTAGCTTTCCTCCAACACAAGCTGCTTGGTGCAAACAGACCAGTGTTTCAAGGTCTTATGAATGCACTCTTAAGGTAATAAATGTACTGGGGAAATAACCAGACTACCTCAGCAACACAAACCTTGTCGTGTGACTAAGAGCTCCCTGAACCATCCCACTTCTCCTGCAGGAGACCACCTCTTCCCGCATCCAGCAGCAATCCTACCAGGATGCCAGTGCAGAGCAAGGAAGATTTATAGTTGATAAACCCAGAGTAGAGACTGATTTATCACTGCTCTTCTCATTTCTGCCCATCCTACCTTGACATCTCCTTCCAGACAGACCTTATTTTCTTGAAACGTGCCACAGTTCCTGACCTGCAAAAGCTAGAGAGCCCAGATTTTTCTAGGGCTGGCTCCACGCTCCTATGAAGCGCACAGGGATTTTAAGACAGCTGTCTACACTCAGCCTCCCAGTTTTCAAGTCTTGTCAGGGTTAGAGCAGCCTCCACATATCACAGCTTCCTGTGGATACTTACACGAGCTTCCTGCTGTTGGTGTAGGCCAGTCCCTGGCTGCCAGCCACACCTGTGAACGAGAACGGCGTTACCCCACAGGAGCATCACCCAGCCCGCGGGCGTCCCCGTCAGCAAAAAATAAATACGAACTGCAGAGGACACTGCTATCTGCCCTGAAAGAAACTTGGGACTAAGAGGGGACACACAGCCAGACAGAGGCACCTCAGCAAACCTGCCCAGAGCCTGCTAAGAATGGTGGCCTTGTCTTCACTTCGATTTAAAGAGATGGGGAAAAAACAGTTATATCTTGACCCCAGAGCTAATACGGATAACCTTGAAAACAAGCAAACAAAGCAGCAGTTACACCAGTCAGAACAAGAAGAGATAACAGGGGACACCCCAGGACTGCTAAAGCCCCTGTTGGAGGTGAGTTAACCCCACCAACGTGAAGGGGTTCCCTACAGGAGCAAGGCATCAGTCCCCTAAGAGGTGCTCTCAGGAGCCCTCAAAACCACACGGAAGGATTAGGAGGACAAAAACCACAAAAATGGGGCATAGGACCAAGCAGCAAGCCACTGGCTTCCCTTTCTATTCACCACCTGGCCCAAGAACTCCTCTTTTTCAAAGCTCACAATAGGGAAAGTAGGTGCACGACTTGTCGAGTTTCCTGCACCTGGCTGCCCCCTCCCACCCAACTCGCAGTCCCTGACACTGCCGGTTTTGTTACACCCTCAGCTCCCGTCCTTTGCCTCTTTCAGGGCACTGGGCATTCTTCCAGGCTGATCTGAAAGAGAATCAGTGTAGCAATTGGAGAACATAATTATCTCAATTACACAGGGCCAGGAGGATTTATTTGATTTTTAAAAGAGGTGACAACGTTGACACCATCCCCTAGTAAAGAGCCAATAATCCTGGAACTCTGTAACCAGAAAGGTGAGCAGATTTAACTGATTTCTCCCAGCAGAATCAGGGAGTGATGTAATTCGACATAAAGGCAGTACAACTAGAAAAGAGAGCTCTGGGAAAATGCAGTTTAAGTACTGCAGCACTTCCCAGGCATATGAGCTTTGACATTTCACTGAGCATTCACCCATTGTTTCCGAAGCAGTTTATTAGAGAGCTGGTCTTTGCAACAGCGTGTGTTTCCAGCACGGCAGTGCTTGAAATACAATGCTGCTGCTGTGAAGTCTTCAGCACAGCCGAACGGATCGGGTGGCATTTACGCTAGGCAAGGGAGGCACTCACATGGGAACGCCGCACATGCATTTCACCAACTGTTTCTTCATTGTATGATTGACAGAAGTAACCCCCAACCCAATCCCCTCTCGTTTTCCATAACCAGCTCTGTTCTGGCTAGGTAGCTTGAAAGGAAACAAAAAGGTAAGACTCACCAGACAGAGAGCATCTTGCCAGAGTGCAGTTCCCCTGTCAGAGAGAAGAGGAACCATCAGTACCACGAAAAGGAGGCCTGCCCCAGGAGACCATGGTGACAGCACCTACACCCGTTTCCTTCCAGGGTGCTGCCCTGCGGAGGGACATTAAGCCTGAGAGACTGGGCTTTCACTTGTAGCTCCTGCTGCTTCAACCTTCTCCTGCACACGTCCCTCTTCAAGAGGGGACACATTCCTAACGGCCCATTCACCAAGCCTGCTGTGAATGGAAGGTCAAGGGTAGCTACTGGGTGCGATAAAAGGTATTCTGAGATGTTTAATCCTACAGTCACAGCATCTGACACGTAGCATCTATTTTTCAGTTACTTGTTTCTTTGAAGGCCACAGAGCCTTTGAACTGCAGAAGGCCAGAACTTCCCTCGATGGTACAGCTCCTCCTGCCGTCGGTCAGCCAGGAATCCCACCTCCTGGTGACCTTTTCCTTTCACACCCAGTAATCATTCACTGCACTCCTAGGTCAGCATAACATCCTTCAAAAGTAGAAGATGTTTCAAGATAACCCGGTTTCTTTTCCCGCTGTTACTCTACCTTTCGTTGGTAGCGAACCTGCAGATCTGGAGAACCTAAACATTCTTTACAAGCTATGGGGAACATCTCTCTGTAACCACGACTAAAACACAGCCGGCTACGGTTTGGAACCACAGCTGCTCAGCAGCTCAGAGCACCCTCATCCAGCAGGAAATAGAAGGTAAAAATTAGACTTTGTTCAGGTCTTCAGTTTCTGAAAGGAAGTTTGTGTACAAACCCCGATTTCAGCTTCCCCAGAGCAAGCAGGGTAGGGCAGAACTGATCTTAAATACCAAAGTTACTTTTGGAGATGTGTGGGAGCACAAACATCAAGGCCCAGAGAGATACTTAAACCTGCCACACCACCTCCAGGACTGTAGACTGCCAAAGCACGTCCAGCGAACACTTGGCACCGCCAGAACGACCAGCAGCTCCGACCGGGCCCCTCCACAGTTCAGTTATCCAAACCCACAGAGAGACGTGGCTTCCCAGATAGTAACTCCATTATCTACGGGCTGCGACCAGCTGTGCTGAGGACACACACAGCCCGGCTGCTGAGCCCGTGGGGCCTGCCTCGGAAGGCTATGAAGCTGCGTTGGGGTCCAGCAGCATCCTGCTGCTCCATCTGGTGCCCACAGAGCCAGCCCTGCTGGGCCTGGCACGACAAACGCCACGGCAACGCCATTTGGTCGGGAGCCCAGCGCCCCGTGATCCTCAGCCCTGTACCAGCACCCGTATTGATCAAATCCTGCCCGTGCTCCGCAGCGACCCAGATAACGCCAGGTTAATCGCAAATAAAACTCCAAGCAACCTGAGCTCACCTCTATCCATTAATGTTTTCCCGGGTGCTTTATAAAGTTGTAAAGGTAATCCTGGCATCCCAGGCAGTAACTTATTAAGAAAGAGGCACAGCCTTAGTGAACGTTTACTGTAAGTTAAAAAAAAACAACAGCTTAGAAGGTCTGTGCTAAAATAAAGGGCTGGGAGAAAACACATCTGCGGCTCTCTTCCAGGAGAGGTGCCAAGTCTGTGTTCCACAATCACGGCAAAATTAAGGAAAAAAGCAGTGTCTCTCTGCCCTTCTGCCTTCTAGCTAAGTAAGGGTTGAGCTGTAACAGGCGGAAGAAGCTACTCATGAAAGACACCAAGGCGCTTGTGTTCTGCAGAGCCGCTGCGTGTCCATCCCTTAGCCACAGAGTGCCAGCACACGCAGCTCCGAGATGCCCAACGGGGCTGCTTCCCGTTCCTTTTTTCCCTGAAGGGCTCACTGTGATTGTACCTGCTCCTAAAATCACCTGGCTAAGCCTGCCCTGCATCTGATCCCAGAGCTTCTTCAGTGAAAACGGCAGCATGCAGGTCTCGCTAGCTGCCGTCAGCGCTCTGGGTCACTCTCAAGTCACAGCATTCGCCTGGAGAAGTCTCAGGCTGATCTGCTAGCGCCTCACGCACCAGGCGATTAACTCTTCCCCCCAGTTTCACGTGACTTCTCAGAACTGCTTCCACACCGCTATGTCAAAGTGACCCTGGCACACCGCATCCCGGCCACACCTTTAAGGAGCTGTCTCCTTCCAGCAGGTCACTTCACGGTGACATAAGCCACGGAGTACACCTGCTAACGCGGCACCCTGCCTGCTACAAACCCCTTCTGCAGCGGTGGAAACGGAGCAGTTCAGGCAAGGACCCGAACTCAACAGGAGCGTACAGCTCATTTCCCAGAGCCAAAACGGGAGCCCAGCTCTGAGGACAAGCAAAGCAGCAATCAGTTTGCCAGCACCAGCTTCCCCAAAGCCACGCAGCTGCTGCTTTAATAAGAAGGATGAGCACAAACCACTGCCCTGAAGAAGACCCTCCGCGTGTCTTTGAGGGCTTTAACACAACTACATGCAGCCTGGCTGGGCAGGTGCAAGGATAGACTGGGGGTAACAACGCAGAGCAGGCAGGGGATACAGTTATTAGGACAACAGGTGACAACTCCTCCAGCACGTGGAGGATCAGAGAGGGAAGTTCTTTATAAACTCTTCCCAGGAAAACAGGGCTCCACTGCCACAGCTCAGAGCTCCTGATCAACCCCCCCTGCTTCAGAGCAGCTCCTCACTGGGCTTGTTCAGGTCATCCTTCAACAGCTGCCTGCCCCCGCAGCACCGCACAGCCTTGGTGCCAGGGATGCACCTCCACGACTTCAGCTTGATATGCGAGCACAGAACCTCCCTCCTCTTTTAGGAGAGCGTCTGGGTTCAGACACCCCTTCCCAGCAGAGTCAGCAGGAATCAGCAGTTCTCCCGTTCACCCCCCGCTTCCGAATTTCGCGCAGGCCTATTGTTTTCACTTCTCCCAGCACAGGCCTGCCAAGATCCGGCATTTTTGGAGGGTTTCAAAAATCCCGTGTCATCACCCGACTCTTCCTTCCCTCGTCCCTGCTCCAGCGGAGAGCAAGCTGCTTCCACTTCCCGTGGGAAAGCAGAGCTATGCCCAGCATCGCGGCTGTGCTGTACCCACGGCCACACACCTGACGGATCCGTGCTACCCACGCATTTGGATGAGGTCTGGGCGGAGGCCAGGAGCAGCCCCGGCTCCGGGCCTTCGCCCCGGGGGGACACCCGGCAGCACGGAGCCGGCCCCGAAGGGGACAACCGGGGCGGCGAGGGGGGCACGGAGGGACCCGGGCGGAGCCGGGTGCTCCCAGCCCGGCCCGGCCGCGGGCGCTCGGGGCCGGCCCCGGGCGCGTCCCGGTGCCCTTGGCGCCGCCGTCCCCGCCCGGCCAGGCACCACCGCCACCGCCACCACCGCCGCCCGCCCTCCCTCCGTTCCCGTGTCCCGCGGCCGTGCCCCGCGGCGGTACCTGCCGCAGAGAGCGCAGCGAGCGGCCCAGCGCCCGGCCCAGGCAGCGGGACCGCCACAGCTGCAGCATCGCGGCGGGAGCCGGAGGGCGGACGGCGGAAGCAGGGCCCGGCGCGAGGGGAAGTGCGCGGGGCGGGGCGGGAGGAGGGAACATGGCGGGGTGGGGGCGCGGGGGGAGCCTGAGGGGCTCGGCTGGGAGCAGGGGGCAGGAACGGGGCCGCGGGGCGCCTCCAGGGCGGTGCTGGCACAAACACCGGCCGCTGGGGTGTGGCACAGCCTGAAAGCAGAGAGGAGCCATCTCGCTGCTGCACTCAGAGAAATAAATGCGTGCGCAACCCCCGCTCCTCGCACGCAGGCTGCGCGTTGGAAATGTGTAGGCATGGCCAGCCTTCTGTTTTCTGCCTGCTTCCAGACAGGGAGCCGTTTCTGAAAGAATCACAGAATCATCTAGGTTGGAAGAGACCTCCAAGATCACCGAGTCCAACCCCTGACCTAACACTAACAAGTCCTCCACTAAACCATATCCCTAAGCTCTACATCTAAACGTCTTTTCAAGACCTCCAGGGATGGGGACTCCACCACTTCCCTGGGCAGCCTATTCCAGTGACTAACAACCCGTTCAGTAAAGAAGTTCTTCCTAATATCCAACCTAAACTTCCCCTGGCGCAACTTTAGCCCATTCCCCCTGGTCCTGTCACCAGGCACGTGGGAGAACAGGCCAACCCCCACCTCGCTACAGCCTCCCTTCAGGTACCTGTAGAGTGCAATAAGGTCACCCCTGAGCCTCCTCTTCTCCAGGCTGAACAAGCCCAGCTCCCTCAGCCGCTCCTCGTAAGACTTGTTCTCCAGACCCCTCACCAGCTTCGTAGCCCTTCTCTGGACTCTCTCGAGCACCTCCATGTCCTTCTTGTAGCGAGGGGCCCTACCCAAAGAACTCATTGTGGTGTCCGAGAAGTACTTTGGGAAAGCCATAAAAGTCTGCCTGGCAATCAGGCATTTCTCAAGGTGCCAGGTCGAGATTATGCATACATCCTTAATTTAGCCGTTGGTTAATAACACATCATTGCTAAACTGCAACCTTCAAAAGAGCCTCCTAATATAACTTTGCAATGAATATCCTCGGTGTGATTTTCAAAAAAAGGTTGAAGAAAAATCAATAGGGTGTAGTCTCTGAGGCTTCGAAGATGTGCTGACAGCTCTAAAGCAAGGCAGCTGTGCCAGGAAGGCTCTCTGCCAGGGATTTCTCTGTGGTCTGTCTGTAGAGGGCTGATATCCTTGAGCAAGGCCACCCGGTGTCAACTGCTTCTAACCACAGCCTCCTGCCTACCGAGTGAATAAAACAAACATCACGGTGTTAGTTAGGTGTGGGGAGATGAGTTAGATGGAGACCTAGGAAGGGCAGAGGCAGCTCGGTTTTGTTTAGCTCCAGGGAACTTGCACCTGCTCCTCACCTCCTGCACCGAATGTCTGGCAGATCAGTCCTGGGGGTGAGGGTGGGATGTGCTGGCAGTAGGAATGCCTCTGACATACCCTACAATAAACGATGTACTGAATTTGGCTGCTTTTCCTATGTTGTTCTACTTCCCAGCCATTTCCTACATTGCAGACCCCCAGTATCCCCACAGCAGGGGATGCTAGAAGAAACTGGGCACTTTCAGCAGGAGTTGGGTGGCACCTGGAGCTCCACACCACAGGCTCCACTTACCTCAAGCCTGGTGTATTTGTGTCATGTCATGAATAATTCACCGTCCTGAGTCCTGGATGGAGCCCCAAGGCCAAACCACAGCTTCCCAACCCTCTCAAGGTGGTGCTAGGTGGTGGGACAGCCCTGCAGGGGTGCATGAAAGGGTCTGGTCGGAGCTCTCTGGGCCAGAGATTGCCTCCTCGTGAGCCCCAGCTGCGACCAGCCCCTCGGCTGCCACTGCACAGCCGAGCCCCTGGCTCCCCTGGGATGGCAGAGCCGGGCAGGCATTGCCCAGCGAGCATCGCCCTGCTCTGCCACGAGAGGCTGGGGACCGACGGACAGAGCAAGCCCAGAACTGGTGCCTGTAAGCCTGAGAGATGGCTGAGCAGGGTGGGAGCAGAGGGTGGACGGACCCCCTGGACGTCCATCTGCATATTCAGGAGCCATTCCCAGCCGGTTGGCTGCTTCCAGCCACCCCACTCCCTCTTTAAAGGACCTGAGCACAGCAGGAGGACGCACTGGGGTGGCCTCTCCAGCATCCCACAGCACCCAGCACGCTGTCCTCAGGGCTCCCCGCGCCCGGCCAGCCCAGGTGAGTGGGGCTGAGGGGGGTGAGCAGCTCAGGCTGGGGTCCTTGGATGGAGACAGAGGGGATGGGGCAGCTCGGGAGGGCTCTTGAGGGGGATTTGCAGCGCTGGAGGGGCAGCAGGCTGCTCCGTGCCTGGCTCTTCCAGCGAGGGGTGGCTGGGCAGCCTGCGTGGGGTTGCTCCCATTTCGGGGAGGACATGCCTGGTTGCTTTTCTGAGTAGCTTTGTTTTGCTCCTTGGTCTTTTTCTTCAGTTCAGAGGAGCCTCAGGTTCTTTTTAGTGTTTCGGAAGACAGCGCTGGTGAAGGCTGGCAGTAATAGCACCCATCTGTTAACTCGGCAGGGAAAGGGCTCCATCAGTGGGAGCAGTTTGCGTGGGGCAGGACCTCCTGGGCAGGGCATTTTGGCAGGCTCTGAATGTAGAGCAATGCCTGGAAGCCCCTCACCTTCAGTCCCCTTCTGTCCTCTGTCCTGAGGCTTCCCATGCCTGCAGCAAACTGGAGCCTCTCCTTGGGGCTGTGGTGGCCAGGGACTATGGGTTTTGCTCCCACTCCCCACATCTGTGTGGGGAGGCAGCAGTTCAGGTGCTGGAAAGCTTAGCCAAGCTGAGGGCTCATCTGCAGCTCTGAGTCTGTGGGGAATCCTTTGCCCTGGGTTCCTGGGACTGGAGAGCTTCAGAGTAAGGAGCTGGCAAGGACCCTGACCCTGCTTTTGAACACAAAAGAGGTGAGGAGTCATGACACAGCAAGTGCCAAAAGGTGTTTCTGTAACAACAATGCATCAAAAAGTGAGGCTCCAGGACCAGCTTTCTTGTGCCCATGGCATGTGGAAAGACTTATGGGTGGATTAAATATATGAATACATGGCATTTGCTGTGTGCCTTTGGGAAGGCAGCTGGTAGACCAAGGAACAGCACGCAGTGATCCCGAGAGCTGCCAGCACCCGACCCTCACGCTGGCCTCAGGCAGAGTGAGCAGTCAGACCGCTAGGAAAATGAAATCCTAATGGTTAGGAGAGAGCGGAGACACCATGGGAGAGCAACAAACGCTGTCAGACAACGCAGAACACGCTTGGTTTGTCAAGATGAGCTGGCTGAAGGGACACAGACGAGCCCTGTGGCAGAGAGGCTTAAAGACCTCTCAAGCTGAAGGCTGGTGCTGAGCATCGGCAGGGTGGCTGCCCTCGGTGCTGGGCATTGCTGGGTGGGTGCAGCGGTGCTGAGCTCAAAGCTGGCTGCAGGTCTCGGGGCAGCAGGACTGAAGTCAGCAGTTCCCTCTGCGCAGAGAGCTGCCACTCCAAAGGATGGAGCAGCAGCAGGGAGAATTCAGAGAGGCGTGACAGAGGCGGGGAGCAGGGTGTCTGTGTGTACTGAGGTGACAGGACGGTGATTTACAGGAGAGGCAAGCCCGAGGACCCACACTGGGGTGATGAGTCGTGATGTGCAGTTTACAAAAGGTAGAGCTACTCTCCCAAACACTGGCCTGGCCTAAGGGCTGTTCAAAGAAGGGCAACCTGCTACAAAACAGTGAGTAGAAACGTTTTCTACACTGCTCGGCAGCCTGGGGGACTTGCTGTAAAGAGAACAGGCACGGGACAGGAGATTAATAGGGTTGAAAGTCATCAGCCATTTCTGGGCATAGGAAAAAGAACCTCAGGCACTTTAAAGATGCCTGGAAAAGACATAGACCTCAGGTATGGAAAGCTACTGCTAATTAACGTGGTTGATGAGGAAGCATCCCATAGGGATTTTTACTCCGTAATGGCCCAGGATGTGAGCTTTTGCTCCTCCTTTTGCAAAGCTGTCAGAACAAGCGAGTGAAGGAGGTGCCTGCCTGCCTGCACCCAACATGACAATTTTAAGCCTGGGCCTGCTGGCTCGGGAGTTTTCTTATTCCCTGGTAATCCCCATCCCCACCCCTTTTACTCTGTGTTTTAACAAGCCTTTAGCAGCACCGTTTTGTGGTAGCTTCAGCATCCCAGCGGCCACACTACGCTGTCCCTGACCCCAGCCCTTGCCGTGCCCAGCCCTGTGGGAGGCAGATGCTGCCCATCTCCGTGCCCTGGGGGCTCTGGCAGCTCCATGCCACGAACGCCTCCACCGAGGTTTCTGTCCCTGTGCCCGGGCACCCTGCCAGTGCCCAGGAGCACCTGAAAGCACCTTTGCCCAGGCGCACCTTGAGGAGGGCTCTGTCTGGTGCTCTCTGTCCTTGTACCAGAGTCCACTGGCCCAAAGGGGAGTTTGCCAGCAGTGAGCTCCCTTTCTGCTTATCTCCCTGAGCCCGTGCCTTGCACATACTCCCGAGGCACCCGTTTCCTTGGGGGCGGGGGAGATGTTTTGTATTTAAAGCCATTGCAGTGTTTATGGAGAAGCTAAAGTCAAGGCACGGTGAGACAGATCTCCAACCCTTCCCAGGGACACGGCTGTGGTGCAGGAAATCCTTGCTGTTGGGCACATCCAGGACCAAAATTTTTGAAGTGGGCTCCAGACACCGTGAATGCTCACAGTCAGCAGCCAGCACCCTCCTCACGTGTTTTACAGCACCTGGAGATTTCTGTGCCTCAGTCCCCTGGATTTTGCAGGATTTTTGCACTGGGAATCTGTGAGGAAAATCTCTGTCCACATGCATGGAGGGAGGCTGTGTCCGGTCTTCCTGAGTGATGTTTCTTGCTCTTTCTTCAGCTCCTTGCCTCTAGCTGGCCGAAACCTCGAACTCCTGGGACGCCTGCCAGCCCGTCACTGGAAATGATCCCTTACCAGCTGCAGGGCACCCCTCCGGTGTCCAGGCGGAAAGATGACCCAACGGACGGCAGGAGGGCCCCTGAGCAGGACAGACACCCTGCTGCCTCAGGGCATGGCCGGGGGCTGAAAACAGAGCCCTGTTTCCATAGGGACCCTCTGTTGTCTTCCCCCAGTGTGTCCCTCGTGTCACAGCTCCTCAGCCACACGGTGGTTAGCAGGAGCCTGGACCCCTGCACCGTTTTCCCTTCCTCACGGCCAGTGGGGCTGCCCCAGGGCTATGAGCTCGGTGCACCTCCTGGAGAAGGAGCACAAGCCCTGGCTCTCACCAGGACTCGTGCCCTGGCTCCTGTGCCCTGTGCCGGTGACAGGGAGCTGCTCTCAGACGAGCACCTCCGAGCCAAGCGGGCTAGGGTGGAGAGCATCATCCAAGGCATGAGCCTCCCACCGACGCCACAAGCCCCTGATACTGGCATGGAGGGAGGTTTGGGGCAGGACAGGGAGAAGGGCACTGAGATGTCCTGGGAGGGCAAGAGGAAGCCGAGGGTGTCCCAGCCGCAGCGGGGCGCGGGGGTGGCCGGGCGAGGGGCACCCAGCGGGGGCAGCCCCCATGCTGCGGGGTGCCAGCAGCTGAAGGAGCAGCTCTGCTTTCTGGAGCAGCAGCTGCGGTGGCTTCAGGAGAGGTTCTCCCAGGTGTGTGACCCTGGGGATGCTGCCCAGACCCAGGGAGGTGCTGAGAAGGCACAGCCGCTGGCTGGGAAGGCTGGGGACAGACCGGACAGGGATGGTGCTGCTGCCGCCCGCCATCCACACAAAGCTGCTCCCTGGGGGAGCACCCCAGAGGCGGATGGGCCCGACGGGACGCAGGAGGATGAGGGGAGAGGCGATGCAGGCGGCCTGCCCTCAGCAGCCAGGGTCATCTCGCAGGCGCTGAAGCACGAGCTGGCCGGGGTGACGTCCCGCGTGGTGGACTCTGTCCTCACCAGCATGTGGCCGAAGGCAGCCGGCCACCTCCTGCAGCAGCACCCGGGGCCAGGGGCGGGTGCCAGGGGAGACCATTTTCCTGCTGGGAAATGCAGAAAACCCCTTGCTAAGTCATCCCCCATGGGCACACTGTGCTCTCCCCCACCTGAGGCACCATCACTACCCTCAGGGAAGAGCCTGAGCCCTCACACCAGCTCCTTCAGCCCCAGGGTGGTCAGAAACCCCCACCAGGCACCCAGTGTGGGTTACACACTGGGCTCAGCCGTCCCCTCGGCGCAGGAGGGCCGGCTGCTGGGCCAGCTGCTGGGCTACGGCCACTGGGGGAGCCCCCCTGCCCCACAGAAGTGTCCCCCCGAGGCCCCGGACCCTCACTGGGGAGCCACCAGGCTGCGGCCGTCGGCGGTGAGGCAGCAGCGGTGCCCCCTGCCCCTGGGCCCCGGCGAGGAGGACGGGGACGGGGCGCCCTTCGCCCCCACCCATGTATCCTTTGGGGCCTGCCCATGGCCTCCCTCGTCCCTGCACACGCAGTGGGCTGGCTGGGGGCTGCTGGAGACAGGCTGCCAAGGCGGTTGATGCCCAATTCCTGTCAGTGTTCAGGAGAACGCCCTCAGTAATCTGCTTTAACTTCTGGTCAGCCCTGAAGTGGTCAGGCAGCTGGAGGAGATGATTTTGGAGGGCCCTTCCAACTGGGCTGCTCTGTTTGTGCTAAACACCAGCAGCACTTCGTTACGGTGTGGGCTGAGGAGCGCTGGCACGGGCTGCCCAGAGGCTGTGGGGTCTCTTCCTTGGAGACCTTCAAAAGCCACCTGGACGTGGTCCTGGGTGCCTTGCTCTGGGTGGCCTTGCTGGAGCAGGCGTGGGACCTGGTGACCTCCAGAGGTCCCTGCCAGCCTCAGCCCTCCCGTGATGCCAGGCGTGGGGATGGGTTTTGGCAGGCGAGCCCGGGGCTGCTGCGTGCTGGCTTTCCTTGACCCTGAGACGCACCCAGGAGGCGCTGACCCCTGGCCACCTGAAGAAGGCCAAGCTGATGTTCTTCTTCACCCGCTACCCCAGCTCCACTCTGCTGAGGTCCTACTTCCTCGACGTGCAGGTAGAGCTGCTGTGGGACGCGGGGTGCCGGGAGGGACCTGTGGCGGGTGGGATTTTGGTGCTGGTTTGCTGAGACGCCGGTTCTTCCCCCTACCCCCGGCAGTTCAGCCGCTGCATCACCTCCCAGCTCATCAAATGGTTCAGCAACTTCCGCGAGTTTTACTACATCCAGGTGGAGAAGTTCGCCCGGCAGGCCCTGCTCGAGGGCGTCGCGGATGCCGGAGCCCTACGGGTCTCGCGGGACTCGGAGCTCTTCCGTGCCCTCAACACACACTACAACAAGGGGAACGACTTCCAGGTGAGGGGTGTGGGCTGGGACATGGGGCTGTCGGTGCCCACCCGCCCCGGTACCCCCTGCCCATCTCTCCACAGGTGCCCGGGCGCTTCCTGGAGGTGGCCAGCCTGACGCTGCAGGAATTCTTCAGCGCCGTCAGGGCAGGCAAGGACGCTGACCCCTCCTGGAAGAAACCCATTTACAAAATCATCTCCAAACTGGACAGCCACATCCCTGACGTGTTTAAAGCCGTGGGATGCTCCCAGGAGCTGCTCCGCAGTTGATCCGCCGTGCAAGGGGACTGAGAATTTTTTGGGTAACCGCTGGTGGGGTGGGGGAGAGGCTGGTTGGGCTGCACAACTCCCAGGCGCAGCTTCTGGCATCCATTATTCTATTTTCTCTCCGTCCTAAAAGACAGCCTCCTAGGGTGAGGTCTGCTGCTCACCCCAGGCACCAGGATTTTATGCGGTGTGTTTTATTTGGCTGCTCAAGCCTGGTGCCAGAGAGCCACGGAGGGACAGAGGGAGAGGAAGCCAATAGCTTGGAGCCTGGGAAATGGCTGGTCTCCAGGCCCCGCTCCAGCTTCCCCTGGGACCCGGGACAAGCCACCTTCCTCCTCATTTCCAGAGGGCTGCAAATCAGGGCAGACAGCCTGTTTTTGTTTATAAAGCAGGCAGAGGTCCCAACAGTGGGCAAAGTTTTCTTGGCACGGCAGCCCAGCATGCTGTGCCCGCCCCAGCAGCACTCCTAGGGCCTGGTCCAGATACAACACAACAGCGTCCAAAGAAAACATCTGGTGAATTCCAGCAGCCCATGAGAATGGCTGGCCGTGCCTTGGGGATGTAAAACTGTGTGTCATAGCTGGCACAAACAGCCCCCTCCCCTGCTTCCCCCTGCGCTGTGGAGGAGCTGAAGCTGGGCAGCGTGACTTCTGGTGGAAAATGACGAGGAGTGATCACCCACCACTACCATGTAAGCTGTTCCTGCTGGCCTGGCAGGTTGCAGTCCTGTTCCTGCAGAAGTGTAAGCCAAAGGACATCGCTGTTTGCTGTGGCTGGGACTAAGTGGCTGCTTTTCCACCAGGTGAGGTGTTTTGCTCTCCCGTCCAGGCAGAGGAAGCGGTGGGGGAAGGCAACACACCTGGTGGAAAGGCTGTGAAGAGGAGCAGGAGGAAGGCTCAGAGAGGGGAGCAACCATGCAAATATGTATGGGCAACAGTATCCTTGAGCAAAAAGCCTTGGGAAAAGTAGGGCTGGGAAGGGGTCAGGACAGCGCTGGGTGTGCTGCAGGGTGCAAGGAAAATCCAGGCGGCAGCGTCAGAGGAGCGCACAGGGAGACCTGCAGGCAGGGTGCCTGTGGTAAGGAAGCCACGGCAGGGCGGGATGGGTTCTCCTACATTGGGGCAGTTTTACTGTGGCCCTTTGCCATCAGAAGTGGGGCTAGCCACATTTCCTGACTGCATTTGTATGTTAATTGCTTGAGGTTTGTATGTTTTACCACCCTAGCTCCAAATTTACTCAATCCACTTTTAAATAAATGCATAGTTGAGACTTTACGTCCCCAGAGACCTATCTGATAACTTTTCCTCTAACATTTTACCTTGGGAATTTCATACATTTTGTTGGGGAAAAAAATAACACCACGAGAGAAGGGCTTACTCCTGCTGCCAGCATTCCTGTGGGGCTGAACCACCCTGGCTATCACACACACTCATGTAAACCCACAACCTCACCCCAGGGCCTCAGGTCAATCTGCTGCAAACTCAGCAGCCAGCAGGAGGATGAGAAACCATGGGCTGGAAGCAGAGAAACCTATCCCAAAGCTGACAGGTGCCGGATTCAAATGTCCATCACCTGAGAAGTGCTGCTGGTGACACCATGAATGACATGGCTGTGACATTCCTGCAGGCAGCGAGCGCTGCAGAGCTGCAGCAGTGCATCAGGTAGGCAAAACGGGCACCACTGGAACATGAAATGACAGCCTGGCTCAGGGAAGGCATTAATGCATTTTCGGGGGGCTGTAGCTAAACCATTTAGGGGATGTAAGATAGAGGTTTAGTGGAGACATGCTGTTGGAACAGATCCCTTTGGCACGTAGTCCCCGGGGGAAGGAGGTTCTTGCGCAGGCCAGTTGCTTCCCTGCTAATGAGAGTTTATGGGTGCCAGTGAAGCTGCAGAGGTACTGCTGCAAACCACAGAATGGTTGGCAGGGACCTCTGGAAGCCATCTGGTCCAACCCTGCTTGAGCAGGGCCACCTAGGATCACGTCCAGGTGGCTTCTGAAGATGTTCAAGAAGGGGAGAGGCCATGGCCTCTCTGGGCTGCCTGTGCCAGTGCTCCATCACCTGCATAGTAAAGACGTATCCTGCACCAGTTGCCCTTTGGCTGTGATGAGTATCTTGTAGCCATGTGTTGAGTTTTACCCACGCAGGAAAAAAAACAAACAAACAAACAAAAAAAAACAACAAAACCACCAGGCTAGAATGACTCTGAAGAAATGTGGGTTTTGGTGGCTGCGCTCTGTTGACGGTATGGTGTGTATTTTCGTACAGACTACTGGTGTCCAACACATAGCAAGTAGTTAGCAACTGAAGACAAACAGGTGCTTGCCACATGGAGATTTCTAATAGCAAAGTGTGTGTACTTACAGGGCTGGGGGGAAAAGGAAGAGATGGTGCCCACCGTGATGATGGTAGTGACCCCTACACTTGGGTGGTTGTGCAAGTTCCACAATTATCCACTGAAACAATGGGTAGCACACTCACCTCCTGCTGACTTGGTTTCCACTTTTTTAAAAGAAGAGTCCATTCTTTCCACCTATCCAAATGCCCATGGTATATGCAAAAACAAACAAACAAACAAACAAAAAACCATACCACCCAGAGCCAGCAGTAACTGCCTGCTCTGGGAACAGGTCCTCAGGGCTGTCCTGCTACATTTCTAATTGCATTCGTAATCCATCCACAGCAACATGCCCAGCCCACACAGCTAACAATAGCAGAGACCACCGAGAGCTAAATATTGCTACTCCCTTGCCTCTGGGCTCCTAAGTGTCCTGTAGCAGCTGGAAGAGGGAGATGTGACCACATTCACATATTGAGAGCCTTTAGTACTTGTGTATGTTATTACTTATCGCAAGGACTCTCATTACTCACGTACAACTAATTACAGCTTGAGGAAGTCCCTGCTGAACGTTCAGCCCATGTGCCATAATAGCTTGGGGAGGAGACTCTGACAAGCAATGAACCATCTCAGGTTTTTCTGTACTGCTGCTGAAGGCTTGGACCTGTTTGCTGTGACTGAACCAGTGCTAGAGGTTCCCAGCTCAAGCAGAGGTTCTTGAAAAGGCCCTTCCCTCAAATGCCCATCGTGGACAGTGCAGCTTGCTCCAGGTGCACATCCCCCTGTAAGCCAGCAGCTCAGGCTCGTGAAATACTAGCCACAGTTGCTGTCCTGCTATGCGCACTGGAAGGACAGATGAATCCAGCTGGTGGAGCAGCACCCACGGCTTGGTACAAGCCAAGGCCCACGTCGCTATCAACTTCTTTATCATTTTTGTAACATCCAAACATTACACAGATCTAAGGAGCGAGCGTTGTTTTCTCCCTTTGAGATCAGTTGTCACATGCACAGTAAGCAATCACACCTACCATCGGTCTCTGCAGTATTTTCATATACTTCCCAAATTTAGCAACTTGTTTTTTAGCACTCGAGTAGCGGTTCAGAGGGTGATTTTCACTGTGTATATTAGCATAAAACACCACTCTGGGGTTTGCTATTCCAATAAAATCTGCGCCGCAAATGCTTTCTGGGGCTACTTCTTGTTGTGTACTAAGCAACTGCAACCACACAGCAGTAAGCCTAATTGGCATGAGCCAAACCCGGCAGCCTCCCCGCTGGTGTTTATTGCCCAGGCTTTTACAGCTTTCTTTGTAGTTGTTCTGCTAGATTAAGAAGGATCAGCCTTAAAAGTGTCAGCCTGTAATGAACAGGTTCAATCTTACTGTCTTACCACAATTGCAGAAAATAAGAAGCTAAAAGCAAGCGCAGAACTTAAAAGCTTGAAGTAAAGCACGAAAAATACAAGATCAAGGAAAAAAAATGAAACGTGAAGTTTTTACTGTACTTCCCAAAACATGTCACGTGTCGTTCCATAGCTTTACACAAAGTACAGAAATTATAAAAAAAATACTTTGTATTCCTTTAATAAACTAGCTAAGGCAAATATCTGAACACATATATGCACATATACATACATATACTCCTCTCTCTCTTTAAAAAGTCCTCACTGGGGTCTCAGAACATAATACTCAACAGCCTAAGCAATCATTTTCCCTTTCCAGTTGCCAAGTCTGTAAGTAAGGAACAGGAAAGAATAAGGACAACCTTTTGCAGACAAGGTGAACTGATGGCCAAGGGAGAAGTGTGCCAGCCCTACGCACCTGTGCATCTACTGAGCCCCCATCCTGTGCTCAAACACAAACAATTACAAAGGCTCTTCTTAAATAAAACACTTTAGGAATAGTAGCTACAGTTACAAAAATATAATGTCTTATAAACTGTATATTTAAAAGCCACAGCACTCTCCTGTCCTGAGCAGCCCTTATAAAGTAGAATTTAATCTGTTCATGTTCAGAAGTGTCGCAGGCTGGGATCTTGAGGCCAAACAGCAGCAAAACCAGATCATTTCAGCTTTGACAATCCATGGCCCAACTGAGACTTCTCAGTTTGTTGCATTTCTTCCATGGAAAGCCACGACTCAAGCACAGCATGGCGAAGCTGGCACTGAACTCTGTGTGCTTGTTACTGTGCTCCTCACATACCCTTTGGGTAGGGTGCAAGTGCCCCAGAAGAACCATTAGAAAATGTATTTTGTACTCAGGGCTGGGCAGTGCAATCGAGCCATGTGAATCTGTCACGAACAGCTGCTGGAACCGAGAGCAGACGTTTCTGGTGAGAACAGGGCCTAGCAGAGCAGCACGTGGGAGCTGGAAACACCACCGAGGTGAGCACAGTCCATTCTCTGAGCGGCCTCTATTCACGACACGGGGTCCTGGCTTCCCAAGCCATAGCAGGAGTGTTTGACTGGTGACAAATCTTCTGTTTTGGGAACTTCACAGAGCTTTGATTAGTAATTGGAAGTAAAGGAGTGACAACACGGTACTCACCCATCTGTCAGCACTTCGCTGGAGTGTAAGCATCTTCTGTCCCACAACGTGATGAGGATGCTGGCAGCAGTGCTCTCTATCTGAACTGGCATGCAAATCAGGGAAACAAAATCCATTCAGATGGCGGGTAAACTCATAAAGATGCCTGCATTTCATTTTTAAAACGGGTGCGTATACTCTGGAAGCAATTGTCCCTGAACACTCTTCTTGAGCAGCTACTACGAGGAAGACTGCAGTGGCACAGCACATGTTGGGTGCTGAAGAAATTGGTGCCACGTGAACTCTCCAGCAACCGAGACAAAAATGCAGGATCCTCCTTCTCCCGAGCTGGTGTCAGCTTGTTTCCATATAACTGTGCTGAGTAATTCAAACAAGAAGACAGCAATTTCTTCCCTTACGTGCTCAAACACCAGTGGCCATCCTCCTACCTTCTAACAGCCCACAGTCTGTCTGCATCAATGCGCGTCGCACAGCAACCTACTGACGGTATTGAGTTACTCAGATCACCACGATTCTGTGGCCATTCGCTCCCAATTTTACTGGTTAAACAAAAGCAAGTTTTGCTTTCAACTGCGTCATGAATCACAGCCAGCCCTGATGTAGGTACATCCCAACTGCAACGCGCAAGATCCGTTTCTTTACGGGTGCTGACGACTAAGGCCTCAGTCAGTCGGTAGGCTGGCAGTTACCATCAGGAGGTCTCACTGCCCTTAGTGCTTCTGTACGGCCTGTTACAGAAGCCACAACCAGCCGCCAGCCTCAGAGCCCCGCAGAAGTTGCTCTCTGGAAAGCAGCAGCAGCCTTTGCAGAGCAGCTCCTCTCTTTGCAAATGATGCTGGAGCCAGTGGGGAAAGTGTTCCTCGGGAGCATGGCACTGACACCACCTGAAAGCAGTGTGTAATGTCCCCAAAGTCTTTTCTTGAGTATTTACAGGCGCTTGCGCAGTCCCTAGAACATGCTCCAGCAATCCAAGGATTTTGATAGTTGGAGAGTTTGCAAAATTCTGTTCACCACCTCCCAGACCTTTTCCTACGGGCATTCTGGTGCCAGTTCAATTGCCTTTAGTCAGTATACTACTGAACGCTCACGTCTTTGCAAGCAGTAAGTGGTTTCTTCCACTGGAAAAAGACCATAGCGTTAAGAGCCCCACACCCGAAGCACAACAACGCACACTGGGAGCTAAAGCTGAGGAAGGATCCTCAGACATACACAGCAACAGCAGCTCTGAGAGCTGGGGGAGAGGAAGGTGGAGAGGATGGATAAACACAAATACTGTAAGATGTGACTCTCATCATGCAGGTGTAAATCAGAAATCTGCAGAGGTAATGGAGTTATGACAAGGTAAACATGGTGCTACAAAAAAAAAATCAGGCCCTACATATAGAAAACCTACACACACAAGTCCTAAATCCAAATAAAAATAAAGGAGCACTGAGATTAACAGAGAGAAAGGTTTTACACAGAAACCTCCTTAAAGCCTTTTTTCCTTTTTTTTTTTTTTTTCTTTAACCAAACTCAAACTTACTTTTAAAGCCTATTTTCACCAAACCCAGTGACAGTGACATCAACAAAAAAAAAATAACCAAACAAAAAAATCTCAGCTGGTAACAGTACAAGTGAAAAAATGGGAGGCCAACTACTACTAAACATATTTTTCTCCAAGATCACCAAGAGCAGCATTTTAAATGCTATGCTATTTCAAAACCTTTGTCTTTCAGCAAAGAAAGTCAGCAAAACAAGGAATCTGAATTCCAGTTCTTACTTTTTCACCGCATACTTCTACACTTCTGTAATTTCCAGAATTCTTTAAAATATCGTTCAGTCTTGATTGTGTTAACTGATATAATCTTTGCCAGGGAAGATGACTGTTTGTAGAATTCGTAAATAATTTTAACTACTTTAAACTTAACTGCAATTAAAGCACCAGAGGCCTTCCTTTTCCACAACTAGTGAATCAAAAATAGGGAACAACGAAACCAGCAATATTTAAAAAGAAGAAAGCAATCAATTGCAGAAAGTTGATATTTTTTCTATGATATGTGGACTCCATCTGTCCATTCAGATATACCGAACTCTATACCGTTTCAGGTCTATAGGACTTGACACAAATGGGGTGGGGAGTGGATAAATCATACAGACTGAAACTAGAGAAGTGACAGAGGGGAAGGTGCTGGAGGCCAATCCCAGCTGGACTGGACTCATCCGGACAGAGAACTGAACATAAAGACAATCAATTTCAGCATCACACATTTATTTTTGTTTTATATGACATACACGAGGTGGATCGTACATTTGTTCATGACCTGCGGAAAAATGCAGAAAGCATAGAAAAGATAATTAACCTAACTGGACATCAGGAGAGAGGTACTCCATTTGTATCTCCTGTACATCTACACTTACAAGTAGCTTCTGCTGTTGAAAAAGAAACTTTCCTCATATTGATGTACATAGACACGGACAGATTAACATAAAAGAAATGTCAAAATAGTCCAGAGAAGGAAAATTAGTGACTACTGTAAGAGATAAACCACACATCTTTATCTCAGAAAAAAAAATAAAACTCCTTAACTGGAGGAATTAATACACCAAAGTCCCCACCTAAATGAATCATCTAAATAAGAGGCTGATTCAGAACAGCTGCATAAATCATATTTTCCAAAGGAATGGCATTTGGAATCAAGCCCTCTGTGAATAAAAACACCCACGAAGCACATCCATAAACTGCACTCCTGCACAAGTGCAGTCACCTCGTCACCAGCCCTGGGCTAAAAGTCAATTCCGTACATTTATAAATAATGTGTATTTCTGAAGCTCTTTCATTAGGCATGGTAAACCACCATCCACGACAAGAACACAGCGCGCCTATTTGCTGTTTACAGAACTTGTCACCAAAAAGGTCAGATAACGGAGAAGAAGTGTCTGAATAGTGAGAAATTTTTCAGTATTCCTTGAGAAAAGGCAATCTCTAGGAGACTCTCAGCTGTAGCAGACCCTGCTGAGGAACTTCTCTGCACCTGGATGCTACTGCACAGGGTTTGTAGTGCGTGGAGGGCAGCCTTTGAGACAGAAATTCTCAGTGGCTTTTAAAATTAAATACAAGGCTAGGATTTAGATGCAGAATCTAATAAACCATCAAAGCAGAACACAAAACGACAATACGATGTGGTCAGGGTTTTCAGATTTAGTAAAAATGTTAATCACGCCAGTTGTACTGGTTTTCTTCTGGTTTTCCTGAGGTAAATCTAGCTTTTTAGTCAGACTTTTATTTTGCTCCAGGTTAATCTTCAGGTAGGAGACAGTCGTGGACTACTAGCGTACCTTCACCAGGCAGCATACTCACCGTGCTATGTCTTGCCCCAACAGATCTGCGGACGCACTGATTAAAGGTACCTGGAAGTTCTTCTTGAGCTGCATCTGAGCCACATACACTGCAGTGAGGCAAGAGTTGACAGACTTATAAAGAAGACTGAGGAATTTTATACCCAAGTTTCCTTAGGGCCATCCCTTCAGCCTCGCAGCAGATCCTCGCTGCCTGTTGGGAGAAGGGAAGGGAGACACAAACCTTTATATTCCTAGCAGAGGAATATGCAGATTGTAAGCGCCTTAGGAAAGGGTATTGACATTCCTCAACTACGAAGTACCTACTGCAAAATGTACACTAACCATATCATACAACGTGCATTTGAACCAAATTCGTGTTAGTGCTTCAAGGATTTCTTGAGACAGATCTTGGTAACATATCCGATCATGCTGAAGTTCTGCGGTTTCATAGCTACACTGGAGTGAGCAGGGCTCTTCATGTACCCCACAGAAACAGCTTGTTCCTGTCCACAGCTGAGCTTCCTGTGTTGATGATTTTAAAAATTAATATCCTGATATGTGACTGTTACAGGTGATATGACACCCTTCGAGCCTCCACAGCAGCCGCTAATCCACGTGCTTCTGTGTGGAGTAACTACACGTGAGTTTTGGTTGTCCAACTCTCATAAAGGAAGTAAGGTGTTGTCTCAAGCACAAAATAAGAACATAAAATTTCATTCATTATGGATAGTTAGTATTCTATCTTGAAATTAGATCAGAAGAAATGTTAGAGCTTTGGTTCGGACATCCATCCTCATTTTTTCTTCATTCCAAGGGAAAAAAAGTGAAAGATTCAGTAAGAAACCTTGGAAGATTTCAGAAGAAACCATGTCTTGCTACAATATACTTAGATTCTACAATCCTAAAGCAGCTATCAGCAAGTAAAATCCTGTTTTCCATTAGATGTCAGCAGTTGTCAAGCATTTTAGCAAGACATAAAGAAACCATTTAAATTTGATACGTCTCCTTAAGGCAGAATGAAGATCTCACTCCATATTTATGCAGCTTGTAGGTTCAATGAAATGTAAAATCTTGACAGCAGACTGCAAGTGATACTCTACACAACAGTGCAATGTTAACCCACTGCATTTTTTTTCCATGGAAAAACGGTGGCTTTTTCATGAAGTAGAAGTTAATGGCTTATAACTGCACTGGGCAATAGGAAACCACAAAAATGTAATGATGGTGGAAAAATCTCAAACTTTTGGTTTTTCTCCAATTTAATCCTTACATGAAAACAGAGCTGTAGTGCCATCTGGTTGTCATTACCTGAAAATCTTTATTTCTGTGTGATTCAGACTGAGGAGTATACGATGAGATTTTCCAGACAAGTTATCTGTCCATGTCTTCTTCAAAGAAAAGAATTTGGCAACTTCAGTTCAAAGGGAACAGAAAAACAAACACCTCAAAGAACACCAGTAAAGACTGATCAGTTGCACAAGAGTTCTCAGCATCCACAGATGAATAATAAATTGAAACACTGTAGGTGTCTGTCAGTAAAGCTATGCTTTCTGTGCTTCAAATAGTAATATAGTATTTTTAGAAAAAAGCAGCTACATGTACAAAGGCTTACACCTCATCAGCAACAGTGGTCAAACTCCATTATTACTATGTCACCAAAACAGAATAAAAAGATAATTTTTAAATGCTGCTCAAGATACCTTGCCTTCCACAGAGCACGTAGTGCCAAATTAAAGTCAATGCCTGTATTACCTACCTGTCAAAAGAGATACCTCAAGTTTTGTGCTTTACTCATAAGGTAAGGTCATTTGTGTTCTGAAGCAGGGCAGAACTGCAGCACTGCTCTCCCTTTGTGTGATAAACCCTAGAGGAGGAAAGTAACATCCTACACGACTACGGCAGAAGGAATCTTAAGTTTTTGGAAAGTGTTTCTGTTTTTTTGTGCAGTGTTCCAGTTTACACAAAATCTGTTAATGGCTTGTGGTTTTAAAGGAAATTAAAAGAGCACTTTCAAATCACCCTCGATAGGCTTTTTCAATACAAATTCCTTTCAAAAATCAGTTTGCTCAACTATACTTTGACCTGTAGACAAAAAATGATATGGATTATTTTAATTTTCCTCCAGAATTATGTATCTACTCAGTTACTACGGCAGATACCTCAGATGTCAGAGTTGCTAGCACGTTATAGCCACATCAGACAGATTGCAGCTCAGATAATTAGAGTACAACTGACAAAATTCCCATTTTTTTCCCATTTTTTCCCCTCCCCTCCTCTACTTAGATGCATTTTTTTCTTCTCCAAGGAACACTGCAGTTACAATTTCCCTCCAAATGCAGCAACATTTCAAGATCTAGTAAGCAAGGGTCTTCATGTATTCCCTTGAGATTACTGTGTGTTCAAACACAGCAACTTCATGTACAAATACAGGGCTTACAGCAGACAGTCCAGATGCCATCCAAAGTACGCCAGAAATTCCTGTGTAAAACTGAACATCCATTCATATGCTCTTGTGCATAAATACAAGGGAAGAAACATGGAGAAATATTTGAATGATTCACAATCTAGAATACAAACACTAGAGATAGGTCTAGATATTCCACACAAGATTTCCAGAAGTTAAAAAATACAATGAAAAAAACAAACAAGCAAAAAAAAACAATTATGCTATTACCATCCAGGCAGTTTTAAGGTTTTTCATATTAAATTTTAAATCCTAAAATTCAAAGAGATCAGAGACTCCTAACTAGAAACCCAAAACAAAATGCCAAGTACTTCAAAAACACTTGTAGTTTTCTATTTCCAGTAACTTGCTATGTTTTTTGCTAACAGTACTTGGGCTTACCTGGTGTAACCAAAAGCATGAACAGAAGACTACATTCTGCTTCCAAGCAGTATTAATCAACTACAAAGCGATAATCCATCTCAAATATTGCCATTACCAATCTTCCTCCCTACATGCATCAGGGAGATTTAAGGCTCCAGGCTGCAGATCTGGTACTATGGAAATTTGGAAGTGGTAGAAAGAGACATCATAATTGCTGGAAGACTCCACTGGTAAGAACGAAATAATAGGATTTCACCATGAAAGTGATTATTCTTGATCACAAATCAGAAAAGTTACTCTGTGTTCCTTTAGTTAGTGGAAGGATTCTGACTCTCACCTGTAGGAATGGATGAGCACAAGGGAAAACTACTTTGGGTCAAGCTTTATGAGACAATAATCAAGATTGCCTTAGGAAACTCAAAATAAATAGAACTGAATTGTATCATTCATATTTTAAATTCTAGGAAGATTCTCTCTTCTAAGTTCTACAATAAGAAAACTATGTATAATCAGTCTTGCAAGATGCTGTAAGAACTTGAATTTTCCTTTTACCCGCTTACAATTCACGCTGCAGATGTGCGGATCTCAACTGAAACAGCCATCTCTTTATCTCATAGTACGTAGGTTGTACTGGCACAGTTTTATCTCATTGCCTGTGGATCTCAAGTGCAGTATTGCAACCTTGCTTTCCAGGCATAGTGTGAGAAACAATAAATAACAAAGAGAATCATAATAAAAAGGAATAACATACCCATCAGCATTTGACTTCCTGAGGCCGCAGACCACGTGAACATTCCCCATGCAAGAACTCTCAGTACTGCTTCTCCTGTCCAGGCCATGTACACCAAGTTACAATAATCCAAGAGAGCTCCTGGGTTGCAGGTGAGTTAATTCACAGTTAGCTAGCTGGCAGACTTATTAAGAACTTGAAAAAAAAAAGGTCATTTTGTTTCCATCCCAGACCAACCATGTTTTCTTCAAGTCCTGAGGTTTGTCCAGTGTTGTGTGTTTCCATAATTCCATGGCAGTAACATTCATAATTAAATTTCACCATCTGCTATGGGATATTGTGTCCAAGGGGCATGAAACAACTCATGATATCCGCATTAAATAAGTGGATTTATATCAAGCAGAGACCTTTCTTCTTCTGTTAATGACAAAGTTGTTGAGGTGGCAACAAGCTGTCCCACAGGCCAAATTACTTAATTCCTTTGGAAAGAAATCTCAGAGTGTTCCAGTAATGTTGAAATTTCCAATTGGGAAAAACAGATTTGGGCTCAAGAGGTCTTGTTCTAATTTAAAAGCAAGTTAATGAATGAGACTACTTCTGCAGGAAGCATACTTTCCAGTGTGACTTACAAATCATGACCCTTCCTAACTTTTAACTATTCAAAGCAACTGGACTGGATGTGGGATTTTTGGGGGTAGGCTAATCATTTCAGTGCAATAATACTATTTTTTCCATTTCAATCCTTTCATAAAAAAACACTATTGGAATGATACTCAGGATCTGAATGGTATCTAAATGGTCATTCAGCAATTAAAGTGCTTCAGAAAATAGTTAATGCAGTGCCCTTAAAAGCAGACAATAACAGCAATGTAACGTTTACAGGCAGACAGGCAAGAAACATAGTTAACGGACAAGGATCATAGAGGTGACTGAAGCAAGTCCAAAAAATACCAAATCCAATCTGACAAGTGAAAAGTGAAAAATCTAGCTTGTACCAAATGCAAACTTTTCTCCTGTAAAGATGGGGAACTAATAATGCAAGGTTAGTTGTTCATCTATGTGATGTAAACGTCAGAGAAAAAGCAAACCATGACATTTCCAGGTGATGTAATACTATATGCTGGATTTTTAATCTTGCATACCATAGTCAGGCCATAAAGCTTAATGAGCAAATCTAGAGTAAAACACACAAGACGACTGAAGACGACAACTACGCTCTATGCATGTATCCACACATTGTCTTAGATTACACGTTTCCTTGCAAAAAGCACGCGTACTTCTTACATGAGGTAGGTAGTTTCAGTATTCTTAACAAAGCAGAGTCTTGAGAAACTGAAGTGTCATTAAAAATTCTAATTCACAGAAAATACTCTTAACCGTCAACTTTGCTCAAGAGGTAGCGACAGCTCCATTCTGCAGCAGCTGATGATTTTTTTTTTCCAAGGTTGTATTTTTAAATGTGATGCACTACACAGGAACAGTCCAATTTAGAGTTAACGTAATTGCATGCATAGAGAAAGATGGATCTTAAAGTGCTGGATGCATAATTTCCTATTTAGGCACTTATCAAAATGGACATTTTTTCTGTTCATTGCTGTGAGAGATTCTAGAGCCAATATTGGTGAGCAGACGAGTTAAGAACTAAATCAGGATCAAGCCTTACTGGGTTCTATAGCAACTCCAGACAAAACAGAAATCACTCAACACCAAACTCTGACTATTAAGCCAAGCATTGGACTACCCAGCCATTCTCATTTCTGTGCCAGCAGCAATGATGAATTTCTAATTTTTGCTTGATTTCTTCATTCAATGAAGGACTAGCGTATGAGGAATCTGTTACATGCTGTAGCTATGGCAAAATGTTATTTTCTTTGAGAGCCACTTCCCATCAAGCAGATGAAAACTAACCTGCTAAACTTTCAAACCAACTAAAACAGATGGCAATACCGTTGAAATGGAAAAGGTGGAACTTTAGGGAGCCAGAAAAAAAAAAAAAAAAAAGAACAACCACCACTAGCACCCCCTAAGGTATTTTCATAACTGAAGTTTTGCCCTAAATTTGAAAACTGATACATTTTCTTTCTTGTATTAAAGATAGCTAGGTGTATTCTCTGTCCATCTCTTTAACTCTGTGTTAACCACACAATAAAGTTGATGTAACCTGAGTGTTATCTGCTGAAAAAGTTTTCAAAATTGTTAATAGTAGTAAACAACATGATCAGTTCTGTCACATGCTATCCCTTTGCATGCTCCAGAAATATTATTTATCCTGGAAACGAAGTCTTAGAAAAGGTCCTGGTTTAGGTTTATCACCAAAAATACAGACAAAACAATTAACAAGTCAAGAAACTTCTTAAAAGTCAAGAAACAGCATCGAATTTAACAGTGGCATGTGTGTCATGAGAACTCCAGTTCTGTTAGGGATGACTTATGGTAGACTGAAAGACATTTTACACATACCTGAGAGCAGCTCCTCTGAAGTGAAGCTTGCCTGATTTCCACAACAATATACAAGGCCTATTATTTCTTAACTATTATTTTTCCTTTTTGAACAACTCTCAGCCAGAATTCAAAGATCACTTGGCAACATTTAAAAGAGAAAGTGTATGTGCTATGTAATAGCATGCAAACACAGAAAATGCATATTCATTACCTTCCATTTTAAAAACACTGCATTCAGGGAGCTTAGTTTTCTTGTATTAAACACATTCATGGCATAACATAAGTTCACATATTCATATATTTTCCAGAGAGCTTTCAATCGTGCACCACAGACAAAGCTGAGAAACATCCAAAAACCAAGCCATTAGAATGGCAAACAAAACCATCCATTACCACCATTAGCTCTCCCCAACAACATCCTCAACAACATAAACCATAACCACAAAAGAACCAGCTCATTTCCCAACCTAGAAGAAAACCACAACGTAATCACTCAGCAGAGCAGCAAAGAGTAGCAGAGAAGGAAATTCAGGACTTCATTTGCTTCCCTCAGAAAGATCAGGAGAAAAAAATTCAGTTAACCACTAAAACAACAATTATTTTCAGATTTAAACACCTTGTCTGGTCACAACATTGTTAACACAAGGTATTTGCTTCAAAACCGGAGAGGACAAAAGGTTTTCACCAGCAAACCTGTGCAGAAATGCTATGTCAGCATCTAAGAAGAATTTGTACCACTTTTTATAGTGTGGACTATTATTTTTCAGCAAGTTAAATGTATTTATTAAAGGAATAGAAGGGTATAACTTCTGGTGTTTGTTGCTTCTTTTTATGATGTTTCTCTACAAGACAGTAGACTTACAAATGGAATGAAATGTCCTGATAGGGACCAGAGTTGACTAAAAGACATAGTAAGACCAAAATGAGTTTTCTATGCTGCCCTCCAGAGAATGCTATAGTTGAATGCCATAGCTTTCAAGTTCAGCATTAAAGAAACATTTTTCTTACATTACTACCCTGAGTATTTCAGAGGCATCCAAAAGAATTTATACTCACGTAGTAATGGAAATTTGACATAACTGAGAAACTAGGATCCAGAAAATGATTATTTCTGCTCTCCCAGAAGAAAGAGAATGATAATGGCTCCTAAAGACCAGCAAAACCCGGGGCCTTAATGGAGCCGTCTCTGAGAGGAAGAGCAGGTGATAAACCTAGAAGACAGGATACATTCCAGAGTATGAGCACCTCTTCCAGGTAAGGACAGCTCTGAGCACTGTCAACATGTGAACACACAGACCACATTTAAAACGTGAAACAAAAACCATGCTATATGGTCCACCAAGAACACAGAGTTTATAGTGAAATTTATTGTTCTGCTTCCTAATACAATAAGCTACAAGGTACATACAGTATAAAACGAGAACGGCCACAAAGCAAAGGTGATAAACATTCTGTGACAGTACAGTGGAGGTAACATCTGTCTAAACCTTCCACTTTATCCCACAAACAGCAGCTAAAACTACTGGCCCTCCCCTTCCCCCCCCTTCAAAAAATATTAAAAAGTAAACTGTCTCTCTCACTTAGGAGCAGCGGGATTTTTTTTTGAGGGCACTGGTTATTTGCCAATATCTCAAAAAAATTGCTGAAACTAAAATAACAAAAGAAAAACTGTGAAGGTGGGAGTGACATGACCCATGCAAGATGCTCATGACACCTTGATTCACTTCTCCTCAGAGCAAATGGCCTGTAAAGAAAGGAAAAGTTTGTTACATCAAGTAAAACAGCAGTTAAAATGGTCAGAGTTAAGATACATATATTAAGCACAATCTGAGCTAGACAGGACCAAGCATGCAGCTAAGCCATTCTTATAATGAAAACACTTTTCCTTTTAGCAGGGTTTAGAGACTCTGAGAGCTGACAATTTTTCTCCTTTAATTTTTAGATGCTGTATAGGGGAACGCACACTGAAAAGTGCACAGCTGATACCTACTATATAGGGTTCCAAATCAAATAATCTTGTCTGGGAGAACTCTAACACAGCCAAGACCTGCAACCTCAACACTCTGAAAAACCCAACACCCAACCCTAAAACAAACAAACAAACAAACAAAACCTAAAACAAATAAAAAACCAATACCAAGGCCATAAACATGCAAACCCACCGTATACTTACCTTAAAGGCACAAAATTCCCATTAACCACTTTTTCATATATACTTGGTACGGTTGAGGGCTCTCTCAGCAAGATGACCACTTTCATCTGTTATCTTCTCCCAATCTGTTTGTCCAACAACAAAACCAATGGCCCTTTTCCTGTCTGCATCTTTTTTTTCTTCTAGATCTGCCCACCGCACCTATGGAGAACATACTATCAGTAGGACAATCCCTTATCAACTTCTGAGACACATCTAAGCTTCGCACTGCAAATGAGAGTATAAGAATTCTAATTTGTACTCATTTTAATTCCAACGGTTAATTATTTTGTTCTCTGATGAGTAAAGATGGAAATTGCACCAGTTACATTGTTTTTAATTGAATGTCCTGAATGTTCAATGAAGTAGGAAAAAAAGGTACGTATGATTAGCATTTTCCATTTCAAAGCTATAGTTTTGAAAGACGAAGAATCACTAGTTACTTTCCTATACAAAGCAATGCTTCCTGCAGGAAGAATTATCAAAGATTCATTTAGTGTCTTCATTTCTGTACAACCTGTCTTTCAATTGCACATTGGAAACACCTAGGAGAAGACTATGAAACTACAGGAAAAGAGCATAAAGAGCAACTCAGCAGTGAATGACTGAATGAGGGTCACTTTTCTTTATCTTCTGTGATTGATTTTTATTTAAATCTTTTTACTGATTCTTTCCACTAAATAACTTCTTTGTGCACTGGTTGCCTCCCAGAGGGGAGTGTAACTGCAGGGAGGGAGGAAGGTGATGATGAATGGCCACTGTCCAGGAACTCAACAGCAACACACAACTGCAGGACAAGAAAAACAGTAAGTGAAGGAGCTCTTTCCTGACATCCTGCTGACTCCCATTCAAATTGATCTGTTACTTTTGGACATACCCATATCACCTTTCTGCCAGCACCCCCCTAATTCCACATTCTAACTGAACTTCCTCAGATATTCATACTGATATGCAATGCCCACTTTCTTCCACCATCACTTCCTCTGAAAATGTCTTAGTAACTCTTTTTCTCTCACACGCTGTTCAGTACCACTCATGTTTTCTACTTGACTTTACAAAGCAAATCAACAAACCCAAACACAGACAGTCAACTCAAACTACTTTTAGGGGCAAAGTTGAATGAATTGCATGGCTGAGCAGCTCATTCATTAAAAAATAAGTATGAAAAATAACTTTGATGCAAAATCAACTGTAGTCTGTACAAGACCCACAGTTCCTTATCAGCTTTAATACAGAGCTAGCTGTAGCAGGTATTTCTAGGAGATTTGTATACATATACACACATCATTCTCTCCTCCCTCCCTGGTTCCTTACATTTTCCTTGAAGCTAACATAAGCTCCACATGCTTTTAACCTCATGTTTTGTTTTAAACAGATTACTACTACATATATTCACAGTGGATAGAGATAAAAACCCAGACAGTTGAGTATCTGTTTGAGTACAAAGCTTATGGCGGAAGCAATGAATTAGAAAGCATGTCCAAGTATCTTTATCTGGTAGTAAATATACTTCTTCACATACTGTATTGTTTGCACAGATGCAAATGATGTTCCTTTTTTGTTTGTTGTTCTTTCATCCTTAAGTAAAGGTTCATGGGACATATAGAAAAGCAAACTACAAAAAAAATAGTCTATAGTTATTAATGTTGGCTAGGCTCTGAATGTAAGCTTGTATATTCTTTTCCACTACATAGTGGTATTTGTGATAATCCTAACGTTTAAGAATACAGAAGAATACCAATGTGCTACCCATGTCAAATGGTAAATTTTAGCATGTTTTACCAGTCAGATTTGAAGATGTAATTCTGAAAGCAAAAGCTTGTCTTTCTGTTTTGAAAAAAATAAGCATCCTACTTATTACCTCTTTCATCTTCCTCCATGACTTTTTATTTATTTTTTTTCTGTGGTATTTGAAAATGTAGCAGTTTATGCTCAGAACAGAAGTACATATAGAGTGGCTGAAGCCACTTTCTTAAACACCCTCTCCCAGGCTATATGCAAGGTATATGCAGGAGGTAACTTCAAGGTTTTACTGATAATGGACCTACATAGTTGATGTTTTCCTCAGCTGAATCTTTTTGAAAGTTAAGTTTTTTCTTTTTGAAAGTTAAGTTTTGTCACACGTAATTAACTTTCATTATCTATACCTCCTCACTTCATTATATGTAATCTGTTTACCTCTGGAAGACTCTATTCTCCAAAATATTCTCCTACAGAATCTAATGGAAAATAAAAAGCAAGTCAATGAAATTCCCATATTCATATACATTGACTTGATACAAACTCTTCATCCCAGAAACCTTTCAATGATCATCTACAGAAAGTCATTTGAAAGTTTATTACCCTTTTCTTTCCAGGTTCAGAAGCACGAGTATCATAGTCATCTGGAAGCTGTAGATAATCTTCCATTCTGCTGGCAATGGCTTCCCAGTCACGTTTCCTTTTAGTGCCAGTCCGCAAACCATCCAGCTTGTCTGAGAACAAACACAGAGCCTCAGAGTTAAAGGGGATTTTTTTCCTATTATTCACACAAACAAGATGTGAGAGGAAATATTTTCAAAAGAATGATCAGCAGAACTTGTACATCCAGCTTATCTTGATAGGCAGCATGATGAGAGTTGAAATAAACTAGAAGACTCAGCACCATTTTCAAGTTTTATTGATCTTTCACATTAACTGCGTGGCAACAACACTCAGTCTTGTTATTTGTACGAGGGAGAAAAGCTTGCTTTGCTGGATGCTCATACCATATAGAGTCTGTACTTACAAGTACAATGCAGCCACCCATAGCTCTTTAAGGAACTACAGATCCACCTGTTCTATATTAGAACACAAGACCAAAGCTGTAGCATCTCTTCCAGATTTGGGGTTTAATACTGTGTCAATCATTACATACATGCAATATCAGGGAATAAGTGACGATCGTATCATTTTACGCATCGAAAACAAGTTTTTAAGGTTCTGTTTCTGCTGAACAAAACCGTCCCCTGAAACCCTGATCTCCCATTTTTCTTCTCCCTGCAAGGACGAACCACCCCAAAAAATCCTCCAGGACTGGAAAAAAATATCTTGGATTTTTTTTGTTTCATGGTGCAAGAAGTCAGTCACAAATATTTGAGAAGTATGTTTGTCCAACAGCCATCATTTTCTTCTTTTTCTTATTGAACAAATAAATACATGAAGAGAAACAGTTTCATTCCTAGGTTCTAAAATTTTGTTCCTTTTTAGACACTTATTTTCAGTGAAAAAATAACACCTTCTTGAAATTACGTGGTCAATTGCTTTTGGAAAGGAGATGAAGGAATTACTCATTTTAAGATTATGAACAATAAGACATGAAAATGAAAACAGGCTTCACAAGTCAAAGAAAATCCTAGTACTAATTCTGTCGCTGTATGCTACCATTTCATAAGCCCAAAACTAGGCATATGCAGAAGGAACACTAAGCTTGGTAGTTACGTTCTGTAAGCCGTTTCCAGTGATGTCAGTAACAGTGCTTCAAAAGTCACCACTGTAATTAAATTTACCCACAACAGGTCTCTGAAATAAACCAAGTACAAAGCAACACATTTTCTGGAGAGCAGAAGAGAATGTTCAAGAGTATGTATTTAAAGAAGATCAGTTCAGAGATGAAGGTTTTTTACTTAATATTGGAGAGAGAAGAGCAACAACAGAGAAGATGTGAGGCAATGGTGATGTAGACATGATACTGAAGTTTCAGTGACATAACCTGGTGAAGTAATTTCTCTCTCATACAACTCTAAAGCTTCTAAGAATCCACTTCTGCCCCATTTCTCTAGAACAGATACAGAACTTCTTCCAAGAAAACATTTTAATCCCTCTCCGAAAACAAAACAGAAAAACAAAAAACAAAACCCAAACCAAACCAATCAAAGAACAACACTTAAGAAAACTGCGTGCAGAATATTTGTATCTGTTACATGATATCTCGTGACATGATTCATTTAAGGTTCTTCTTTGCTCTAAGTTAAATCTGCCAAGTTTGAAGCTCAATCTCCACAGAAAGCTGGCACTCCCTCTAGAAGACAAAATTAATTTACAAAATATTCCTCTGTTACTCCAGCACATGACATACTCACACTATTCCTCAGTATTACTCTCGGATCAATCAGTGTAAAACATTCACACAGTAAGGGTTACAAGAAAAAGAAGAGATATTTAAAGGGATAGCAACAAACAGATCGAGGATCATTTAGGAACATAAAGAACTGGAAGTTCAGGAGCTCTGCTGACAGTTATGCATAACACAGACATATTCCTGTTGGAAGGCAACCTGCTATGATGCTAGCACATCTTATTTGCAGCGTGCCACTCCCTGCTGCACACGGACCAACTGAACACAGTCCCAGGAAATGTGTAACTCATACCCAGGGGAGTTCAGGAAGCATTCAATTCAGCATATGAGTTTCCCTCCATCCGTTTTTGTTAGTGCTATACAGAATTTATTTTAAAATGTTATCTTCTTCCATTTTTGAAGTTGGATTGCCTTCCTTTCCAGAGAGATCTACTTCCACCCATACTATCATGGTTCACATGCAGCAGACACACTCTAAGGAAACGTCAGAAGCCTACCACAAAATATTTCTATATTTTTTTCCTAAAAACAAGACAAGGTGTCATTCTGTAACAACGGTGCTTGTGAATATTTATGGCAGATGATTACTGAGTGTTAAACTATCAAACAAATCACCATTTCAATTTTAAAAACAATGAGTTTTTGAAAATCTGTAGAATGAAAAACTCACCTTTAGAATTTTAATAGTAGCTTCTGAAAGTAAATTGCTTACTTTGCTCAAACTAAATGAATCGACTACTTTTTTGCCCCTTATACAAAAGCTACAAAGTTCTAAGTGAAAGGTTTTTACAATGGTTTTTACAAATTTTACAATGGTATCAGAACTTCACCTATAGTAGAAGTCATTTCTCCTTTTGTAGAAGTTTGTCCAGCTCACCACCAAGCCGCACTTTGAAGCAGAGTACAGTACTAAACGCTTAACACAGTCAAATTTTAAAAACATTAGTCCATTTCTGTAAGTTTAAGAGCCTGGGTGTATGATGCACTGAGACAGACTGAAACAGTAGTGACTAGATTTTAAAATAAAAACTTGGCTTGCAGTCACAACACATAAGGAAATGCTATACCAGCATACATAGTCAGAGGAATGCATCAACCCTGCCAAAGTAAATTTGAACTAAAGCAAGTGCTCTGGGGCAAACAGCATGGTGACTGGCACAAGTCAGCACTGCAGCTAGAAGAGTCCACGCTTTACAGACCTTTTCTAAGGCTTTCTGTGATCAGTAAGATCTTGTGTCCTCCTGTAACAATATCTATTCAGAAAGAAAACCAAAATGCCAAAGAGGACTTACAGAATTATTTTTGGATTCTGCTCTTAGACAACCTCTACGAATGCACACCCGCCGGAACTAATGCAATAAACCTAATGGGCAGGCCAGCTCCCAGGAAATAACCCAACGCGGGAATGACCAATGCATACCACAGTTTACATGCCTTTCAGGAAATAATTTTGATATGTCATCTACTGAAATGGGCCTCTGAATAACCAAACAAAATCCTACTGAGAGTTAAATATAATTATTACTCACAGACTGCAAGTGCTTATAAAGCATACCCTGAGCTAAAAGCTGTCTGCCCTCACAAAGTAGTTTTTCAAAAATAAACAGACACACCAGCAGTTGTTACGTAGGAATGCCAGGCTTTTTATAATGTATGTTCTGTCAGAATTTACTTTTAATCAGTAGTTCTATATATTTATAGATATAAATCTAGAGGGTAGTTATGAAAGTAACATTGTGAATACAGATTTCATAGAAAGATCTTCTCAGCACCCGTGACTTACAGTCTGCTAAGATCCAGTTCGTTAACTGATTGCTATTATTCCAACAGTCTTGCAAGTAATTTATCTTAGAATAAAACTGACTGTGCTGCTCTCTCCCAGTTTTACGTTTATGTTAACTGGAGACCATATAAAAATCCTCTTGAGTTTTCTATTATGGATTTTCCACATGGAAAGAAAGTCAGCACAATTCTGTCATTAGCAGTATTTGATCATGAATGAGGTAGATTTTGACAGCTATCTGCAGATTTCTGCTGTAACCACAGTCCCCACATTACTAGAAACTACCCATAAAAACTTTTAGAACATACTCTGGACTCCTGCCATATTTATAAAAGGCATAGGATGACTTAAAAGCTCTCTATGCAGCACAACACATCTGTTCCTACTTTGTATTTAAAGAAGAGTCTGTATTATTTGGAATAACACACAACACATCAGAGCCTTGCATTCTTCAACAATGCAGAGTTGGAAAAAATCATTACAAAATTTAAGAAATAATCCTAAGATACAAAAAACAATTAACTTGTATACCAAGAATGCAGAAAAATCTTTGTCTTGAACTGCCCGGCTGTTCGACATGCTGCAAGCATTGAGTTTGAGTCTCCTCCAGTTTTACTGCAGGTGTCACAAAGCCAATATATTCCACAAATATTTAAATGACTTAAAATAGAGCACAGCAGCAGAAGACATGGCACAGCTAAGCAGTTAGCAGCAAGAAATGAAAATCTGCTTTATGTAAGTCAGAACTTCTGATGCTATTTCTGTTGTACAAATGTGATTTTGGTTATTGGAAAGTAATCATACACAAGGCTGTATCACATGCAGCAGACCTCAAAAAAATGCTAAGACATACTGTATCCCACTCAGGTATTTGTTACTTTTCAGAGATGTGATAAAAAACGGTAGTTTTACACACTTTCCATTCATAAAATCTTGGCTTAGTACCATTACTGTTCACTAGGGAAGAAAAACAAAACATCCCACAAAAACATAATGACTAAAAACTTCTTTCCACAGGTATATATTGCATCATATCCATGGTGTCTGCATTTCAACCTGAAGGTCGTCGCTTTTGACTTTGATAGAACTGTAATATTAGCACGTATACACAATGCAGCCAGCAGCACTAATCAGTACAGAAGTGCAGCAAACATCATGCCCTTTGTAAGTCCTGGAAAGTCCATTCTGCATCCTACTAAGAAAAATTCTAGTACCTCCTAGAATTTGAAATGCTTAACAAACTTTAATTTATTAATACATAACTTGTTGAAAAGATGACACCGATTCAGTCAGAACCAATTTTAACATATGGTACTTTTCTGTCCTCACACATGCCAGTTTGGGAAAGTAAGATGAATCATCAACACAATTTTACCTACTATGCAAGTCTCCAAGAAAGTGAGTAGTTACTGACGACATTTATGCTTGAGAAACACATATGCAGTATGAACAAGAATGCAGTGCAATGTAAGTTGACTCTTCACTTTTTATAATACAGAGAAGATGAATATAAAATAGAAGTACCATTTCAAAAAAATTTACAACACAATACCTTCCTTGAACAGATGGAAGAACAATTAATGAGTATATAAAACAGTGATGGTTAGAAAGTCATAATTCCCGTGCCTCTGGTGGCAGAGAGAAATTCCTTTTCTGTTTTGAAGCTTTTGCAGTTTCAGATGTGTATGAGACCAGTACATTTATTTGTCTTTGGTAGGGAGGCACAGTGAAAATGGAAATTAAAGTTTTGCAAATATCATCAGATACCAACTATAAGAAACAGGAAAAAATAAATACCCACCTAGCTTTGCCTCAGAAGTGTCCATCTCCCATTTGCTTTTCGGAATGTAACCCTAAATCATACACAGAGAGAAGCTCGGAGGATTAGAGAGAGCAACACATGCATATCACTTTTGAACTGGAAACAGCATGACAATGGGAGCTAAGGTATTTCTTTCTGTAAGGCACAATTCTTGTTATCAGATGAAGGAAACAAGTTACTCAGTATTTTAGGACTTCTGCATCCACTTACTTCCCTTTCAGTAAGTGACTTTAGCAGCCCTTGCACATCATTACAAGAATGCTGCTCTGCCAACACAGAACTCCAGAACGAGTCTAACAGATAGCAATGGTGTTGTATGCAGTTACTAGATTATAATATCCCAAGAGGCAAAGTTATAGCGACACAATTTATCAGGCATTAAGAAAATTCAAGGCTTTACAAATGCAAGTTATCTTAGTCAAATGCAAAATATACCTTAGTCAAATGTTTTTAATATATTTCCAGATTTACTACACACAAGTTTCACTTAATAATCCTTTCAGATGATCATCCTAAATTCTTGTATGAGTAGTCAGTCCACATTTTTTTTCTAGTTTAAATGAGGTAGTATCTGCTGAAACTGAGATTTAACCATTTTTTTCATTTAAAAATAACCCTTATCATGGTTCAAAGATTATTTCCAAACACTTTTCCCCTATACATCATCATACGTTTTACATATAATAATCTTTAGCCAGTTTATTCCTTGCAAATGAAAATAATATTAAATTTGGCAAAAAAAAATATTTTAGGTATTTTCTTGTAGTCTTTTCATTTTATACTCTTACACAAATAAATCCTTGCTAAGCAATTCTTTATAACTCATATGAGTAGTTTTATTCCTAATCTGAACAGCTGAAATTTTCTCTGCAATCACATAAAAAGCTCACTGTGGTGAAATGGAACCCTTGTGAGAGTTTCAATGTTTTAATGATTTTTAATATGGAGGGAAAAGAACTACTCTAAAAGATTTCAACAAGAAACCAAACAATCCACAGACCAATTTTAATATACGAATCCCTTTCCTGCTCTATTTATAGGTTGCCTCCACTGTGAACACCTGTGTATTCGTTAATGCTGAGTTATTAAATCAGTGTACCATGACAGAGCGCTACACTGCTTTTGTTTACGTTCAGCATTGCTCTTCCAAAATCTTTTACAGATTTTTTTTTTTCTATCAAGCATGTATCAGTGATTTGAGATTATCAGATTTCTCTATTTTAATGTTTTTAATGAAGTCTGTAGTTAATACAAACTAAAACAGTTTGTGCTGCAATATTTCACTGTGTCAAATAAATAAATTTCAGGTATATATGTATATTTATACTTTTCAAACATGTTGCACATTAAAATATGCTCAGAAAAGTTACACCACAGCTAGGAGCATGTATTGAACAAAGCAGTGTGTGATACATTGGTGAGAATGCTAAGTTAAATGTGTCAATAATTCATACCATCAAGCACAGAAAAGCAAGAATTGTCTGAATGCTTCAAACAACCCTATGAGAGTTGACAATAGCAACAGAAGAGTGACTTTGATGGTGTGAAAAACCCTAATGTGTGCTGAATCTGTATAATCTCCCAGTCTTTGGATAGGATAAGAGAAGATTCACACTTCATCCTTTGGTACAAGACAGTTGGATATCTCAAGGACGTTTGCCAGATGGAGCTTGAGACCTCTCTTTGTCCCCAGGATTAAGAGAAGTACAGGAGAATGAAATGAAGAACCTTTAACAACTGTTCTCAAGAAGGCGACAGATACCAAATACTTTTCTGTCTGACATACCTCTCTGAAATCAGCCATGTGACTGAATGGTAAAGATTACATACGGCAGATTATTCTTTGTTGATTTTCACCTCTTGTGAATTGGAATAGAAAACATTGTTTTATGTAGTTTACTTTTAGATATTAAAAATTTGCATAGCTTTCACCACCATGCTTTCTCCTTGTCTTATAAAGAAAACGCCCTGTTCTTATGATGTGCTGTGCAACAGGACACTCCCCAGAGCCCATTAACACACACACACAGAATTATGCACAGATTTCTCTCAAATGCTAAAAGACAACTTTCTATTCTAGATACAACTCATTTTAAAGAAATGAGAAGCTAGCAGCCATATTCTTGTAAACATGGATGCATCTTTAAAGAGTTCTAATCCCACTTTATGTAGTCTCATACTCTGTGCCAGAGAATAATTTAGTAGAGAATGAGTCATATTGCTAAAAAACAGAAGACCAACCAAAAAAAAAACAAACCAAAAATATCCACAAGTAAACCCTCAAACCAGATGTTTATTAAATCCACTCTTCCTAAATTTTATTTTTGTTATTCTGTATTTCATCCATTTTCTATACTACCACTCATGAGGAAGAGTAATTTTCCATCAAGAGAATGGACTTTGCTCATCCCAGACATTTTTGGTTACTTCCTGTTTATAGGAATTTAACTGCTTGGTTGTGGGAACCAGGGTTTGACACATTCAACTCTTCAAACACTGACCAGTTGTAGCTCCAACACATACCAAGAAGTTACATTCAGAGACCTTCTACAGCCTTTTAAATACATACCCAAAAAAGCGAGCCCACAGAACTAATCTCTAACCTCCATTCATCCAAGAGATCTAATCCCTCAGCTTGGAAATACCTACTGACAAAGTCAGAAAGCCTTGGCAGAGAAAACATTCTTTGTAACTGTTGTCATATACTATGACAGTTGAGACGAGTTCTTTAGACGTGTGAAACAAGCTAAATGAATCTTTGCCCATTCTTCCCATCCCTCCACTTCGTATGATACTTAGGCAAGCTGGAAGAGAGAGCTAGAGTGTACCGTAACTTATAAATAAATGTCTGCAAGAGGCATGTTGCCATGATACTCTCTCTGGTAATGCTGTTTGTGGCACACACTCGCAGATTATTTAAAAAAATAAGATACGAATAACATGATTTGACATTAAAGTTCTCTTAGAAATGTTTAAGGAACAAATGACTATAGATGTGTGTATTAAAATTGCACTGCTAAGAATGGCAATGGGTTGGCATTTACAAGATCGAGACTCTCCCTCAGACATATTAAAAAGCATTTTGTTAGAGATGGCTGATGTGTCTCCTACCAGTTCACTCTCTTCCTCCTCTGCTGCATCCTTCTTGGCTTCTTCTTTCTGGTCTTCAATATTTGCATCAAAATCCTCCATCTCCACCTGTTACAAAGCACAAGCACAGACTTGCAAGGCACTGCTTGACTTCTAAGTCTCATCTTTTCAGTAGGGTAAGCAGAAGATTCCAAGCTCAAATAGAAGAGGAAAGATGGAATTAATTTTGGCAAGCACTATGTTGCAGTTTATATGAATGCTGGCTCTACTTTGGCTTTGTTCAATGAAGGTTCCCTTCTTGCTAGAGTGAGAAACTGTGTGGGGAAAGTAGCAATGGTTTGTGATCCTCCTTCACATGAACTCTTCATGCTACCAGTATTTGTAACAGTAAAATACCTCCCTTGCTTCATATACAATCATGTTTCAAAACCTCAAATTTCGTAAGATCTTAAACTTATCACTTACATATCACTTGAATGGCACTCTCTGTATAGAATGCATCTTTATCAAGCCTCTATCTTAAGTATTTAATTATCACAGTGGAGATTATTAATCACAGATTAATGTAACATAAAAAAATGTATGTTTTAAAATACATCTAACCCTGGCTATCTAATGGAAAACTTTCTGGGGCCCATATCTCTAATGGTAATTAATGTGTATACTCTAAAACGCTTGATACTGTCATACACATGCAGTTATGAAAACCATTAGTAAAACCTTGATGAACGGATCAGAGTAAACCCCTAATAAACCCCGCTTCTCTGGTTCTACTTCAGAGCTGAAACTTTTGCTCTCCTCTTGAAGATGACTATTTTACAATAAAAAGTATCTGTAGAGTAGAAAATAACCTGCTGAGATCATGACAAGCTGCCAAGAGTAAACACCTTTCCTACTTCAGCAGGTCAACAGTTTCTATGGCCACGGCAAGAGCTGTTCTGACAGCAACATGCAGCTCTGGTACATTCAATACAACCATTAACATAGTAGTTTATTTCCAGAGCTCCTGAACTATCTGTCAAAGAAGAACGCAACAATACAGAAAGATAACGTATCCAAGATATATGTCATGGCAAACCATAAATGGATTTAAAGGTAGCATTCCTCTACATTAAGTGTAATTTTCTGCTAAATGCGTTTTATTTGCTACTTCTCTGCACAGGTCTGGATTTCACAAAGCAGGAATCCAGAAGAGTTATCAGCTAACTATTTCTCAAACTGTGAACCACTAAGCTGAAAAGGTGCCAAGGTTTGTATGAGGGAGCAAAAATACTCTTTAATTGCTACTAAGCAGTTGCTAAAGTGGCTTCAATTCTTCCTCAAAGATGCACAAGTTGGGGCTCCAAAAATGCCTTAAAAAGTAGCAAGTACCTTTGTATTTAGGTAGTTGATAAGAATAATGGAATACACTTAACTAACAGCAATTCCATCTTTCTATAGTGCCAAGTATACGGCAATCCTGTTTGTCATCATACCTTCCTCTGCTTTATTTTTCCAGTACAGCTACATCTCCATAATTCGTCATTTTAACAAGCAGAGATACTCTTACCTCTTCGATAGCAGCATCTTGCAATAGAGAACGAATGTCCAGGCGCATCATGTGACGTGGCGCTGCCTCCCAGTGATCAGACATCTAAAAAAACACACCAAAAAAACCCAAAACATAAAAATGAAGAACCTCCAAAAACATAAGCGATTGAACAGAAAATTGGGCTTCTTATCACAAGATCTATCTGCACTTAAGTCATTTCAGTCGATCCTGTGAAATAACTACCAGCTCTTCTTAGAAGAAAGGTGTAGGCATTATGTAGAACAAAACAAGCCAAGTTTTCCAACAACAGCAGGAGCGAAAACACAAGGAAACTTGCAATTAATCCTATGACTCCAGTTACCCTGCTGATTTCCTTTAGCTTGCGTCCATGAATATTCCTCTTGGAACATGTCTGGTTATCTGCACTCATTTCAGCTAAGTACACCTAGAAAGAGAAAGACAATATTAAATGTTTTAAATCGGTTTTTAGAGTTTTTCTATCTGGTCACACACTCCACAGTTGTACATTCTAAGAAAGGTAAACTTGCCTCTTGAGACCATAGAACTCTTCCTTAACTTAGGAAGGACTTTGCATTCAAAAGTTTAGAAATAATGGTTTACAGGTGCTAGGAAATTCAAATGCCTTTTAGTTATTTACCTCAAAACCCTTGGTTTTCGCTGCACTCCAAAACTGCTCAAAATGTCGCACTCTATCATTGATAGCATCAAGGATAATGAAGGGAAAGAATCCATCATCCAATGTCTTTTTGAAAGTTTTAAACATGCTGGTGCGATAGGTCTCTTCCATATCAGCTTCATATTCATATTCCATCACCTGGATCAATGACAAAAGCATTTAAGAAAAAGGACACCTATTAAGCTGTTAACATTCATCTGCTGAATGCCCTGACCACAAAGTACATTAGCAGGAGAAAGCCATCTTCCAAAATCAACTTTCAAATATTTGCCCATTCTGCCCCTACATTAGATTGACTTGTTTTGAAAAACAACCCCCACATATCTGCATTCTTCCAAAGCAACAGACTGAAATTCTGATTGTCACTGTGCTGTTCCACAGTATCTTGCTTCTTTGTCAAAATAATAAACTAAATTAGGAGTACCTTCTTTTTTACTTTTTTCCCTGTATCTGGGTCTCTCTCTTCCTTTTCTACTTCAGTGATGAAATAGTCATCCAGGCTGAGCACTCTTGGTGCAGGTCCTCCACACTCTACTTCTTTATCCTGGGAAGAAAGCAAAACAGAAAACATACACTCTTGGGTACCTGTAAAAATTCCATTCTGTTACAATGGCAATTCCCTACTCTTTATTCAAAGCAAGAAGAAAGCAGCATTCCTAGCAGTTACTAGTAGTGGACAGGATTCACATGCCACATGAGTACAAAGAACATGAAATAAGGACAGACTGAAATTCCAGGTCTTGATCTTGTCTCTTCCAGGTCTTCCTGCCTTTTCCAATAAGTCTGACTTAATTTTTATCTTGGTACACTGCACAAACAGAAATGAAACAGTAGAAAGTACACACAAGAGACAAGCAGCACTACACAATGAACAGTCCTTTACGTACCCTGATGAGTTTTGCTACATGTGTCTTTCCACTGCCAGGCAATCCTCTCATTATGATTACAATCTGAAACAAAGATAATGTAGAATAAGGTAGGAGACTGTACTAAATTTAACAAATCTCTTACACAAAGAAATTCTAGAAAATTACATGCCCTGGGCTCACAAAGTTGCGACAATGATTTTGTCTATCATCAAGTAAAGCCAGTACCATGCCTCACTCCCAGGTTTTACAAACCAGGTTGTAACGTATGGTGGTAGTTCCACGGGAGTAATAATAAGATTGTGTGATGTTAATCGTCTCAGCAGCTCACACTGCACAAGATCTTATGAAACTGTTTACAATAAAGTTAATTGAGTGAGTCTTGTCTAAATGTTTTATTGCCTGGATCTTATTCTTTCTGACTTTTACATGGCATACTGCCAACTCTCTGATGGGATAAAGCCAAGTCTTTCCTCTGATACATCAAAAACCCAAGTAAAGATCTCAGAACAATCTAAAATACATTAATATTACCAACTAGTAGGAATTTCATATTAGCTTTCCTAGGAGGTTTACATCTCCTGTGGACTCCTCAGGCCTAGGCTACAACATTCTGAGTATTAGCAATGGAACCAACAGAATTTACAGTGCTATCCTGAATGTAAGCTTCTTCCCAACGTATTACACTCATGAGCATTTTATCTGAATACAGACTTCATAGAAACTGATTGTTGCTGTTGCAATGCATACTCACCCTCTCTGGCCTGCTATCCCGTCCTGGTGGCTTCAAAATATCATCTACATTTTTAGATTCTGGCTTTCTTTCCACTCGTGGAGCAGGTGGTGGCTGACGAGGCATTGATGGAGCAGAAATAGGAATCCTTTCCTCAGGGTAATTTCTACGATCACCTTCAAATTCCAGTGATTGGACAGAAGAATTTTCTTAGTTCAGTGAAATTAGAAATTTTAACAGACACTCATTACTTTAGTATAAATTCATGGATGTCTCCCCAAAACAATTCAAAACTCTAATCTTGAAACTACTACAATCAAAGACATCTTTAGCAGAGTATGTAACTGTCTTTTCCTGATCTCATCACTACTGAGAAACTAAACTATAACATTATCCAAATAAATTTTCATGAATTCTATATTCTTAACAAAGAAATAACTTTTCATAATATTTTAGCAGGTATTCAGGACTGAGAAACCATACCTCCAAACATGGAAGGCCCATGATCATATGCTGGACGATCTGTCTTTCGTTCATATGGTGGCCTTTCAAAACCACCCCGCCTGGAGGAGGGATGTTCTTTCTTGTCACGGTAAGACTGAGTCCTTGAAGGTGCAGTAGGAATAACCCTGCCAAAATAGTATTCTGTGTATTCGTAGAATTTTTTTACTATGGATTCCAATGAGAAATTAATATGTACCTCAGTCAAAACAGACAGCCTGACACACAATATAGCTTGAATCAGATTGATTTCAAAAATGTTCCAAAACTACATACCTATCATCTCGGGGATGACGCTCTTTTTCAAATCTGTCTCGATCATAGTCCACAGAACCACGGTCTCTGTGCAATTCCCGATCTCTCTTGAAATCCCGGTGATCTGTATTTGAATTACCTTGACGCTCAAAATAGGGTTCACGATCTCTTTCTCTGTTGTAACGACCAGGGTGCTCTGAAAGGAGAAACCCATGGAAATCCAAACTATAAAAACATATCCTGAATTTATTATTTCTGAAGGATAAACAACAGAAGTACAGGAAAAATATATAGAAATTCATGATGTGAGGGCTAAAACTCAGCCACTGAATCTCTTTCCCAAACTGTAAGAGACAACCATAACATGCAATCCTACTTAAAGCTACTGAATTGAGTCTTTAACACGGCTTTGTCAGTGACCGTATTACTCCTCTTGACAATATAAATAGTTATTTTTAAGGGCCTTGGAACGCAAGAAAGTGGTTTTTATTTAAATCAGGAGTTACTTAGTTTAAAACACACTTGTAGTGCCTTACAACCTTTCTTATGGGCTAACTAATGGCCTGTGAGCTAACCAAGGGCTCCCTACCTTTTTGAAATGTTTGTCTCTCCGGCAAAGGTTCTGGACGCAGAGTTACCCTCTCCCCATATGGAATCTGTTCCACTTTACTGGTGGTTATATCTGGTTAAAAATAATCAGAAAACTAAGTAACGTCTTAAAATACCCCTCTTCCATTTCCTTCCCAATGTTGTGAAAAGCACTCAGTCAATGGCATTAGAAGTGACTGAAATAGCTTACCAAAACATACATAAATACAGAACACCAGGGTTTTTAAAGTCTTAAGTATGTTTGTGTGTGCATAAGCATGCATACCACTTTACCTAACAACGGGACTTTATTTCTTTGGATGAGTTCAGGTAGCTTGCACAATTACGTTATATACATTGATGCTATGAAAGTTTCAGTAACTCAAACTACTATAACGTTGAGAATATTAACTGAAAGGCTCGCTTAAGACTCCCAACAGTTACAGTTTTTCTAACTGTTTTTAGAGGAACATCTACTTAATGGAATTGATATGCCTTCAGTTATAGAGAAAAACTCTCTTTAATGGCAACGCACAATTTAGGTACAACTTTACAACACAATTTTACTTTGTAAAAAAGAAAACATAAGAATGAGAGAAATCAATTTATTAAAAAATAGTGTTGAATTTTAGCTTTGATAAACTCAGTACTAAAAATCAGCGGCTCTCACTGCTTAGGTGTTAAATGCCTGGTTAGCATGCCAGCTCCTCAGAACCAGGACATTGGTTCTAGAGGGCTCTAGGTACTGTTAGACGGGTACCTCATACCCATTAAGCAGTATATAAATAATGCAAACATTACCCACGTTCTGCTTTAAGTCACTTCTCAGAACTGTAACAAACCAAAGTACTTTCTAACACAGTTACAGTCCCCATACTCAGTTTCAAAGGGATTAAGGGAAAGTCTCACTATCAATCTAAATATAACATGTTGATGTGACCGTATCAGTTAGTGTTTATTAGAAGCAGATGTGGATATACCATTCAATTCATGTGACATAGCTTTTCAGCATTAGAAAAAACATTAAACTCAAAACTGAAGATTACTGACTCCTTAAAATTGCACTGTTTAGTATTAGATCACAATGTACGCAGCTTAAACATCAGCTGCAAAATATGTGTGGCATATGTTGCATGCCACTCTCCATTAGAAAGCAGCTAATGGAGCTAACTATCCCTCCATTATAGAATGGACAAATACATTCACTGTAATACCCACCTCGCCCGTGGCCATAATCCACAGTTTGCTGAATTATAGGTGCTTTAGCAACAGGTGGAATGACTGGAGGAAGTGACACTGGTACAGCTGACGGAACAGAGGTGTGAACAGCAGGTACTTTCACTGGTGAGGATACTGGTGGAGGCATCATTGACTCCTGTTTACATAATTCGTACTCCATATTTGCTCCTTTATCCTCGTTTGTGTCCCAGAGGCCGTGGAAAGAATCCTCATCCCAGCGTTCCTGTTCCACAGCAGAAGGTGATGGTTTTAAAGACTGACCATGACTTGGGGCTGTAGTTGGAGTAGGAACTGGAGCATGTGGCCTTGTCATAGGTGTAGCAGGCCTTGCCAGTGGGGCAGTTGGTCTTGTCACAGGGGTGGGCTGTCTGAACAACACGGGAGGCTTTATAATAACAGCAGGAGAAGGTTTAATAGCTTGGGCTTCTACTGATGCCTCTGAAGATAGCTGAGAAGAGACCTAGATGCAGAAAGCACTTTAAATAGAGATCTGTAACCTAATCTTCTCTCATCCTCTGCAATTCAGTAAGCACAACGGCAATCTGCAATTAAACTGTAAGCATTTTCTAGTGCCTCCATCAAGGTTCTACAGGTAGGAGGACAACATTTCAAGAACTGGTGGCCTGAACTAATTTGGTGTTTGCTCACTCTGCAAAGGCTTGAATATTATCTATTTTCTCCTTCAAAATAATATTAATTTAAGCTCCAGTGGGCCTGTCTCAGTTCAAAGCTGTCTACAGTTTCATTCCCAAAGATTCTTGTTTGTGGGGAGGCTGAAATAGTGTGGAAGTAGGGCGGCTTGGTGAGGAACAAAAGGATTGATAAGGCCAGCTTCTTTCTGGAAGTCACTGGAAAAATTCCCAGAGAATAGTATCACCTAGAAAACCCTTAATGGAATCAACATCAGACCAATATCAGAAATGGGGAGGTGTTGCCCAGTGAAAAAATCCGGTCTTGAACCAAACATCCCCGTGGAACCCCACATACTGTGTCAGAAGGGTCTTTTCAGAATCAGCGCAGATGCCAAGTTAGAGGCAGCCTTACTAGCAGCATGCAAACGAACTCAGAGAACGGCTGTAGATACAAGCTGAGATTTGTAGTAAGTTCACAGACATGGCAGAAATCCCAAGAAAGATAACAGTTGTTTGAATACCTCTGGGCAGATGGGTGAGGTGGGAAATACCAAAGTTAGGAAGTAAAGTCACTTCCTAAAGATGCCAACATATCTGCAACTCTTGGAAGCAAATCTGTTCCATTACTTTACTTTATAGACACTGTAAACAATGAAGAGGTCAGCTAGGCAAAAAGAAAACTTGTAGTGTATCATGCACAGCATAACACTTCTCTGGAGGGAGGGACAAAGAAAACTTGTTCTGGCTAAACGTCAGGCTTGCAGGTCAGTACAGCCAAATGTATTGGTACCAGTAACTTTAGGTTACAATGTGATGAAGAATGAAGTCTGTGCATCAACTCAGCATCGACTCCAACATACATTTAACAACACTGTTTTATTCATTCTAGAAAGGATTTATGAACCTGAGTAAACATGACTGGAGAAGTTCAGCTGTTTTCTGACCTGGTACGAACTATCAAAAAACAAATTTATGCACCTAAGAAGAGTTCCAAGGACCAACCAGAAGACTGGACAGCAGAGGAGTAAACTGTATCACAACAGGAGATGAAGGCACAGAGATACACAAATGTGTATCCACACACTTCATGATACTCCATCCAGTAATGAGTATTCCTAATAAAGACAGCCAACAGAAAGCTAACATCCACTTTTTCTGAGTTTCTGATGGAACTATCCTCAAATTTCTTTTTTAACCTCTTCAGAGAGGAGGGAGCACTTAAAGCAGGAAAAGCAAAGCAATCTGGGATTCAAAGATAATATCAGAACGTAGTTGGTGGTGAAAAGTAGGGTCTTCTCATGAGCCTTACAGCCTTTTTTCCTAAGAGCTCAACTCTTCTTGCACATTGTCCTACAACAGCCTAGGCTGTTAAACCTCACGAGCTACTGTCCCCAGTGGGTTATGTTCAGAAGATACAGTGGACTGAACGAGTAAGAAAGACTTTGGAAAATCTAAAGAAACCACAAAGTTTCTTTGCCTCAACAAAAGACTGAAGAGGTTGTAAGGATTGCTGGGGAGGCATTCCACAGAGAAGTCTGAACATCAGAGTGCAGAAAAGATCTGAAACACACAGAAGTACTACCCACGTTACAACGTTGACTTGAGATGGATTTACCTGAAAGGCACCTCCTGGCCTCGTGCTGGTGTTCTGTGATCTTGGAGAGTCCTGTGCAGAAATGTCGGATTTAAACTCTTTCAACTTTTGCATCTGTTCTTTTTGTTCTCTGCACATGAATCACAAGAAAATGTTATTAGTCAGTAGCCCAAATGAAAACTTGAAAAATTGAAGACGCATTACACTACCATTAGTGGCCAAGTCCAAAGTAGAAAAGGACATAAGCAGGCTTTATGTGGTCAACACTGATTCAGAAATCCCTGTTGCGCATCCACGTAACCATGGAGGTATTTAATATATTATTTACCTCCTTTTTTGACCACAGATTTTCTCTGTGACATACAGTTATGATTTAGTACTTGGCCAGAACCCCTCTGCTTTGATAGTAAAGAGCAGAGCTTGACTTTTAGGTTCTGCCACGACCTGCAAATGAAGCCCGTGGGAGATGCGTGCCTAAGTGCTTTCAGTGACTCGCTCTGGGTTGCACACTAACAAGACTGAAGCCAACTCGAAGCACAACAAAGATTCCAACATTTACACACAAAGTGGTGATGTTAGCTTTTCTTGCTTTATTTATCTAAATGCTATTTAATACCCAACCTGTGGAACAGAAATCAGGACTAGCAGTGAAAGCTGTGACCACCAGGCTACAAAATTCTATTCAATGTGATTTTGTTTCCTTTCAGTTTTTCTTAACATCTTTTTATCTAGTTTTTCTTTAATTGTAGTAACTCTTTGTTGATATTTAATTGCATGTACTAAAGCAGTGCCCAAAAAACAACTAAAGGATCCCCTCTGTACTAGTAGACACAACATAAGCCATCCTGACTAGCAATGCATCTGCTCAGCATCCAGGGCAAGGGGAACATGGCACACAGAAAGGGATCCCAAGTGCTGCATTAGTGCAAAGAGCATGAGGAATTGCCAGCACTTATAAGGTCTTCTTTACGCTTGGCTGAGGAAAAATTAACCACACGATAAATATAGAACAGCATGCAGCTCGTTGTCATGTACGTGATCCAGATGAAGGCTTTACCTTTGGAGATGAAAGTGATTATACTACTGGTGTAACTCTTGGTTAAAAAAAATAAATTAAAAAAAAATCATAAGCAGTCTCCTTAAAGTTATTTTTACCATTCAGACTGGGGTCACCTGCTCAGAAAAACCTGATGTGAAATACCAGTGTAACTGATTTAAATAATATCCTCAAATGAAAATTAAAAACAACAGTATCACATTTATATTTCCCCTTTTTAGTGAATTAGAAAGACGTATAAATCTACTTCCTTACATAAAACGTTTTAGTTTCTATGCTCACGTATCTCAGCTCTAATAAATGATTCACCTAGGCACTGATTCCCAAACTATGGTCCTTAAATTAAGTCCACTGGCTTGCAGCCATTCACATTAAACAGCCCAACTGGCCACCTGAGGCTATGAGAAAGCCAGGAAGCTGAAAACAAGCTGTTGCTCCAAAACTTTTGGCAAATGTTGCTCTATAACACTGATTTCACAGTTACTAACACCTGTTGAATTAATCTAATTGCAGTGAAATATTAATTTATTCAGAATAACAGTTCTCTCTTCCCTTTTTGAAATCCCTTTTCTTGCTATTTGTGTATGCAACTAAGGCCTTCCTTCCATATGGGACAGATGCTTAGCAATTGGACAGATGCTTAGCCATCTTAGGAGTTTGGAAACAATACAGCTTCAAGAAAAGTGCAAAAATGTCTCTATCTTTCAACATGGTTTAATGATAATGTAACAGTGATAACTGAACATTCATTTTAACTACTTATTATTTTAGTAAAACATCTTCCTTGTGAAATTAAATTCTTGTCTTTACTAGGTACATCTATCTCACAATATCTCACAATAGCTATCTCACAATAACTCATGGATAAGATGAGCCATGTGAAACTCTAAGAGATTTTTTCTTTACAATCTTCCCTGAAAGATCTCACTCCTCACTCACTGGGCATAATAAAAGAAACTTATCTTTCCAGTTTTCTCATGAATGCACGTAATGCACCAAAACTCAGGCATCAAATCATAAAGAAAACATTTGGATAGAGGGTATGTGCTCTCTTCTTATATTACTAAATTTACTGAGCCCTACCCTACTGGATATTTCTGATGGTTAAGAGGTTATTACTCTATTGCTTATTTTAAAATAAATGCTTATTGAAGTCTTTAGGAGTCATGTCCTCCTCATTTGACAACACTGTTATGTTGATCCTCAGAATTAAGATCAACCAAGCTTAACCAAATTACTCATCAAGGATGCTAGAGTTCAAATGAGAACATTGTAAAAAGGAAAAAAAAAAAAAAAACACCTATGCCTTAATTAAGAAGCAGTATCCAAAATTTTAATAGGTCCCACTGTGTGAATTAGGAACCACCTTAATGCAGATCTTGACATGTATTTAAAAGCAATTATCAACAAAGTCATCTGAGGATAACAGAAAGATTAAGAAGCAATTATCAACAAGCTCCTTTGAGGATAATGAAAAGGTTGGTCCGGTGATGTGGACAGATCTATTCTTGGAAATTGGAGACGCCCTATTTGTGGGGAAAGGGGTGACCATTTATTTAAGGGAAAAAGCCCATCCACAAAAGCTGTGATGGAGATAGTCCAAATAACTAGTTCCACATGAGCTCCCACTACCATACTGTAGCGAAAGGAAACAAAGCCATTACTGCGTAAAGGGAGGAAGAAATCAGGAAAGGGGTACCATCTTCACAGAAGCACCAAACTATTCTGGTAGCTTGCCTTTAAGTATTTTGTTGGACAGTTGCAGGGGGAAAAATTACATCCTTAAGGAGCATCAGTATAAGAAACACCATGCAAATAGGTTCTCATGGCACCTATCTTGCAACTCCCTTAGTGATTAAGTGTCCAAAAAGGAGGTTCCAAAAGCTTGCCAAGGTCATGAATTTTACAAAATTACATCAGAACAATATTTTCTTCCAATAAAACAGTGAACATTATCATTAGGCTTGGAAAAGTATCTGAGTAATTGAGACAACTCCTGGAGCTGGAAACAGAGTAAGAAGCCTTGTTTGACACCAGTCATTCACTCTACAAATATATAAAGTGCATTCCCCTATACAGGGACCCAGTTTTAAAATTAGAACTTAGGTGTAAAGAAAAACAAGAGAATGCTTTAAAATGCATATTTTGTTCTTTGAGAAAGGCATGAAGAGAGGAGGGAGTCAATAAGTTTTGTTTTAAAAAAAAGCTCTGAATCTCAGAGGCAGCCCACTACTGCTTAAGATTTTGAAAATTTCATCCACATCCAAACTGCCCATATGGCTGGTTAGAGCTACAATAGGACAGACTTGTCCATTTAACAGCTGAAACTGGAGGCAGATTCACAATCCCAAGGAAAGCTTGGGGCATCAAAGTTTAGCTGCTTCTAGTCAAACCCAGGGTATTTGATTTGCATTGGAAAGAACGAGGAAGATAGGTCAGAAATAGGTCAGCTCATCACAACATACTAATGCAGGACAAGTAACATTTAGCACAAAGATGTCCAAAAGGAAATTAACATCCTCCACACAACACCATACAACTGGAGCATGCCAGCTCTGTTTCAAAAATCTAGAAAACACACAATATCACAATGTAAAAGAAAATCCAGTAAGCCTACTTAGTCATTTCTCTTCCCCAAAAGAGAGAATCAAGCAACTCACCGAAGCATTTTGAGCTCCTGCGCAGCTTTCAGTATTATCTCATGCTGTCTTTGGCTAAGAACCATCACTCCCCCCAAGGACTGTTCCGAGTCCAGGTTTGAATCTGCTCCAAGCATATCAGAGGAATGTGAAGGTGGAAGAAGGGATGAATCTAGCTGATCACCCATAGGTCGCAGTCTGTCTCCATCATCTGGATACCACCTATCCGTCAAGCGTTCCCTCTCCCAGTCAGTCCTTTCAGGAAGGTAGTCCTGCTTCTCCCGCCACGTGTCGTATCTCTCTGGGTACTCTCGAATCCTCAGCTCCCCCCTGTCTCGGAGGTCTCTGTCATAGTGATCTCTGTTCCTATCATCCCTCCACCTATCTTCACGGTATCTGTCCAGAGGTGGGAGAGGTGGTAATGGTGGGAGAGGGGGGATATCTAGGTCACGATTCCCCATTTCTCTATCATCCATGGGTCTCATGTCCCAGTCTCTATTATCCCATTCTCTGTCCACATCTTGATCATAAATATCTGCGGATCTTCCCGTCCTATCTAGATCTCTCTCTAGTTCCCTCTCCCTTGGCCTTTTCCAGTCATCCCACCATGAATCTCGTCTGTCATGATCAGATGATAAAGGAGGTAGTGGTGGTAGGGGAGATAACGGAGGCAATGAATGGTGAGATTGCAACCTGTCATCTCTATCATATGGATCTACAGAATCATCCTGATAATCAGAGTTGTGATCTCCCCAGTATCGTTCTCTTTCCCAGTCATCCAAGCGCTCATGCTCCAGAGGAAGGTCATCCCTACTATCTATAGGAAATTCCTCCTGCATTCCCTCATCTTCATGACTCCAAGAACCCCTGAGTGCATCATCTCGATGGTACGGAGGTAATTTGTCAGGATCGTCTCCTAGGTGAATTGGTTTATCTATACTGCCCGTGTCAGACCTCCCTGCTTCCCTCTCCCGGCTATCTGGCCTCCTGACATGTCCCCTCTCGTGGCTACCTGCCCTCCGGACAGGACCCCTCTCCCGGCTACCTGCCCTCCGGACAGGGACCCTCTCTCTGCTGCCTGCCCGCCTCACAGGGACCCTCTCCCTGCTCCCTGCCCTCCGCATGGGCTCCCTCTCCCTGCTACCTGCCCGCCTCATGGGCTCCCTTTCCCTGCTGCCCGCCCTCCTGACAGGTCCCCTCTCCCTGCTGCCCGCCCGCTGTGCCCTGTCCCGGCTGCCTGTCCGCCCGGCGAGCTCCCTGTCTCGGCTAGACATCACCCTCTCCCTGCTGTCTGACCGGCCACCCAGTGTCCTCTCCCGGCTGCCAGACCGCCCGTCTGGCATCCTCTCCCTGCTGCCCGACCGCCTGTCTGCCATCCTCTCTCTGCTGCCCGCTCTCCTGAACATTCCCCTGCCACGGATAGACGCCTGCCTAGCCTGCCCTCTGCCCCTGTACACATATCCTCTGCCACGGCCCTCGTCCATCCTGCCCATTCCCCGGCCGTGGCCATCATCCATCCTGCCCATTCCCCAGCCACCGTCCATCCTGCCCATGCCCCGGCCACCGTCCATCCTGCCCATTCCTCGCCCGTCCATCCTGCCCATGCCCCGGCCACGGCCCATTCCCCAGCCACGGCCATCCCCCTGCCCCCTGCCACGGCCATCATCCATCCTGCCTTGCCCCCTTCCTCTGTTTCCTGGTCCCTTGCCTCTGTCTTCATGCATGAATGGCCCTTTCCCTCTGCCTTCTGGCCCAGGCAGGCCCTGCGTACTGTCCGAACCAAGCAGCTGGCTCTCTGAGGAATTCAAATCCTGGTTTCCTGTTACAGGGGTCACCGCACCTCCCGGCCTTGCAACACCTGACTGCAAAGCTCCAGAGGTACTAGAAAGGGATGTCGAAGTCTGGTTCTGCACAGGTGGAGTAGTTGCTTTGGAGTCTTCTACTTGCTGGTTAGGATCGTGTGAACTCCACGTCCACTTCTTAGGAGGATCTGAAATTGTTTCTTTGACTTCACCTTTGGATGGTTCCTGCTGAGTGCTTGTGAGGTCCTCACTCGGCTCAACAGAGCCTGTACTCGTCACGTCAGCAGACTGCGTTCTACTTCCAGCCTGCTGATTGCCACCCATGTCTGTAAATGGCTCTTTGTTTTCTGATCGTGAGTCTGTCTGTGACTGCTGCTGTCCTAGAGGAGGCCTGGGCCCCCTCCACCGTGGACCGCTAGGTCGGGAACCATGTGCATGTGATGTGTTTTGGGAAGTATAAAATTGTGCTGCTGGTCCACGTGGGATAGTTCCCCATCGACTTGTGTGCTGTCCATCAGTGTTCTGTCGGTCAAAACGTGACCTGTGTCCTTCTGAGCGCTGGGAATCAAAACGGGGCCCTCTTGGTCTTGAGCCTTCAAATTTGTCGTATCCTCTTCCTCGAGGTCCATCAAATCTGTGCATGAAATAACAGCAATTTTATTCAAATGAACATGTCAAATAAAACTTGTCTAAAACACATTTTCACACTCCCTCTGTTTAACAGATGCATGCTAATGTGCCTTAGGATCAGATCCGTTTGAACCAGTGCAGAAGCACAGAGACCTTCTCCACCTCAACACTTTCCAGTGAAGACCAGTCTAAGCCACCTGCAGACAATGTAACCCTAAAAAAAGACTTGGCTTAAGTATCCCAGGATTGAAACTCACCTTGAAAAAAAAACTTGCAAACTCAATGGAGAGAAGCTTTGATCTTTTGTTTAAAGACAGTTTTGTTGAAAACAATAACTCCTGTTGAAGGTTTGTTTTAAAACTTCGCAACAAGCTTACCTAACTACTGTGACAAAGGCCTTATAGACAAATCTATAAATACAGATCCTCACAGAAGGTGCAGTGAGCTCTGATATTGTCCAGTTCTACGTAAGACAATATACCTAAAACACACACATTTTTATTGCATCACTTTTTTCCTTTTCTACTCTTGCTCAAAGACAAGGAAATAGGTCAGGCAAACCAGCAGAAAGAATAATTTATGCAATCATATTTAGCAAGGCTCATCTAGTCAGAAAAACAACCTTTAGGCATATGCTCAAATATTGATTTACATAATAGACTACAACACATCAAATTAATTTTACATAAAGCGTAGAACTTGTTCCTGAAGTTCAATTGCTTGGATATTTGGGATTCACAGTTGTCTCTCACTGGATATTAAGTCAGTATTGCCTACTTATCAGCAGCAGTTGTCTTTTTGCAGAATTTAATGTTTCAGTGAGCAATTTACCAAATGAGCTCATTTACACAACCTCAAAGAATTTTAATAATCCTAGTAAGATAATACGTCAGTAGAAAAAGTGGAAAGCACGTTTTCTGTTGGAACAAAATTGCCTTTTGTTTGGGGTGTGTGGTCAAGGTGAACAGAATGAAAAAAACAAAATGCAGTAGCAAGATATCTTAGATTTGAAGGACCAGCTTCTACGTGTGAGGTATAGCAAGAAGAAAAGGCTGGATACCTAAGACATACTTCATCCCCAAGATTCTGAAAATTAGTTTCAGGGAATTCTTCAGAATTTCTTAAGAAATGTTAATTGCTAAAAAGTGGTGGGTGGGAGTGTGTCTTTTTCTAAGTCTAATCATTACCTGGGACTTTGGAATAGCACCAGGTAACACACAATATTTCAAATTTATCACAGGTTCAATTAAAAACTTATTACAGCTCTGTTTTCTACTGCCCGTATTGAGAACAAACAGTAATCAGATTTTTGGAAAAGCTTTGATAAAGCCATAGAATAGTCATGCAATTACAATATAGGGATGCACAAAGGTTACAGTGTTATTTAAAAAATCATTTTTTTAAAGTTTAAAATATTTTAATGTAAGTGGGCTCAAAAATAAAGCCACTGTATGTACTTTCTAGAAAGTTCTGATTATCCATAGTCTGTGGTCACACAGCACTGAGCTCTAAACTAATGCACACATAAAAGACACGCACTAGCAAATCACTGAAAACAGTCTGCAGAACTGCGCATCCAAAAAACCCCCAGGACTAAAAACTACGCTTTTTTTAAACCCATGGGGAGACAGAAAATTATTCAAAGTTATAAAAATTCAAAGATGATGCTTGTACTTCATGAATTACTATTCATGAATGATCACTTTGGAATCAAAAAGAAGGGAAATGAACATGAAGATGTGTCTGTAAAAATCTAGCGGAGTATGCAAGACAGAAACAATTAAACAGAATAACGCTGCTTTTTGGTTCACTAGGCATCACATCAGTCTCGAACTAACGACCAGACAGAACAGATGTTTTTGCAACCTGATATCACATCAGCCATGGAAAAAAAAAACAATAACAACAAAAAAAAAACAGTCCAAAAGGAATATCTCGGATCAAACCATATCGCAGATATAAAACCACATAGAAGACACAGAACACTGGTTTTTGGAGCAACTTTACACTGAGACAGTAGGCCACCCACCTGACAAAAAGCAGACTTAAATTTGAACATAAGTACACATCACAAGAAGATAAAGACCAAGACCATCAGACGTTATGCAAAACAACAAGGATCCTACCATTAGACTAAGGCTCAAATCTTCATCTCTTCTTCCTCTTGTTTAAAATTGTTTGAATGCTAGGTAACGCTGCACATGTAGAAAAACACTGATTTGGATGCAAGACAAACATCACCTCTCTCTTACCAGAGAGCCATTTCGAAAAGTGAAGCAAAGAGGGCAATCGCCCAGTTACAGAACTCTCCCACGCTAGAAGTTAAAGTACTGGTGAAGAGCTATGAATGTTTAATTTCTTTCTGTTGTAAATGGATTTGGGTTGCAAACAAAGAATAAATTTTGTTGTTTAAAAACAACAATCTAAATTTCTGGTAATTCAATTATCATAGCATGTTCAACTGAATATACATCTGAACACTTCCCTTAATTCCTTTCAGAAGGTCCACTTTAAAGTGCTATCGTACATAGCAGTAACTTAAAAACACTCCCTCAACACTTTTGCTTTACATATTCCTAAACTGTGTTCCAAGTACCACAGATAAAACACTGGGAATTTATATGGCTTTTCATAAAAGGTCATTCTTTCAAATGTGATTAATTGTTAACCTAAGGACAGTAAAGATGTATCCAATATTTACAGCATCTCTCCATCTATTCATTTTCAAAAAATGAATATTAAATTTCTGAGAACGAAAAGGGAGCAGCGTGCCTAAGCATTTCACTAGAGAAAAGTATTTGACTCTAGGTAACGCTCAGGTGAACAGCATTTACCCGTTTTTGCTTTAATCAGATAAATACAGAACGTGGTGTACACACATTAAGAGCAAAACTACATCAAGCGCACAATTTACACGACCTCAGGAAAAGCTGAGAATAAGGCATAATGTTTCATGTCTTAATATACCACCAAAAGGCTGCTAGCCTTGAATGTGTATAAATCAACTAAAATATCCTTACCTAGGACCTCTGGGGCCTTCAAAACGTGCTGATCTGGGAGGATCTGGAAGCAATCCACCTGATCTCACTGGTTTATCCTGCATGGTAGGGGTATGTGTTGAAGACAGTGCAGAGGGGGCTTTCAGTTCCCCACATCCTTGCTCAGATGACATAGAGACATTTTGTTTATTATGGTGAACTTGAGACTTTCCGTGGTCTGAAGAGCTGAAGGATGAACTTACTTGAGAATGGTAAGTTGAATATACAGGTGAGCTAGCTATTTTTGATGCGTAGGTACCAGGGGTGGGAAGCAGAGCTGGCCTTGGTGTTTCAGTAGACTGATTGCTTTGAGAACTAGATCCTGAAGGGACAGAGGAGTTAGATAACTGAGATACAGAAGACAGAGGTGGAGGGACCAGAGGAGGTGTAGCTGAAGGTAAAGTTGGAGGCATAACAGGAATGCCACCTGGAGCCGTTTGAGAATATGGAACAAATGGAGGCGGAAGCGAAACATTTGCAGGGTACTGATTCTTCAAATTTTGGAGTGAGCTCACTTTCTCCTGCAGATGGGACTGAGTGACCTTCATCTGTTCATCCCATGCTTTCCACTGTTTCTCATACTCTTGCAGCTGGTCTTTGTGAGGATAGGTTTGAAGCTGATGCTGCCACTGTTGGTTCATTGACCGCTCCCAGTCTTTATGAAGCTGCTGGAACTGTTTTTGCTGTGTCTCATAATGTCGCAGCTGCATCTCCACTGACATTGTCTGCAAGAAGAATATGAGAATAACTTTAAAAGAGCATCTTAGTTATCTTCAAGGCCACGTATTTTAGTATCACTTGTAACATCACAACTTCTGACTTGTGCGGAAACCTGAGGAAGAACTACAGTGAAACAAAAGCAAACACTAACTGTGATGTCTAAAGTCAATTTACACATTGCACGACTGAAGGGCAAACATTTAGTATAAAAGACTGGTTTTTTTTAAAGAAGAAAGCTGAAGAAATATATAACCCAAAGGCCTGCATGCTATATTATTACTGAATGCTTACAACAGCCATGAAAGCCCAAATCAATCTTCACACTTTCAATACAAGCAGCATGTGACTATTTCTCAAGGTTTCAGTTTCTAATTCTATTTATCTACACAAAGTTGCTTCAGCTGTCAGCCATGATTTTTCTCTCACCTTTTGCTAGATCATAATTTGCACGGTGCAGCTTCTATCAGCAGTTTGTCATTCCTTATGTGTACACACAGGTCCTAATATCCACGGGCTTGATCTGTTCTTAGAGTTTTAGGTTTACACTTCAAGATTTTTTTTCAACAAACCCGACAGCCCAAACCACTTAAGGAATGCTTAAACCATAAAAAGCTGACTCAACTAATAAAGCAATCAGCTTCTACTTTAAAGGCTGCAACACTGATATCATTATCTGAATCTGTTATGAAGACACCATCACTGTACAAGTTTATTTTTGTACTGTATGATATTGTAAAAAAAATAAAGGGGGGGAGCACAGCTACCGAATTACTTCACACCACCATCTGTGTAACTGACCTTTCTCCTGAAGAATTTCTCCAGCAGTAAAATGTTCAAAACTGAGTAAATTCAATATTGTGTTCAGCTTTGCTCCTGTATCATTCAGGTATGTCTGAAAATTGTTTGACAAGCATACAGTCTTATATTTCTCATCCTACTAAAGCTTCATCACCACTTCTCAATGTTTTGTTCATTCTGAAGTTGAGTGACAGTCGGAAAAGGGGATATAGAGTTCTGCGCATGCAGAAAAAGTAGCTAGACAAATGGATCAACCATGGCAAATTACTCAACTACTTATTTTGCAGCAAACCACGAACGTTAGGTCACTCACAAAATATATCAAATACCATCTCCTTAGTGTTTCACCTGTAAATGTGGAGGCTGTTGCATGATCTGTTGATACTGCTGTACTATCTGCTGCAGTTGGGCATGCTTCTGCATTATCCTCTGGTACTGAAACCCAACTCGGTGATGGGGATGCTGCTGCCATTGAGCTGCTGCTGCTTGCAACTGCTGCAATCTCAAATCTTCCTCAGGGTCATCAGGAGGATCAATATTGAGCTAGGGAAATAGGCAAATATTATAAATGAAGGGAGGCTTCTGTCAGAAGAGAAGAACACTGGGTTGCTACCCAGTTTACAGGAACTTTCTCAGTATTCCTTATTTTACCACCCTGTATTCAGTGTTCTGGTCACCCCTAACTGCTGGAAGGCTGATTTTTATTTCCTGTACTCCTGTGCAGTCTGACCTAAGGTTAGGCTAAGGGGGATTAGGGAGTTCATACATGCAGGAACTTACCTGTAGGTAAGAGTTTAAAGCAGATCTGTTCTGTGCTGCTCACACCAAAGGCAGTGAGACAGCAGTGCTTTTTCATGATGGGGTAAAGTAATTCCAAATGCATCATTTTGCCACTTGGTAGGAACCTGCACACTGTAAATTTAAAGCGGAGCACATCCTGCAGGGTAATCTACCACCTTACAGTAATCTGTTCAAACATCAAAGTCGTGACCTCCATCCATTATGGAGCAACTGTCATTAAGCACCCTGACTAAATATTCTGCACAAAGCTCTTGGCTTTCAGACAAACTATAATACACAGGGAGAAGGGGAGCCAGAACTGAAACTGACAGAGAAGAATTAAAAAATCATGTTTAAAAGCATCTACCAAGTACTTCATTTTGCACTTAGGTATCACAATGTGTTTCTCACAAAGATGACAACGCTGGGGAAAGAGTGAGTGAGCCAAGCTTGGCGCGTGTGGGTGACTATGTAAGCCTGCATACGAGAGTATTTTTTTTAATCGGTGCAGCCTTAACAAATGTTCTTTTAATGCTGTTTTACCATATTTAGTTATTGTTACACAGTATGTATGAGAATCTGATGGCAATATTTTCCTGTTTTGTCCCCTCTAGCACAACATACACAGCAGCATCTCCCTGCAAAGCCTACCTGAGTTTCAGTGGATGCAAGAGAAGACTCGTCTTCTTTGGAAGCTGGAGGCAGGGATTCGTTCAGCGGAGGAGGTTCAGACTGCTGAATTGAAGCACCCATTTTCCCTTCTTCAGATTTTGCTCTCTGTTCAGAGGTATCCTTCCCTACCCCGGGGCCTTTCATTTGCTGCTGTCCCTGAGCATGGGCTTTTGCCCTTTGCTGCAGGCTAAGCAGGTGTTGCTGGTACCAGTACTGCTGCTGTTCCTACAACAGATAGAAATTTTCTAAGAAAAACAGCTTTCACAGGAAAAAAAAAACACACATGAAATTCATGATAGTTGCTAGAATCATGCAGAAGAAACATACACTAGAAAAACATTTAAATCTGTTTTGAGAGAAAATTCACTTCTTTATCAACAGCACTGCAATGCAGGTCAAAAGATTTAATCAAAATTCAGACACTACTGTGGTGTGTACCATGCCTCACATAATTTCCTGCTCCAGAGAGCTTACAACTAAAGAAAATAATAAAAAGCAGGAAAATGATGAGTAAGTCAAAGTACCACAGGCATGTAGCAGGTACCACACTTACTGAGTTTAGTGCTTTTTATTCCTGGCAAATATATGTACTTATTTTGAGACTAACTTCAGTAAAATTAAGGGAAAATGGAAGACGACAAATGTGAGCAAGGGAGCAGTAAAAAGAAAAAGTCTGAAAACACAAAAAAAGATGACAAGTGTGAACAGAGAACACAAGTAGAGCGAAAATGATGGCAGAGTAACTGGGGTGGAGAGATTAGAATAAAGGTTTGGAAAGGAAAAAGAACAATCAGAGCCAGCGAACAGCGCGGATTATTTATTATCCGAATCCTGATTAACATTCAACAGCTGAGAAGGTAAACAGATATGGCTGCACCTGAAGAACTACCCACCTAAGAAGCAGTTCAGCTTTCAGTTTTAAATACTTCAGGCTAGAATTAGGGGATTCCCAGAACATGCAAGTAGCTTCCAAGCACCGTGAGCTGCCACCAACATAAAGAACCAATGACTAACGAGGAGAATCTCAACACGTACAGGACAGTGCATCTTCAAGAAAGCCAAGCAGGAACCAACTAATCTCTACAACTAATACAAGAGGTACCAGGCATCAGATCGGACTAGCGGGACACAGACTAAAAACTGGCAGGAGGCAGCTGAAGAGTGAAGGCGAAGACCTGACACGGCTTTATTTTGCAAGTCCCTGCCAGAGAACACGGCAAGTGATGAAATGTTATGGATTCAAGACACAGCTCCATAAGCTCATAGAATAAAATTCTCCAGATTTTAAAAACAAAGACGCTGGCCACCACTAGGGCAGCTCCTGTATTTTAGGGTAGGATACACTTGATTTTTAAACTCTCATGTCAGCTCTACCACCTAGCATATCCTTCTGTCCTTCCTTTCCATCCAAGCATGCACTGTTGAGAAAAGAAATCTCTGAAGAGCCCACTCACAAACAGAAAAGAATATTTTAAGATGTCCTTGCCTTTTGGGTAAGTGTGATAACAGCAGTCGTAGGTGTTGTCTGATGTGATTTCTCAAAACTGAACTGTTCAAATTATCTTTAAATGCGTTTAAAAGAAGCACAGGCTTCCTCCAAAACCCTACCTCACACTCAAAACGGGAGTGCTGGTTTCTATTGCTAACAGCCTGGCAGACACAAACACGCAGATGTATTTTTTAAAGATGCTTCTGTAAAACTGCAACTTGGAGATGAGGTCAGTGAAAGGAGAGGCTACACTTGGACTTCGTGGTGATCCTGCAGTGACTTCGGCCAAGGGTCTTTTAACAAGAACATGACTCAGAAGAGCTCTCACGGGTGGAAGATGTGCATCCATGCTGCAGCATGGAACCTCTCAGACATCTTCAACAACAAGCTGTAATGAGGGTAAGTTTCAACAGCAGGGAGGAGCACACATCCCTCCCCAGTTACACAGAAGATGATTAAATTTATCCCTTTCAAATGGCATCATAAGGGGATTTAACACGACAGGGCTGGATGTTATGCTTCCAGAGGAATGACTGACGAGCACCTGTCTGACTGCCATGAAACTCTTCATCCGGAGATCCACCTCATTTTCTCCTCATTCTAACAATCAGATAAGGGCTAAAAGTCCCAATAGGACCAGCAATTCACAGAAAGAGCTTTAAGTATCCTGCCACATACTTTTCACAGCAAGGTCAGCAACACATGCACTGCAGGTTCTAACTGAAAAGTGAGAGGAAAGTGAAATGCAGGTTTCTATAGCTCAGTGTGAAGGAAACAGAAGTATTCATGGAGAAGAAAAGTTGAGTTATTTGAGCACTTATCTCTTCAGGGTGGCTGTCATTCTTCAAGTCCAATGACAAGCCCTATATCTAAGGAAGGCAGCAGCATCGCCATGCGCCTTTTTCCATCTCTGGCTGACCAAGAGATGCCTACGGCATCACACAGAGACCACCGAGACCAACCCTGACCACCTAAAGCACAACCCTGAGCAACACAAATCCGCTCCGCCGAGGAGTTTCAATGCAGCCAGTTCTCTGCACGTTACAGTGGCTATGAAGTCAAGCTGGACAAAGGCTGGGAAATGACAGTAATGGGTGGTGTTCTCTGCTACCTCTCCGTCTGGCTCCGTAAGTCCTCACAGCCCCCAGCTGGCGATATTGGCCCAGCCGTGTTCGGTGCGACTGGCAGAGCCATGCTGAAAGGCCAGCTCAAAATAATAGAGGAGGGATTTTAGAGTGCAGCAGGCTGCTGAAAGGTGACACGGTGAAGCTGTGGTAGCTTTTCCAGAAGTATATAAATACATATTTATGGGTACAGCTGCACCGCTCAGATTTGCTTCCTACTGTAAATAAATAGCAGCATACGGCGCGCAAACATTAGATGGAGCATTAACGAGATACCACGAGCATTTGAACAGAACTTGTCAGAAGCCGTATCTAACTGTAGAGACAGACAAGAAGCCAGAAACCTACCCTGACTGTGCACTTGGGAAAAGCTACACTAAACTCTCAGTGCTGTCCCAGCAAAGAGGTACCTTATTTCGCACATGAAAGGGAAATAGCAGAACACTCAATAATGGCAAATTGCGTAGCATTTCCTTTGTTAAGAGAAAAACACCGATCTGTTTTGGCTGCAGCCACTGTTGGATGAGAACAGAAAGAATTGCTTTCAATTACCATTTAAAAAAAGAGCTTAATAGGATTTTATAAATGATGAGTTACAGTCCCTGCTAAGCTTGTAAAATCGCTAGCAAGAAAGCCTCGCTCTGCTTTGCTTTTGCTATTCCTATTGCGTAAGGATTTGTTGCCCCAAATCCTGTCTTGCATTACAGCCAGTGAAAATTTTATCAAATTTATGGCCAGCGCAGTACCATACTCCTTTTGAATCAACACTGAATTGTGTAAGAGACTAAGAACTACTGAAGATACAAATTGTTTGTACAAGCACTCATGAAACAGACAACATAAACTTTGGAGATGCTTTTCAGCAGCATTCTGCTCCATCTATGCATGCAGCATAACAACACATTAATTGTGATTATTCTGGGAGGGACAGAATTGCTGAGGAAGAATTGAAAAAAATCTTAGCAGTTATGAAACTTCTGGCTTCATAACAGGGGAGGAATTGCTCTAGTGCTTGATCTGGAGTTTAATAATTTAAGAACTCAGCAGCAGTCTCAATACCAAATTAACATCCCTTTCAACGTCTGATTTTCCAAGGTTTTGGCATTAAAAAAAAAGAGTTCCATTGCTATTGCTGTAAGACATGAACTAACACTGTCCAAAACCTTCATAAAATTAAATCTGTGAACCACTTTGCTAGGCAGGGATCAGTTATATGGCACAAACTTAAAAATGGTACATTCCCGAATCCGTCTACGTATCGGTATGAAATTTGAATGGATACGAAATAAAAGGTGTTCCAACGACTGACAAATTTAAAGTGTCAGCAACTTCAACACGAGGCAACGGGATTTGTGCAGACTTAGTTCCAAATCGGAATCCTAAAATCCATTTGCCAAAAGTACATGTATTTTGAACTTAAACAAAATCAATCAAATCAAGTAAACACCTGAAAGCATGTACGTAGGCTTTGTTCTTGCAGCTGGATCTCTACAAGCCAACCCTAAAACCCTGCAAAAGCCTCACTGAATTTGAAGGAACTGCATAGCTGAGGACCTCAACTCGCACGCCTCTTTGTCCATGCTCAGCCTTCAACAACTGAATCGTCCCTACCTTAGTGCGTAAGGACAGGCACATCACCTGCAGAGGAAGCGCTCCCATCCAGGATGCTAAGCACGTGTACACTTTGTGGTCATTTTGACCCTAGTGTACGCAGGCCTTAGCAATAAAAGTATGTTTTGCCAAAAAAAGCATTTCAGAACACTTCTCTCTGTTGCGGTTCAAGCCGAAACCGGGACACTCTCACATGCCCTGTACGACCTCATACCAGAGGACCAAACGCACAGCACAAAACTTATTTCCAGAGAGTGAAAGGCAACGAGGTACCACAGCAGAAACACTTTTGCAGCTTTAAGAGCAGCTGGTAAGAGCGAATAGCCACAACTCTGTACCTGTCAGAGCAACTGAAACATGGTCCCCAAAGGACAGCTCAATGAGGAAATTACTGAAAACAAGAGCAGAACAGGGCGCTGCACCACGCCATAAGCAGGCAGCCTGCAGCATCCTACAGAAGGCCAGATGAAGTCAGCGAAGGCTCGGTGCGTTTCACCTTCATGCTGTGCTTTGGGGAACAATTCTCCAGAGACCGACAGACCCGCCGGGAGAATTAAATCCAGCGGGGAGCAGGGCTGGTTCCCCGGGCTGCTGGGCGATGCCTTCCTCACCTGGGGGGTCATGGTGGCCGGGTCGGGCTGCGGGGCGCCGTGCTGCTCGGGGGGAGCGCCGCTCTCCTGGCCGCCCCCCTGGGAACCCTCGGGCAGGGCCAGTGCCGCCGGCGGGGGGGTGAAGTGCTGCTGGGCCGCCTTGGGGGGGGGCAGGGAAGGCGCCAGGCCGGGCTGCGCCGCCTGGGAAGGGGACGCCTGCGAGGGCAGCAGGTAGGGCTGGGGGGGCGCCAGGTACGGCGGCCCGGGGGGCAGGTAGGGCTGGGCGGCGCTGGACGGCGGCGGCTCCAGGTAGGAAGGGGGCGGCTCGTTGAAGGAGGGGGGCGGCTGCGAGGCCTGCGGCCGGGGCAGGTAGGGCTGGAGCGGCGGGGACTGCCCGGGGGGCGGCTGCCCGGGGGGCAGGTAGGGCTCCGCCTGGGGAGGCGGCAGGTAGGGCTGTCCGGGGGGCAGGTAGGGCTGGGCGGCGGCGGGCTGCGGGGACTGCGGCGGCGACGACAGCTCCATGTCCATGGGCACCGGCGACGAGGGCACGGGCTCGCCCCACTCCCCGTGGCCGGCGGGCGGCTCCTGCCCGTCGCGCTCCCGGCCGCCGGCGGGCGGCTTGCGGCTCGGCGGCGGGGCGGCGGCCGTCGGCGGCGGCTCGCGGTGTGCGAACTGCTTCTGGTAGCTGCGCACCGGCGGCGCGGCCACGGGCGGCGGCGGCTGCTGCTGCTGCCAGTCCCCGAAGGAGCCCGGCAGCGGCGGCGGCGGCAGCCCCGGGGGGGG
>NC_048897.1:22999541-23048945 GCF_011077185.1 Oxyura jamaicensis
CAGGCCGCGGCGGCGGCGGCGGCGGCGGCGGCGGAGGGGGCGGCCCCACGGCGCCTGCGCGGGGAGGCGCGCCGTCCTCCCGGGCAGTAGAGAAGGGAGCGCCGCGCTAGAGCGGCCGCGGGCGCCGCCTGGCGGGGGGGAGCCGCGCCTGCGGGAGGCGGGCGGCGGGTGCAGAGCGCTGCCCGGGGGGGGGGGGGGGGGGGGGCGCGGCGTCCATTTTGTGGGGGAGGGGCGGGACGGGGGCGTCGTGCAGAAATGACAGCCGGTTCTGCTTCGCTTCAGGGGGACGCGATAAGCCTGGGTGGCGATAATGAGAGCGGAGCGCTGGGTGTGTAAAATCACCTCATCCATGACAGCGGCAAATGCACAGAGGGGCAGGAAAGATTTTTTTTCCCACTTCTGCCTTCCTACACTAAAATACGAGTGAAACTCTGTGGCTCTGTGGCTGCTGACCTCCTGCTGTGGAGAGAAGGCAGCCGGGCCTGTTAGCGGGAGTTCCGTGAGCTGGGCAGCGCATCTCAGCGCTGTGTTGCCTTGCTGCCCGCTGCCCTTCCACGACCCGAGCAGCTGTCCCCATGTGCCAGCTCCAGTTCATGGCTGGAGCACGGAGCATCCCTGCCCGCTCAGAAAACACAGGTGCACCGTACAAAGGAGAACCTCCCGGAAAAACTTCAGAGCTTGAACTTGATTATGAGAAACAAGTTTTTGGGAAAACCACCTTAGTTCAACACACAGAACTCTCCTTTTGTCTGAAAGTGGTTGTTGATCGTTTTCTGTCTTGGTGCTCCTTTATATGATTTCTCTTACAGTGAATATGACTTCCTCACAGCATTTGCACTTCTAACCCCTGCCTCTTCCACATCCTACATGGAACATTTATATCCCCAAGCCCTTTAGCCTAGTTTACTCACGGACTAAGCTTTGAAAGCCTGTCATTTCAAAATAGAAAACTTCTGTGGCAAAGATCCTTTGATTTATCCTCCTGAGTTCTCTCGTCATCGGATTATTCAAGGTTACTTCATGCAGGCCGGTCTCTTCCAATGTTCTTGCCATTTGTTGTGGTTACTCAGTACCATGAAGAGATCTGTTACTTCCTCTCACAAAGAAATACACGTACTCAACCACTTGCCGTAGCAAGCATTTTCTGAGCTACATCTGGGAGGCTGAATTTAAGCGTAGCTTCCAAATCGCCTGAGAGATGTTTTTGTCAATACTCAAATCTATTTTCGGCAGCACTAGAATTGGCTCCTCCCAGCCAAGATTATTATTGGCTTTACCCAACATTACCTTGTCCTAAAGCAACCCTGTTTTGTCCACGTTGCGCCTTCTTGCTCTTTTTCAGTCCGTAACATTATTAATGTATGTCATTCAGATTTTATTTTTTAATGGCTCATGCTCTTCCTAATTGCTGTTCTACCGTTCTACCACACATTCCAGTTATCCCTCAAACAGCCCATGTCACATCTTGGATCAGTAGCTTAAGTCTCCTCACTTCAGTGGTGATAATGGTGCAGCAATCATGGGCCTTCTGCTGGCCCCCAGAAAAGAATGGAAATTATTTTCTCCCATTCTTTGCATAACTTCAAACTTTTTGGGGGGTGGATTTTTCTGGTTGTTTTCTCTGTCTTCAGAAGCTATGGAAACGGGCTATGGCAAAAGACAGGATGTTGTGGGGGAAGCTGGAAATCCTTGAGTTAGTAAGAAACATTGTAAGGCATCTGTTTGTTATCTTGTGTGCAGGTTTAAATCAAGTGCCAGAGTTGGGTCAGGCAGGAATTTATCTTCTGGTTTGGACCGGCAGAGTTCTGCATTCGTAGGAACATCAAAGCATTCTCACTTACCAAACTCTTTCCCATTATGCAGATAATGATCTTTCCCACCTCTGACATACTGCAAGTTGGATCTGAGGCTGGGATGACATGGTGCACATGGGGTAAACACTTTCCCCTGAACTAAGTGTCTGATATGCAGGTTCCCTGGGGACTGCTGGGGTTGGACTTGATGACTGAGGTTGTCCTTTCCTGTCCTGAGAATCTCTTCTCATCAGGCTCTTTGCATTAATACCCAAGATTTTCTGTCTTGCCGATTACACTCAATTTACAAAAATTTGCTGATGGATTTCCCTGCTGCTCATCCTCCAACCCTCAATAAGCGTACTTCTTGGGCAGTTCCTTATGCCTCCTAGTAACAGGTTCTTCAGGCTACTAGAACAAGCAAGGCAGATTGCTGCGTCTCTCATTTCTTAAAGTTTCTTGTAAGTGCGCATACTTGCTTGGATTCCTACCAACAGCTCATGTGACATACGTGTATTTTCATGAAGTCTATCCAGTGAGCGTTCTGCTGGCAAACATTCCCCAGATTCATCATGTTGCTGGGCCTTTGGCCTCCCCAGTGCAAAGAAGACTTCTGTCAAATACTACCATAAGCATCCATTTCTTTCTCCTCCAGTCTCTTTCAGTTTAGGTTAACTCAAGCAGTTATTTGCACAGGGACAATTCTAGTTAACTCTGTATTCCAACAAGCCTTTTAAAACTAGTGTTGCTCTGAAAACCAAGTAAAACACATCTAATCCTACAACTGTTCCTCAGTCCTTGTTTGACTAAGCGTGGCCTTCAAATGTTCATGACAATACTTACTTTTAGCCTACAGAAGCGTGACTTGGACCGAGAGAAGAAAATTAAGGATATTATTTTTGACCTGTACAGTTTTACACTGTATCAAATTTCAGGTTGGTTGGTTGGTTACCCTCTTCCTGGCTGGAGGTGGAGAAGATAAACTTCAACTGTAATAGCCTGGAAGGGGCTGATGTGTTCTGAAAGTGTCAGCATGCCGTTATTTCAGGGATAAGTGTAGTAGGTGAGCCTGCAGCAAGCAAAGAGGTAGTATGGGGATAAATCTGATGTGTTCCCAAAGTTTCCTACAACAGCTGTAAAGGAATGTGCTAGCACAAAGGTTATTAGCATGTGGGGACATTTCCCAAGGTCAGGAAATGATTAGCAGAGGAGAAGTGTTATTTTCACTATGCTGCCTAGCCTACAGGGATTTGGGTGCAGCCATTCTCTGCAGCCTGCACCAGTATAAGGCACCACAGCATAAAAGCTCTATTAAAGTTTGGACATTTTCTTAATTATACCAAGCATATCAATTTCTGTCTCCCACTCACACCCCACCTCCAGTGTTTTGGCCAGGAGGCACACTACAGCATGTGGGCCTCCGGTGACTCAAGTCCTCTCTCGTCGCTCAGGCTTAAAACTATTCACTTCACCACAGAGGAAGAGAGATCAGAAGAATAAAATAAATTACTAAAAATAAAAGAGTAATGGGGAAGATATGAGAATGCAGAGCATGCCTTTGGGAAGACAAAAGCAATATAGCTTTGAAGTACTTTTTCCACTGCATTTCTCCATCTGGCTTAACCATCTCTTTTCCCTCACTCCTGACCACTTCCTTCCTGTGTTGCTGCAAATGCTGCAGGTCTCTGAGACTCGCTTGATCTGTGGCCATCGCTTTGATTTTTCCCCACCTACTCTGCTCCCAGCCCACATTAACACCTTTCAGTTTGACACCTTCCTGAACACACTGGTGTCCTCCTCTTCCGTGACACCTGTGGAAAGGAGTGAGACTTTGAAGTGCATAGGTGCCAAGCAATCAAGAGGGAGAGAGACGTCCCAGACCCAACAACCCTCGTCATCACTGCCTGTAAGCAAAAAAGCTGGGCTGCTGGCTGATCCAGTAAAAATACTGCAAAATGATGCCATCACACCTTAAGTACAAACTCCACTGGTAAGAAGAGAGATTAAGAAGGCACTAAGTACCTAAGCGAGGGTTAAAATATGAACAAGGATACATTGAGTTTAGGAAACACGGAGCAGGACACAACTTGATTTCACTCACTGTATTGAGATACAGTTGAATAAAAGCCTGTCAACCCTAAATTAATTTTTTTCAGACCACTGGTCCAGAGAAGGCAGCCTACTGGTGTAGACTTGACGGTTTTTCTTCAGAATGCAGACTCCAATTTCCTTGTGGGACAGATGTGAGGGAGTATTACAGGGAAATACTCATGCTGCTGCAGATGCAGAAATAAGAAACTTCTAACATTTCTGCGGTTCCATTCTCAGTCATAGTTGCACCATCACCAATATTTACTTCAGAATGCTGAAATCACCTTTTTGAATAATCCCAATGCAAAAACAAAGAGGGAGTTAGGTATATTCTTGGCCGTAGAGTCCTCTTGTTCCCATATCCTTCTCCCAGCTGTAGGTTATGAGATGCAGTCAGAACAAGGATGAATAAAAAAAAGACTCCAACAAATAGCTTTTTTCTGAGAGGATCAAGGCTATGAAGTCAGTCCAGTATCACCCACAATCCTATGAGCAGGGTCCCAGCAAAAAAGAAAGCAGGAGGGTTGGGAACAGAAGGACCCTTATCCTGGCTCAGAGTCCTGGCATTCATGGCTTGGCTGGAGAGGTTAGAATCGAGGAGCTCCGTAATCATCTGGCATCCTCTCAATATTGTATCTGCAAAAGAAAGAGGGAAAACCTATGAAGATAACCTGCTCCATATTCTTCCCCTCTGCATGCAGCAACAAGCTTACAGGGAGACTGAACAGCAAACAGTTTTGTTTCATTTCTATCTGCAGCTCAGATGGTCAGAGAGAAAAAACATTACTTCTGAGAAAAATGTAAAGACTTGGTAACATTACCCCCAGACTTAACCTCAAACCCCTTAGAGCTCAGGCATCTCAAGAAGTCACATCCCCAGAGAAGGAAAAAAAGGGTGTTTTTTGTAAAATCTGCCTGAGGCTTTAGGAATAGACCCACTGTGGAGAACAAAACTTTATCCATTTGACTTGAGATTCAAGGGCAAAATGAGTAGGGGCAAAGATGTTTTGAGGGAAAATCTCCTAATCCCATTCTCGTTATGGATCAGTTTAAACTCCTCGTATTTATAGCAATTTGCCTCCTCATTTCTGACATACTGCTCTCTGCCTACATAATACCAGACTCTCTCCACTGTTAGCACACTTGCCTCCCAGTGTCTCTCCCATCTCATCGAAAGACTGTTTTCTCTCCACATCCCATTTTTTGTCCCGACCATGCTACCAAACATACCTACCCTACTTTGAAACAATTTGGCATAGTTTCTATGCAAGATGAAACTTCTGTGCTGTAATTATGTACAAGAGATATTAAAACACTGTATATGACAAATGAACGTGAGTGAAGTCCTCTTAGTCTAGGCTTTACAAGCACTTCAGAAGGAACAGGAAACAAACTTAAGCAAATGCTGTTACAGTAGATCACTGCTTCTATTGTATATATATTTAAATATATATATATTAAAGCAAGCCAGTGCTTGCACATATTGCTGCTTTGAAATTGCTGCACTAGCCTCTTTCCAAGTTGGTTTGATTTTTAGCTAAAAAGCAAATTCAGTTTCTTAATGGAGGGTATACAAAGTTTCCAAATAGAACATGGAACAGGAACATTTCCTCAAAAATCTGTAGAATGCACTTGCCTGATAGCCTTGATGCTGCTGCTGCTAAGCAGAACTGAGCTATGGAAACACTGGCCTCAAGGAAACTAATTTTCCAGATAAAAGCAAGTGAACATGGAGGGTGCAATAAAAGTGGGTCTGCAACCAGTCTCTTCCCAAATGCAGCTATACATCTACTTTTGTGCAAACACTAGACCCGTTAGTACAACCTGTGCTATAGAGTGCAGGAGGGAAATGCATGGCAACAGAGTCCTTGTCAGACAATGACTGTGCCTGGCATCGACGTCAGAGGTCCCTTACCTGTGCCTGGAAATATACATTATAGGCACTCCTGGGATTTTTCGTATTCTCCTCTTGAGCTCTTTATCCACTGTGGCCACTATGTAGCATTTGTGCTGAAAAGAAGAGGCAAGTCAGATTCATTACTAGTGAACTGGCACAACAGAGACAAAGCCAAGCCAAAGCCTCAGCTCAGTTAGCTCAGTAAACACAAAGAGGGCTGTTAGTGCCTAGTGAGGCATTTCTAGGACTTGGTTATTCCGTAGGCATAACAGCCTTCTGCTCACCAGAACAGATTCCGAGAAACATTAAAAGGCTGTCCAGCCTTTCCAGCTGACAACTTTCCCACATTGGATGCTTCTTGATGTTGTCCTACACAAGAATGCTTGTTGAAGACTAGATACTCCTCCAAAGAAAGTCATGCTAAGGACCGAAACTGCCCGTTTACAAGACTTTACATTACTTTGCATAAAAGTTAAGTCATCAGTAACCAGCACGGTTCAGGATTTTGTGTGTTAGCACAGTATAGGAATTTTCAGAAACATTAGTTACCTGAGTGACTCTTTGTACCAAGCAGTCATCAGCATAGGTTCCTTTGTGCGTACACGGCAAGCGTTCGAACCGAGGGTCCTTGGCAATTCTGTGGGGATAGGTACATTCAGCATCACGACAATCAGACCAGTAGAAGTGTACAGCAATACCATACAGAGGAACAGGAACTCTTCTTTCTGTGATATGCAGCATGTTATACTCAAAACAAGGGCTTAAGATATGGAACAAATGGTACAGTTCAGTCAACTGAAATGAGGAGCAAAAACAGCATGCAATTTGTCTGGCTAAGTACTTCTTAGTACTTGTTAGTGAGGTTCCAAGATCCCCACAATGTTAAGCTCTCGCTGAACCCGTAATACTGATCTCATAAATCCAGAGAAACAAAACACAGTTCAAGACCTAAAATCCCTCTAGTTCAATAGCACCATCATGGCAAGTCCTTTTCATTTCATTATATCAAAATACTAAGTTGGAGAAACAGAGAGGAACACCCTGCACGTACCTTAATGCCACACGATACCTCTGTCCTAGCTTCTCAATTTCAGCCATTACGCAATCTGTGATACATGGAATACCTACATGCAAAAAAAGACAGCATTAGAAGTCTGTATTAGAACAAAACAGTATTTCTTTACAGACCTCTACAGCATTGAGCACGTGCCCTGGAACAGTTATCTTTCATGGAACTCTGTAACATATTGTTTAGTTTTAAACTGTTGAGAGCTGGTAAGGTTGCAACGTGATGAAATGTTATACCATTGAGGTGTAGTCTAACAAAGCCACTGTAATTTTAGATTTTTAACTTATTAATGCTTTACTTTTGTTGAGGTCAATGTTTAAGACCATTGTCTGATTGAAAGCAAGGATGGTTCTGGGGTTACCATAGGCCATCAAGAGTGAGCTCATTAGAGCACATGGCTTTTTTCAAGACTTCTATTATCCTCAGACAGTGGTGTGAGGCTGATAAAGCACATCCTAGGCGGCCCAGAAGCGCCGAGCGCGGCAGCCACTCACACTTGGCATAGAGGCAGTCCATCATGGACTGCACCAGGTCCAGCTTGGCTTTGATGGAGAAGTTGATGAAGTTCGTGTCAACCAGGATGTGGTACGGAGGCCCGAGCTGCGTGTTGTACTGGAAGAACAGGCAGGACGGATGCTGGGGGCTGCGGGGAAGACAAGGGATTCGCATCGGTGAGCTGTGACCGAGGAGAGTAAGAAACCTTAGAGCCTGCCGAGGGCTAAGGAAGGCACTTACACCTCCCGCTCCTTGATGGCGCTCGGGTCCTCCTTCTTCTTGGCGGGGGCTTTCGCCCGCTCCTTCTCGTTGCTGCAAAGAAGCAGGGGCACCGCTGGGGGACGGCGGCACCGGAGGGGCCCGACCGGGGTCCCACCGGCACCGGGACCGTCCCCATCCCCGTCGCGTCCCCGTGGCCGCCCCCGTGCCGGCACTCACATGCGCTGGTCCCGCAGGCTGATCATGCGCTTCATCACCGCGTACTTCCGCGCCTTCTTCTGCTTCCCCTGCAACGAGACGCGGCCGCCGTGAGCGGGGCGCGGCTCCCCGGAGCCCCCGACCCCCCCGGTCCCCCCGCCCGGCCCCGGCTCACCATGCTGCCGCCGCCGCCGCCGCCACCGCCGGTAGTTCCGGCGCCTCCGCCGAGCGTCACCGCGTCCCGCCCCGCCGGGCAGGGCCGGCCCCGCCGTCACTTCCCGGGGAGGCCGCCGGGAGCCGCCGGACCGGAGCCGGAGCCCTCGGTAACGGCGCTGCCCGGGGGTGGCGGGGCCGCAGCGGGACGGGGGCTGCGGCACCGGGGGGCTCCCCGGCGCGGAGCTGCGGTGGGGGCCGGGGCCGCGTGGCTCGTCCCCGAGGGTGCCAGCCCGGGGTGCGGTGGGACGAAGGGAGCCCGGCACCGGGCGTCCCCGTGCTCCTCCGTTCGGCCCGGGGTTAGGGAGGGCTCCTGCCGCCCTCCTTGGCGCGGTGAGGCACGGCGTGGCCTGGGCTTGCCGTCCGCCGGCCGAGAGCTCCTCCAGGGAGAGCAGCGAGCTGTCGGCACCGTGCTGCTGAGCTTTGAGCTGACATCCTGAACCAGGAGCCGAGCTGCTGCAGCAGGGCTTTAACCTGACCCGTAACATCTCTTCTGCAGGTGTAAGGGAGCACTCTCAAAGCCCTTGGGCTGGTCTTTGGTGCCTGGGTTACAGGGCCCCGTGCAGGGAAGGGTGAGGTGGGCCTCGCTGCTCTTACCTGCCTCGTGCGTGTGCCTGGGTTAGCCAGAACCTGTAGCTGCCGGTGTCGGACAGACACAGCCAGTTTTGGTGTGCAGGAAAGAAAAAGTACCTTTGTTAGCCCGTGAGCAAGCTTCTTCCTGAAGAGCTTCCTTGGTAGAAACATGCTTGAGGCTCCAGCAGTGAGGCTGCAAGGAGGTCATTGAGGAAATCACACTGTTGCCATCTGGGTAATGGACCAGAGCTAACTGCCGGGTGAAGAAATGTGGTTGGTGGGGCTCTGCCGGCACTGCTAGGTGACCTGGGGGGCACAGGGAGAGGGCATGGTGGAGGAGGAAGGGGGACATCCACAGGAGGCTGACCAGAGAGCTGCCATCCGGCTGGCTTGCTCTGCTTGGGGAGGATCTCACGGCCCCAGCGACTGCTCAGTTGGGGTGAGAAGCCCTCAGGCAGCTGGTAGAAGTCTCCCATATTTATTTATTTTTCTGTTGCCAGTGTTTCATTGGGATTGTGTGTAAATGCGTGTGTGATAAATGCCAGCCCTGAAGAGAGAATGGCAGGTTTGTCTCGGACCTTTGTCATTGTACGGACCTTTGTCATTGCGCCTTTTGTCCTTGGTGGCTGATACTGGAGTCAGCTCCGTGCCTTTTGAGCTGACTCCTCAGTCTTCTGAGCGTGTATTTAAAGGGAAGTTCCCATCAGCATTTCTGTTTGTTCTTTGGTGCATGCTTCCCTTAATGTGAGAAAATACCAAGTCTTTTCACTCGAAGGAGAATTGCCTTGTGTGTGTCATGAGATGTAGAGGCTGGTGGTGGTGGACGTTGCACACGTGGATGGAGAGGATGTCCTGCTCAGAGGCAAACAGTGCTTTCCGCTTGGATTCTCTGAGGTGGTACCAAACCACAGAAAGGATTTTAAACCATTTTTCTTCTTAATGTTGGAGCTTCTCAAGGGAGAGAAGAAAAAGAGTTAAATTTATCAGTGCACCAAGAAAACCCCAAGAAGCATGGAAGATTTTTAGGAGCTTAGTGAGCCTGTCCTTTATAGCATGTCCCCGACTGGCTCTGTAGCGGTAGCCCCATAAATGTGCCATCGCTGTGTTGTAGCTCCCTTCTCTGTACAAACACACTGGTGTTTCTTTCAGGAGATTTGTCTTGTGTTCCCTTAGCTTTGCAGAAACAGTAAAGCAAACACAGTTTATTCCTGTTACTGGCCTTGTTTTCCTTGCTGCCTCAATAGAAGCAATGGCACTCGTTTACCTTATGGTTCCATGCTGTCTCTCCTAATTGTGCAAGTGTTTCTCCTTGAGATGAAGCTTTCCAAATCCCCATTTTCCCTGCAGATGGCAGGAGACCATTGCTTGCCGTGTCCTTGGATCAAGATCTATAAGGTCAATTCAGCAGTTTTTCAGCCCAGCTAGGATGGCACCTTCTGTTGCAGCATTTCTGAGTTAGTTTCCCAGCTTGTGGCAGTTCTTAGCACAGATTCTATTTTAATTTGGATCTGCATTCTGCTAAGCGAGCGGCAACCTGTCTTGAACACCAGCTACTAGCGGCTAGGATCTTTACCCAGTGTTTCCCAGCTGCAGGAGCATCCTTGAAGCTGCTGCCAGTGTGTATGCTCGAGGGAACTTGGTTGTGCCACAGCCACTTCGTCTCTGCTGGCCACCTGACTTGGCACCATGCCTATCGCTTCACGTCGAGATGATGAAAAGGAGAAGCTGCTGGGCTGATGGAAGGAGACAGCTTGCTGGACACAGGGGGTTATTCTGAAATTCTGCAGCCCCTACCAAGAGGCTTTAGTTGACTTCAGAAACCCTTGTAGTGGAAATTGCAGGTCCTTCCCTCCTCTCTCTCTCGAGGCTGTCGCTTGCAGCATGTTTTTTCAGAAGGGAAAGAGTTACGGGCTGAGGCAGCGATAGTCTGGGTAGGTGAACCCACAGTGTCAGATTTGTGTTGATGCTTTTTGGTGACCTGAGGAGGCTGATGCTGTAAGATGCTGGGAGATCTCACAGAATGCAAAGCTTTGGTAAGTTTCTGTGAAATTCCTCAGCTGTGCAGGGAGGAGGTGCACACCTTTCACCGCGAAGCCAGGCAGGAGCAGGTTTTCAGCCAGGCACTTGTAGCAGAGGCAAGTGAGCATTAAAGACTGTGTGTTTCAGTGACACTTTGTGTATATATACTGTGAAAGAACTGAAATATCAAAGAAATTGCTAATCTGTGATTCTAAATATACAGAGAAAATAGTTTATAAACCTAGAGCTTCCTCTAGAAGGAGAAGTAAGAACTTGTGCCCCTGGGGACTGCAATGTGTTCGTTCAACCAGAGAAAAGGAGAAAATAGCTGAGTGGGTGGGACTTTCCCTGAGGCGAGGGGGAGGAAAAGACAGCGAGAGTCTGACTTCTGCAGCACCATCGAAAACTTGATGGCTTTCCTACGAGTTAGAAAGCTTAGAGCCCGAGTGGAAGCGTGCAAATGCAGGTGTCTCTGTATGATTGTTGGGATGGAGAGCAATGAGACATCGGAGGAGGAAGGTAGGTGAGCGGGGAGCAAGGAGGCAGTGGCAGCTGATGCCGTGGTGTGGCAGGCAGGAGGAGCATGTCACTAGCATCCCCGCGGGAGGTGGCACTTCAGGGAGCTGCCGTGGTGAGCCTGGGTCCGCTTCATTCTCACTCCTTTACATAATCTGTGTTCTGAATGAGTAGATACCAACTGTGTAGGCTCTGTGGCTTGTCTTCTGGCATACGTCCTGTTTTTTCTGTGGGCTGCGTCAATTCTTGCTGTTAGGTTTTATTTAAATCTCAGGACTGACAGTAAACTGCAGTTCAGTGGGTTGTGCTGCTGAAATTGAAATGCCTTATGAGCTAAACAGTTTTCTGAAGGCTTAAAACACCGGTGCCAAAAATCTATCTCCTCAGCTCAAAGGTGCAAGATCTTTCAGAGTTTTTTTTTCTTGTTTTCCTCTTTCTGTTTGCCTGTAAGTAGTGCTCTAGACATAGGAAAAAATGGGTTGTGATAATATGTGGCATTTTGTGGCATTTGTGGCATTTTTTTGGCTTTCAAGCAGTACCTGGTCCTTAGTGCTATTCTTGAATAGCACACAGCTTCCGGGCTGCTCTGGGAAACCCAGGAGCTCAATGAAGCCTACAGGGACGTTATAGTGGTGGTTTTCCTTTTTTTTTTTTCTTTTTTTCTTTCTTTCCTCTATTATTGAACTTGCTGGTTTCAGGGGGTCATATGAAATGAGATAGTTACGTGGATGCTGGGGGCATGTTGAAGCCTAGCACCTAATTGACCTTGGTATCTTCACAGCACTGTGTCTTTGGATTTGACATCTGGTTATACTTTTGCAATGCACCTCTCACGTGTTTCTAGTTGCTAGATTTGTCCTCAGCAGCGGAGATATCTATCTAACTTACTTCTCTTTATTCCTTTTCCAGGGAAGCTAGCAAGCTACAGGCTACCAGGAGCAGCACTGCACAACAACCTTGATTTTCACAAAGAGGAAGCGATTGCTGTGCTCAGGTCCTCACCTTTCAGCAGTGATTCTGTGATGCAAATTCCAGGAGTTTCATTTTCTGTGATAATCTTCTCTATGGCCTCTTCTTGCTGACGCTTGCCCCAGTGCTGGGCACAGACAAAAAGGATGCGGAAGAATGGGTACCCTCCTTTTGGTTTTTAGAACATGGGCAGTTGTATAAAGGTACGTGATTGCTCTTTAGTCAGAGGGATGGAGTGTACGTGGAGGGCAGCAAAGGGGACTTGTTGGGCTGGAAAGCGATGGCCGTTGTGGCAGGATGTGTGTGTGTGCCTCATTTAAGCTTTCTGCATGCTAGCATCCATTGCTGCTGCTGTTGAGATGACCGATGAATAACTCCCCTTTTGTGTTTGTTTAAAAAAAAAAAGGCAGTTTGAATGCACAATGTAGCTTCTCACTAACTGACTGGTGACATGGTGAGCTATATTGTATGCATCAGTGTATGCCAAATCGTTTGTCCGATTGTCACACACGTTCATTGCTGCTGCTGCTGCTTGTTCCATCTGTCAGCTATGTCCTATCAACCAAAGAGCATGTTGTTGTTCTGGGCGTAGCCTTTTTACTACATGTTTGTTTAGCAGCCCCCCAGTGAGAACTTGATTCTAGATCAGTGTCTCTAAAAATTGCTGTCATCTTAACAGTGTGCAAAACCAAGGTTTTAGCTTGCGTATTGATCAGTGAGGGTTTCAGCCGAGAGGTTCGCTTTGCAGAAGTGAGTAGAAAAATACAGGTGGACTGTTTTTTCAGTTGCATTTGTACTTTCTGTACTAGAGGTATAGTGTGAAAAAAAAAATAAATCAGCCCTACCCTAGGAAGACTTTGTTTGTTGTGAACAAATAGGGTTGGTCTTGTCCACAACCCTTTTACTCCATCCCTTTTTTCTAAGGTTGCTGACTGAGGGTCAATTTCTGTCCTTTTTGGTAGTGGCTCTGTTATGCGCTTTCATGGTAGCGTAGAAACTTGTGACTTGCTTCCTGTAGGTGTGAGAGTTTGGATGAGTGGCTTTCAGATGTTGTTGAAATTGGTGATCCTGCAAAAAGTAGCCCCTTATTGCAGTAGCCTGAGCACACTGTCACTGGTTTCTGAGGATAATATGTTGTCCTTTTAGATCCCTGAATCCGAACGGGAACCTGTAATGATGAGAGAACTGTTCCTTGTAGCATGCTGTGCTGTTTGTGTATTCCAGTCTTTTGGAATAATGCCTTAGGGATGTCGTTGGAGAGGAAAATAGATGATAGGTATTTGTCTGAGGAATCATAGATTAAATTTAGGCCAATGTGTGTGAGGAAGAGTCATTGGACTGGACTTGGCCTATTTTGTGTTCTAGATGCAGCTGTGATCCTCGGCTGTGTGTCTCACCGAAGGGACCTGATGTTTTACATTATTGGTAAGTGAAGGAAAGGCTGCCACTGTATTTGTTGACCTCTCCATAGGCTTTAGAGGAATGTCTTGAAAGCCCCAGCTTTCATGTTAGCTTAGAGTCTACCTAACAAACATGAAGTTATTGTCACCCTGCATTATGCCTTCCACCTGGCAGACTTGCCCCTTCTCCATTCTTGTTCCCAAAGTCTTTCCATCAGCCTCACTTGTAAGCCACTCCCTTACTCTTTCTCTTGAGAACTAGTGCAGGGTTGTTGCCTCCATGATGCTTCTTAATCCAGTCTTAATGTGATGTGCAGGGGTTGTGTGGTTATCTGACTGTTTCCCATAAAGGAATCTTTGTAGTTCTAATTTGCAACTCAGGGAATTTCATGCTTCTGTTGGGGCATCTGCTGGCCATAGCTGAGACTCGGTACCACCTATACCTATTTCTCCTCTACTTGCAGTCATTTTCAGTGTTTCAAAGGACTTGTTATTTTCTAACCTAACTTCTAGCATAACACAAGCCATAAATGTTTGCACAATAGCTTCTGCCTTAAGCATCTAATTCACAATTGACTAGAACGTCATTAATAAAAGACATCGACTTGGGCTGATGAAGATGTGACCTCAGTGCAAGACTCAGACATGCTACTGCAACCACCCTCTGTTCTCTCCTTGCTGCAGGTGGGATCACAGTATTTGTGGTAGCCTTCTTCTTCACCATTAAGTTCCTCTTTGAGCTTGCCGCACGTATAGTCAGCTTCCTTCAGCATGAGGACCGGGAACGCCGAGGGGAGCGAACTATTTATGACTACGTGCGAGGCAACTACCTGGATCCCCGGTCCTGCAAAATCTCCTGGGATTGGAAGGACCCCCACGAGGTGGGCCATAGCATGGCCTTCCGAGTGCACGTAAGGGAATATTTCTGTTTCCACGTACCTTTGGGGGCAGGGACAGAGGTCTGAGTTAGGGGTGGGCTCTTCAGTTTATTTTTGAGAGTGGGGGGCAGGGGGGAAACAAGCTGGATGTAACTTAAGAGTAGGAAAGCTATCTGTTCACATCTTCTGCTCCCCCCAGTCCCAAAAGGTCAAGTTCGGGGGAATGGAACAAGTATACACATGAGATTGGTGAGGGGCCTGAACACTGAGGGTTTGGAGCTCTCTGGAGAAAGTTTGAACAGGTTTTGTTGTGTGCTTTCTGCCCCTCCTTCCCCACCCAGAAAGGTATCAAAGTAAGAAAGGTTCAACAAGGTTGCCGTACCCATCCCTCTTGGGGAGGAGAGAAAACCCTTCTGCTTTTGGTGTATGAGGAGCAGTTCTAACTCCAGGACAGGCAGTGAAAAAGAGCTGAAAGGAAAGGGACTTGTTTGGTTCCCGCTATTTAAATTTACCCCCTTCATCTCACTGACTCTCACTCATGGCAGCTCCAGCAATCTGCCCGTGCACATCATACTCGTCTCCTATTTGCTTAGTCCCTAATTCATCAGCAGTAGCTGTTGCATGCACTGGTTCCTCTCCCTGTCAGTCCATACACATACTCCTTCAGGCTCTGTATCCCCCCGCTGTTTAGCAGCAGGGAACAATGGTAACTTTCTGCTGATGGCAGGGAGGATTTACGCTGCAGGCTGCGAGCTCTTGAAGCCTGCACACTTAGGATTTCAAGATGTAATTCTTTTCATGCAAGCAAGTACTGGTTAAGGTGTGTCAAAATTGTCTGCTGGATAACTTGTGATTGAGCTGACTGATTGTGTCTAACAAGTTTTTTTCATGCTGATGCTTCTTATCAGCGTGATAAAAAGCTCCTTAAGGTCAGCATCTTCAACATGTTTTCTGTAATAACTCTGAGAGCTTCTAGAGAGCTTAGCTGGGCACAAATGGACAAGACAGACTTGTTTCTCTGAAAGGACATGGCTTTGCTTTTTTTTTTTTTTTGTCTTCTGGCAGAGTGTTCTCTTGTTTTCTCTTCTGATACACACTAACAGTGCAGAGAAGAAATGCCTGGAGGCATTTTATTTTTGAGTCACTCATTTGAACCCTGGTAAAAAAGAGAGAATGAGGTTGTTCAATGCCCCCTTGTGTCCTGTTGGTTCCAGAGAACATAGCTTGTGTGACAGAGCTGGCTGTTTGTTTCTACTCCTATGCTGAGCTAGGGGTCTTGGCCTTGTTATCCCTTTGTTGCAAGGTGACTTGCTTTCTGTGCACTGTGTATTTTTGCTGACGTGGATTTCTCCATTTCCCATGCAGTTATTCTATAAAAATGGGCAGCCTTTCCCAGCTCACCGGCCTCTGGGGCTGCGAGTTCACATCTGCCATGTGGAGCTAGCAATTGATATTCCTGTAACCCAGGAAGTTCTTCAGGAGCCTAATTCCAACGTGGTGAAAGTGGCCTTCACTGTGCGCAGGGCTGGGAGATACGAGATCTCTATAAAACTTGGTGGCTTGAATGTGGCCTACAGCCCCTACTACAAGGTGTTTCAGCCAGGTAAGGTCTAGGTGGCCCTGTAATGATTCAGAAAGTAGATATGGAAATATTGGAGGCAGTTAGGTGTACATATTTCCAAATAAAATAGATAAGTGACAAGGAAAGGGTTACTCTTCACCGTTATCTTCTTGCCATGTGTAAATCCCAGCAATAACCTGTGATTAAAGCATACTTGTGACAACCAGTACGTGACAAAATAGAAGCTGCCTTACAGAATAAGTCATTAGTGCTTCTTAAACTCCCTAAGTATTTGTGACATGTTCTCAGTTTTGTAATAATTTCTTCGTGATCCATCTAGTACTCAGAGAATGCCTTTTGTGAAAGTAAGCTGAACTGGAAATGCTGTCTTGATTTGATTCCTTTCCTCTTTTGAATACCCCACTTTGTTCCTTTGAGCTCCTGGAACAGTTGCTACCTTTGAGTATATGCTTCATTAAAAAGATTTTCTTTTTATCCATTTTATTTTTTTCCTTCTGCTTTTGCTTTTTGACCCCATCAGCATCTTTTATATTTCAGACACATTTTCACTGAAAGTACCTCCATTAAATTGCATTGTGAATAGAAAGCTTGCCAAGATACTCCTTCGAAAAGGGGAAGCTCAGATTTAGTTTGGGTATTCTTCACGCTAAAGTTTGTTTGATAAACTGAATTTGCAGGTTTTCTTGGATGTCAGCTGGCTTGTCCTTTGTATTTGCAGTGAGAGCAAGTTCTAGAGCTGAAGGTTAGGATGGAGGACAGGATTTACTTTAGAGGGCTGGTAATTGGGCTTGCTTTATCAGTATTGAGATTCTGGCCCAAGGTGACCCCAGTACACCATGCTGTACATTTTAGTGCTCAGATATGTTGTTTTTTTTGAATGTCAAGGCGTAGAATATGTGGAGTTCTTTTTATCCATTTTCAAGGGGATTGTGCCCCTAGTTGCTTTTCATTTGTTCTTTGTAGCTGCACTTGGGACTCTGACTCTAAACTGTTCTTGTCTACTTCAGGGATGGTGGTTCCCTCCAAAACCAAAATAGTTTGCCATTTCTCCACTCTGGTGCTGACCTGTGGACAGCAGCACACCCTACAGATAGTTCCCAGAGATGAGTATGACAATCCCACCAGCAATTCTGTGTCCCTGATCGACGAGCACAATTACAGCCTCTCCATCCATGAGGTGAGCGCAGCCCCATCCCTGGCTGGCCACTTCTGGGTGAGCTAGAGAGAACTGCCCTCTTTATTGTGTGTTTTCTGTTTAGCTGGGTCCTCAAGAAGAAGAGAACTCTGACGTTGTGTTTGAGAAGTCTGTGGTGTCCAACCGGCAGACTTGCCAAGTGTTCTTCCGACTCACGTTGCACTGTAGGGGATGTTTCCATGCCTGCATCTCCTACCAGAACCAGCCCATAAGCAATGGTGATTTTGACATCATTGTTCTAAGTGGTGAGTCAAGAGCTGCTCAGCATTCGTTCTCTGAGTGTTCTCTTGCAGGATGCTACACACATCGGTGTAGCAGAGCTGAATGTAGCATCTCTGCAGGCCAACCATGCTTAATCACTCGAGGAATGCCTATTCACTTAAACATGCTAAATTAATTTGTTGCTGACAAGGGAGATCTCTGAAGGCTGATGTTCTACTCCATCATCAGATAAAACCATGCATGCCTTGATACCTATCTCAGGGGAGGTTTACCTCTGAAATGAGTCAGTTTGTGCTGCTTGATAGTCCTTGGCATCTGAGCTATACAGAAAGTGAGCTAGCAGTGTATTGTATATTGAGCTGTATGGATGAAGATCACCATATGAAACCTATGTGCTTTTTTGTTGTTGTTTGTGGTGTTTTTTTTTTCTTTCTTTCTTTTTTTTTTAATCTAGTCATCTGAAGCCAAGACTGACAAAATGCTACCTTGTAATCTTTGCATCTCACTCCTGTGTTCTCTTTATCAGAGTTTCACTTCACCAGGTTCTTCCCTGGATGTTTAGCCTTCTGTTTTTTTTTAAATCATAGTTTACTAATTTGTTGTGTTCTGTGGGTTCTTTACTTTTTGGTTCTGGGCTGCATTAAGATTTGCACAACTCTAATCCTTTTCCTTCAGAGAATGAAAAGAATATTGTAGAGCGCAACGTGTCCACCTCAGGTGTCAGCATTTACTTTGAAGCCTACCTTTATGAAGCTTCTAGTTACGCCAACACTCAGTGGCACCTTCCACCAACGCACCTGAGCTCCTCCCAGCGCCGTCCTTCTACTGCAACTGAGGATGAAGATGAAGATTCTCCCTCTGACAGCCAAACTCCCGAGAAAGTGAAGAAACCTAAAAAAGTCTATTGCTATGTGTCTCCTAAGGTAAGACCACAAAAGTACCAATCCTGAGTGCATGTTCAAGGAACGCAAAAACTGAAGAGCTTATTTGTACCTCACACATTGTCTCCAGATTTACATGCCTCAAACTTGGCTAAAAGGTTTTGCCTATGGGTAGACAGCAAACTGAGATTAATATTAAAATGCTTCTTGAAGCTTTAGGAGTCTGTGTCTTTCTAGGTCTCCTTCAAGCCTATTGGGAATCTTGTCACTGATTACTCAATAGGCTTCCTTTTTGCCTTTCATTTGCTCTGGTCAGGCCAGACTAGCAATTCTCTTTCTCAGTTTTTGATATCTCTAGACCTGAACTTAGAGGAAAACACTGGATTTTATGGATTTGTCTGTCCTGTTTCTTGAATGTGGCAGGGAAAAGAAAAGTGGTCAGAGTATGAAGGGTAGATGTATAAATAGAAGGAACATGATTCAAGCAGGTTGAGAGCAGCTGAAGATTCTGTTGTAGTAAGAATTTTAGCAGAAACAATTACCCCTTCTTATTGTCTCTGAACATTCAGGGAAATTAGAAAATTCCACTAAATCCTACTAATGAATTCACTTTGTTGATCTATTAATCTGAACGCATTCTGGAAAATGTGATACTTATCAATGTAAATGGCTAATCCAGGAATTGTTTTCCTGACAGAGAGAGAGGATTATGAAACAGTTGTAGGATGGAGGATGTTGCTAGAGATTTGTAAACCTCTGCAGCATTCAGTACTAAGAACTGACTTTGAGAATGAGTTGCTGGGTCCTCACGAGCTCAGCATCCTTTCATCCTTGGAGGGTTATTCTGGATTTTTGTAGTCTTTTCTGTTGCATTACTTGGTAAAGAAGATCCCCAGAAGTGGGTACTATTGCAGGTTCCCTTTATATGACAAAGTTATTGCTGTGTTTCTGATGTTTGCATAATTGTTTCCCTGGATCTCTCTCTATATACCTCGAGCATCTGTCCTGTGCAATAGGGAACTATTACTATGCTGCTATTTAAGGTGTTTCTGCTCATAATTGCTCAGTGGAGAAATGCCACTCAGCATTTTTTCCAGTCACTGCAGCTAGAACAGACTTGTGCAGAAAATTGGTTTTGTGTTTTCTCTAAAGACACTAAAATTTCATTTTAGCTTGCTCTCCAGAAGGCAACGGTTCCACAATGAGTAGCCATTTGTTCTGGCAAAAATACACTCTAAAAGAAACTTCTCCGGATCTCCTGGATTTAGCAATTAAAAATGCTGTTTTGAAAATTGTTTGAATTGGTTGCGAAAATTAAGGGATTAAGGAAGTAATAGCAAGAGTTCTGGTTGAGAGAATCTGACTTTTTCTAGAACATTTTTGTCAGTGCATTAGAATCTTGTCCTGAATTCAGCCTCTCAAGATTACTTAATTTTTACCCTCCAATTAGACTGGTGATATTCTGCTGAGCACAATGGCTTGCTGCTGTATAACCTGTATCGTGCTAGTATTCCACATGCATCATAAGTGTGCATGGTGCAGTCTTACTAACAAGTTGCTTAGTTCTGCAAGCTGTTGCCAACTTCAAAGGTTTTTATATATTATACCAGAGGAAGATTTCACCAAACTTTTCCAAAGCCTGTCCCTGGGGTTAGAGGGAAATTTAACTTCCATGTTTGTCCTGTCCCTCAAGTGTTTCAGGGAAAACCCTTAACGGATGTGTGACCTTTAACATTTTCTTCTTCTTGTGTTTACTCAGCAATTCTCAGTGAAAGAATTCTACCTGAAGATCATTCCGTGGCGCCTTTTCACCTTTAGAGTATGTCCTGGCACAAAGGTGAGTCTCTTTCCACAAGAGGTGGTCCTCGTAACTGAGTCTGTCTGTTTCTGGTTTTGTTTTCCCTTTGGAGAGAAGGGCTTCCACCCACAGAGCGCATTTTGTTGCATAAAATTCAGAGTCTGGTATGCTGTAACAGTGCCTAAATTCAGCTAATATTTATGAGGAGGAGCCAGTTGTCTTACTCCTTTCTGCTTTTTGTCCCAGTTCTGGGCAAAAATCTTGATTCCTTTTGCATTTCTGTTGTTTGTTTTCTGTATAACCATGCTAAAATGCTGTGACTGTGTCCAGTGAAGCCTGTAGGCTAGGGAATGAGGTTTGAAGCAGTCTCGCAACTGGAGTCCAGATGTTTGAAGTAGTGTTCCTGTTAACTGCATCTGCATGGGTGAGCAGAGAGTCTGAGAATGCAGGTGGTCTTGCTCTGTCTGCTGTACATGTTGTGCCTTTTATGTGATGTATTAAACCCTTTCTTGCATCTTTTTGCTGCTAGTTTTCATACCTTGGTCCTGACCCTGTGCACAAACTGCTGACACTGGTGGTGGATGATGGGATCCAACCCCCTGTGGAGCTCAGCTGCAAGGAGAGGAACATCTTGGCCGCCACTTTTATTCGCTCTCTGCATAAAAATATAGGTAAAGGGCCGGGGGGTGGGTACAGTAGTTGAGAAGTTAGTGCTTGTCTGCTAGTTTTGCTTGGGAATGAAGACTGTGAGCACTGAATGACCTGTGATGGGAACTGCTGATTCCTGAAGTCTCACCTTCTGTTGTTACTGGTGGTGCTTCCAGGGAATGTATTTCATCATGCCAGCTGTTCATGTTTGGCTTTTCTGTCATGCTCTTTAAAAGTACACCTCTAAGTATTTGCGTGACATTGAGAATAACTGCAAACTGCCTTTAGAGTTCTGTCCCAGATGTTGCTGTAACAAATTCATCCTTGGACTGTAAAGCTGACCTGCATGGTTAGGTTTAGGAATGCCTTCTAGATGTTTCAAATGTTGGCAGTTCAGGCCTGACACAAACTGTCACTGTTCACAGGAGGCTCAGAGACCTTCCAGGATAAAGTGAACTTCTTTCAGCGAGAGCTGCGTCAGGTGCATATGAAAAGACCTCATTCGAAGGTCACGCTGAAGGTCAGCCGTCACTGTCTGCTGGAGTCGGTGAGTGTGTAGGTCACTTCACTAACGCCCAGTGCTTTCTCCATCCTTTTTCTTCGTTTCAGTGCCTAAAGATATCCAAATTGACATGGGCTAGGGCAACCACGTTTAAAATGATTAGTTCTTCTGTTTCAAGGCAGATGCCAGTAGGCAGCTGGACACTGGAAAAAAGGAGAAAGTCTTAAGGTAGTTCGTTTGTGTTCAGGTTTGGTAACAAGTGGGATGCTATGTTCCTTCTCAATAAGATGAGAAGATGTTCCTTCCCCAGTAAGATGAGGTCAATTTCTTAAGTAATGAGGAAACTTCAGCTCTGATAATCCTTTTTGTAAGGAACTCATCAGAGTAAAGCAGGCCCTGAGAGATATCTAGGGTAAATGCTTGCATAGCCTGTAAATGTAGGAATTCTGCTGGTACTATTCTGTCCTCATTTTACACTGGAACCTGAGGCTCTAAGAGAGGCTGTTCATCTGGACTAGAATTGAGTACAGAAGCTGGAGTTTGTGAGTCCATGTCTACTGTTCTTCTGCTACAGAGCTATTCAGTGAGGTGAGCTCTCATGTCAGGTATTGCTTAGCTGCACACATGGAACTATGGCATTGATAGTAGTGGTTTGGTGTGACGATAAAGTATTCTGTAGAGTCCTTGGGTCAAGTCTTCACTGAACCTGACCTGAACTGATACATTCATATACATACAGTGCTTAACTGACATACTAAATACTGTCTACACAGAGCAGGCAGTTATCCTGACTTATTGATTCCACATGTGTCTCTGAACAGAAATGTTATAAAGATGGAAAAACATTTCTGGGGAAAGTAGGACTGGCTGGGATTTCCCTTGATTTACACTCAGTAAATCTGTGTTTTGGAATATTTTCTGCACGTACAAGCTTGCACTGTTTACAAGATTAAGTTTCAGTTAATAGCTTGATAGAAAATGACTTCATTTCTAACAATATTTCCAAGACTATTTTTCTTGCTATTTTGGAAATTCCTGCACTGTCATAAGCAGTGGTGTTACAGCCTAGTAAGACGAAACAAATTCAGTGCCATAATAATAAGTGTAAGCTTTAACATACAAGGTTGACAGGCACAAAAAATGTGACCAGTGTGTTTAGCCCAAAGCAGTGACTAGCATGATGCTCTGATCTATTTGAAGATGAACTAAGCCAAAGCTAAATGTATGATTGAGGACAGCTGTGAAGCGTTTTTTTTCTTTAATTGGAATCCAGAATCGGGACAAAGGAAGTTCTCGACACTTAGAAGACTGTTACTTTTTTGCTTCGTGACTTGCTTTAAGTATAAACTCAGTGAACCCTTCAAGCTATTTTTCTAATGCTCTCTGAAAGGTTCCTTTTTTAAATCTGACTCGTGGGCTGAAAGTGCTTTACAGAAATTGCTCCTACCCACAGGCATTTTAATACTTTAAACAATACTGCAGCCTTGAGAGGGATATATCTGGGTTGTGCTAAGACTATTGTTAAACCTCATACTGGTTCTGAGTTGAGTTGTATTTATGTGCATAATGCTTCTCTGCTTCTCTTAATAGAAAATGAGGAATTGGCTTCTATGGCTCTCGACAAGTAAGAATTAGACCTTAGGAGTTCCTAATTCTCAGTTTTATACTTTAGAGTACTAGATTGTGTTTCCTGTGTACTGCATTGCTTAAATTGCCCATCCACATGAGCAGGATTTCGTATTGGTTGCAGGATGCCAAGCAGTAACAGCTGTTGCTATTTTACTTGTTTCTTCTTTTCAGTCTTTTAAAGCAACGCGAAATTTTTCTGTTTCTGACTGGAGCAAAAACTTCGAAGTGATTTTTCAAGATGAAGAAGGTGAGTTACCCTGTGAATTTATTTGAGGAGGAAGTATAGGGAATGACAGTGGAGTTCTTAGTCTGAAATTCTGTTTTCTTGTAGCATGTCTGTCCTTTGTGGCTTTCCAGCTCTCACTTTCTCACAGATGTTGGTGCTGTCTATCCCTACCCTACATAGGGACCTGAAGCTTACTAAAAAAGTAAAAATGTGTCTATCAGGACTCTGTCTGGGAGCAGAACATAGTGTTCTGGTGTCCCTGTCTACTGCTTTCTTTTTGCTACAGAGCTGTCATTGAGATGAGCTCTCATCTCAGGTAATACTGAGCTGCGTGCATGAAACTCTTGAATTGATGACCCCTGAATGACTAACTTGTTTTATCTTGTAGCTTTGGATTGGGGAGGTCCACGCAGAGAGTGGTTTGAGCTCATCTGCAAGGCATTATTTGATACCTCCAGTCAACTCTTCACCCGCTTTAGTGATAACAACCAGGCCTTGGTGAGTCTGCAGTTTCCTATGTTGAATAGTCAAATCAAAACTCTGTACATTGCTACTGGCTAAATAATACTGCTGCTAAGTTGAGAAGTGTGCAACCTTATGCATTTTTAGGAGGCCTGCCCAGTCACTTCAATTGCCTTTCTCAAAGCTTTGCTGAATGATCGTATCCTATTGAAATGCAAAAGAACTGGTTGGAGGAACAGCAGAGGGTTGCCAGTGAACATAGGGACTCCAAGTGTGTAATAATTCAAGTACATTTTTAAGAAAGGTCAGACAGAAGCTTTAACTACTATGGTCATAGTGAGAGAACATTTGGACAGCTAACAAGGCCATCCCCCTGTGAGGGATGGAAGAAGGAATCGAGCAGTGAATCTGTGACAATATGGAGAGATGGTTCTTGGTGGAGCCTGTAGGAGCGGCACATTCAGTATTGTCTTAGCTCAGAAGTGGGTGGTTGGAAACGGTCAGAGACTGCTAGCTTTAGTAAAAAGGAATGTTCTTCAGTTAGGATAAACTTCTTAGCCAGACCTCTCAAGTCTTAAGTATCAATAATTTTACCACCATACCAGTCAGCAGGGAAGGCTGGGTTTCTGGAGAAGAGGAGGTAGCATCAGAGTGTCTAGAGGTTTTGTTGAGTCTGAGTGTTTCAGAATCCATTTCTGCTCTCTCACAGCCTCTGACCTGTGGATGTGAACCACTTTGTATTCTTCATAGGCAGGCTCAGGCATTTCATTCTATTGCTAGGCTCTGAGGATATTACCCCAAAGTTCTTTGGACACCTAAGAAATGCAGCTTGAGGTGGTCCCATACCTACTGTTTGTGCTAGCCTTGTCTGGTACTCAAGAATTTCATTTTGTTTTCTCTTTACAGGTGCATCCAAATCCAGTGCGTCCCACGTGCGTACGACTCAAACTGTATGAATTCGCAGGCCGCCTGGTAGGAAAGTGTCTTTATGAGTCATCCCTGGGAGGTGCTTACAAACAGCTGGTGCGAGCTCGCTTCACGAGATCCTTCCTGGCTCAGATCATAGGGCTCCGTATGCATTACAAGGTAAAGCTTCACAGCCTTGTATGAAGACTTAGTCTGGGAAAAGGAGGAATATCAACGTGGTAGAAACATATTCAAAGTCCTCACTAGCAACGTATGTATTTTTTTTTTCCTCTGCCTCTTCTTTCTCACGTTCCTTCCTTCCTTTTTTTCCCCACTCAGTATTTTGAAACAGATGACCCAGAATTCTATAAATCAAAAGTTTGTTTCATACTGAACAATGATGTGAGCGAGATGGATCTGGTCTTCGCTGAAGAGAAGTACAGTAAAACAGGCCAGCTGGAGAAGGTGAGGAGGCAGTTCCTGAACATGGGACAGTTTAACCCCTTCCCACCACTACCAGGGGAGGCTGAGAATTGTGTGTTCCAGAAAACTGAGCTTACTGTAGGCAGTAGCAAGGAGGATTTATTCTGGGTGGGAGTTCAGGTTTGAGGAATGCTGCTGGTCACACTCATGTCAAATGTTCTCCTGTTTTCAGGTGGTTGAACTGGTGACAGGAGGAGCTCAAGTACCAGTAACAAATGAAAATAAAATTTTTTATCTGAATCTGCTTGCACAGTACAGGCTGGCCAATCAGGTCAGGGAGGAGGTAGATCACTTCCTGAAAGGTAACATGCTCTCTTCTTCCCTCTCTTTTCTGCCTTTATGTCCTTGGGGCCAGCACTTGCTTGCTCTTCTCTCTTCTTTTCTTCTAGGTCTTAATGAATTAGTTCCTGAGAATCTACTGGCTATTTTTGATGAAAATGAACTTGAGGTAATTACTGGCTCCTTAAGCATCTCTACCCTTATTTTCCCTCCTCTCTGACAAATGAAGAGCTTTTGGATCTGGAATAAAGCCAAAATGTTTCTTCTCTAAGCATTTTAAGCATCTATAATTTGGACAGTAGCTGTGTTTTTGTTTTCTGCCCTTCTGTCTATCTGACTGCAGTCTCTCGTCTTTCAGTTGCTCATGTGTGGTACTGGAGATATCAGTGTCTGTGACTTCAAGGCACATGCTGTAGTGGTAGGAGGATCTTGGCACTTCCGTGAGAAGGTAGGTGAAAAGCTTTCTCCCTCCTGTTTGCTGTCAGCAATTAGCCCAGCTACAGAAGCAGGCAATTTAAACTGGGAACAGCTTTCTTGGTTGGAAATCAGGCTTACGGAAGGACAGACTGGGAGATCTGGGAGTCAAGAGCATGACTACAAGCATTATGAAGTAACATTCCCCCAGAGTGTTAACCTTCAGCCTTGCTGAGTAGAGATTCTTAATCAGTTGGAAGCAGGAAAAATCCAGCAGCCAGTTCTTTTTAAGAAGAGCCAACAAAGCCCTAATTAAATGCAGTTCAGCAGGATATCAAGAAGAAATGGTGGGAATTATTGCTAGTGAAGACTTTCATGATAGTGTACTTATCTCTAAGAGATGCTTTAAGATCATGATTGCAGCCCACATGGAGTGTTTGGAGTTCAGTGCTGTGGTAAAGACTACTGATGTAGTAGCCTAAATTTGTGCCTTGTAATTGTTCCCATCCCTCCCTGCCTTTCCCGGTGGGAGGAGTACAGGAATGGAAGTAGCTTCATTTAGAAAAATAAAGGAAACTGCCAAAACACCCAGGCTGAAGAGAGATTGGGAACAGTGTTCTAGCTGTAAACACTGGGATGGCTCCACCTTCCTGCAAAAGTATCAGAGGATGTGGAAAAGCAAAAGATTAGCATAGTGCAAGAAGCAAACAAGCTTCTCCATTGTAAACCTACCTGTTTAAACAGGTATTTCTAAAAATAAATAAAATCTCTGTGGAAAGCAGAAGTATATCTGTTTTAAGGGAAAGGACTTGGTGGGGAAGTAGTAGTGTGAGACATCTTTTAAGAAGAAACTATGTAATCCTTGTCTCTGTCACACCTGGTAAAACAACAAATTGTGACCATTAGTAAAGCATTAGCTTGCAAGATCAATTAACTCATCTTCTTGTGACCTGCTCGTATTTGATATATTTTACATATATTTATGTTATACATATTGAATTTCTTGCCTGACCTGGCTTTACGTTTACTGTTGCCTAACAGGTCATGAGGTGGTTTTGGACTGTGGTCTCCAGCTTCACACAGGAGGAGCTGGCCAGGCTGTTGCAGTTCACAACTGGTTCATCCCAACTGCCCCCGGGAGGGTTTGCTGCACTCTCTCCATCTTTTCAGATCATTGCAGCTCCAACTCACAGTACTTTGCCAACAGCCCACACTTGGTAAGTATCCTGGCTATTTGTGGTGGGCAAGCAGCATGTAACACATCATGTGTGGGATATGCGTGTTAACCCATCTAAAATCAGCTGATGGGGACGGTCCCCTTTCAGATCTAGCCTGAGTGGGATTTTTCTTTTGTCTTGCAGTTTTAACCAGCTGTGCCTCCCGACTTATGACTCCTATGAAGAAGTGCACAAGATGCTGCAGCTAGCTATCAGCGAGGGTTGTGAAGGCTTTGGCATGCTGTGATTTTTTTCCCCTTTCCAGGAGACCGTTCAGCCTCCTGGCTCTTTGTGGCAAGACCCAGGTTCAATCCATTACTTGTTCTTCCCTTCACATGGGTAATGAAGGCAGGGCAAAGACTCTGTGTAAAGGAATTTGTCATCCAGAAGATGTCATGTGGCCTTTCCGTATCTCAAATAAGTCATAAAGACCTCATCTTTTTCCTTTCCTTCATTCTCCCTTTGGTTCAGTGTGAAACAGCAGCAGGAGTGTGGTGCACTCATCAAGGAAATACTGCACAGGATTTCCCTGCACCCTGTACACCCATCTGTCCGTGAGAAGAGAAGTACATGAGCAGAAGTTGCAATGAGGTGCAAGCAACATGCTGAGCTGCCTTGATCGTAGCTCTCAGGGAAGAAGGGGAAGACCAGTGTGGAGCGCTGCTGGAAACCTGGTTCATGGGAAGCCTTAGTGACTTCCCATGTCTTGGCTCAACTCCCCCAGTGATGCTCCCCAACAGCTCATCTAACTCCATCACTCATGAAGGGTGCAGGGTTGTCTCTCCTTTCAGCACCTGTCCCAGAAGAGTTTCTGGTTCTCCTTCTCCATCTTGCTTTGGATGCTGCTATCCGTCACCTGTGCCACCAAGAAAAATGGGCAGTACCCCTCAGTGGAGGGAGTAACCCAAAGGGGAGATCACTCTCATCAGAGCACAAGTGCTGGCCCTGACAGTGATTCTGTACTACCTCCACCAGGGTCCAGCAGCTGAAGCGTCCTTCTCCAGCAGCAGCTGGTAATGAGCCTTTGCAAATGAACTGGAAGAGGAGTTTCTCCTCCACTGAATGTTTCTGATTAATGATGTTGCACAGGAAGCTGTCCCATGCCCTTGCCTTCTTTTTCCTTCCTCAGTAGAGAGGGTATGGGCATGACTGTGATCCCTCAATGCTGAACACCAATGCCTATCCCACGTTCACCTTCAGGGTATGTATGTGATGTAGGAACAGTGACAGGTCAGTAAGCAGCTACGATGTGTGCTGGTCTTGTGTTGTTGGGGTGATGGTACTGGGCAGAGCATGGTACCTCCTCCCAAGTATACCACAGGGTTTTGGCTTCTACCTCTGCCATGCAGCAGCCTGAGGCTTCTCTACTGCATTTCAGGCAGAGTTTGCAGAGGGTTGTTGGTTGTTGGTGCCTGGAGAGCAGCTGGCTTTCTGTCCTTCTTGAGCTCTCCTTTCTTCTGCCCCGTTCAGGGCTGCTGGCTTTCCAGCACAAAATGCTAATTAGAACTTCACTCAGACGATCACTCAACAGCCTGCACAGATAGTATATCACACCCACCACTGTCTGGCTTGTGGGGAGAGGAGTGGGCAGACCAGCAGGATTAGGGTGTGCCAAGCTGGCAGTCCGTCCAGCCCTTCCCAAGAAAACAAAGGGAACGGGAGTCTGGGAATCTTGATAGCTTCTTCAGTGAAGCAGAATTCATGAAGATCTTTAGGTTCTCAGCAGTTTCTTAGTTCAGGTCAGGAGTCATAGGCATGCTGGCAAGTGTAAGAAAGCTGCATTGCTGCTGCTTGCAATGTAAGCTTTGGCAGGATTATGGGAATGGCTGGATTTCTTCCAGAATAGAGTCTCAAGCTGGCACCCCTGAGCTAACTTTAGAACACCATATTAGATAAAAAATCACTTCATCCTCCTCAGCCCCCTTCTGTCCTCGAGCTGATCCAGGCAGACTTCTGCAAAGTAAGAATTTTTTAGATAACTGTATATTCTTTTCCCAGTGTAGCTTGGTTGAATTGACTGGGAATTTGGGGGAAACATTCTACATCTAGAAAATGTTTGTTAAGGCAGTATCTTAGCAATTCTTGGTCTGAGTGTGCTACTTGTGTACAGAAAGATACAAGCCATTTTGGTGCCAAAAAGCAGCCAGCCGAGCATTGAGACTACTCAGGGGGATTCTTTGCCCTGTGAATTCATTCCATCACTGGCACTGAGATGCTGGGAGACTGCCAGCTTGAGAGGTGCCACGACTGCACTCTGACAGGTCATGTCAGTAGTGTCTGTGCTCCCCTTTTTCTAGTGCAGCCTCTGTTTTGTAGGGTCCCGACCTTTGGGTGGAGAGTACAGTGCTGTTTTTTACACTGTGGATGGCTTCCATGGTCAGTGCAGTTGTGGCTGCTGTGTTTTTCTGCGCCACCGCTTGACTGCTTTTTCCGGAGACTGAGAGAAAGGTGGTGGTGCTTGGCTTGACTCCTGTTTGTTGGGAGGTGTAGCCTGGTGCCCTTCCCACGTTGCAGCCCTGTCTTGCAGTCTCACCTGGTGAGAACATCTCCAGACTCGTAGTTATGGGCCAACTTTGCCAATGACATCTTCCTCAGGAATATTCCCTTCTATTGAGCTGGACTTCTTTACTCTGAGGATGAAGTAGGTGGACATTGGGTAGTCTTCCTCTGCTGGAAAGAGCTCCTTAAAGTTTCTTATTGTACTACAGCCAGCACCCCACACTTCTCAGTAGCTGTACAGAGCCAAGGAACTTCTCAACACAAGCGCAGTCAGAACTGTGATGGGTGCAGGTGCTGTTAGTCAATTAGACCCATCTCCATTGTCTCCACAGGCTCCTAGGTGATCCCGTGTTCCTGGGATCCATCACAATGTTTCTAAACTTGTCTCTAGCTTTATACCCTTAAAAGTGTGTTCACTTTTTATGCTGCCCTTAACGCTGGCAGCGGGGATGCGCTCTGGTCATATGTTTCGTCTGACACAGGCTTGTTACTCTTCTTTTTGTCCTTATTTATTCCCACTTGATAGAGGCACTTCCCTGGAAAGCTTTAGGATCCTGGTACCGTGTCAGACAGGTTCCATGTTTCCTGAAGCTGTTTTTAGGTGCCGAGGGTCTGGCTTCAGCCTGCACCTGCAGACCATGTTGCATGTTTTTAGAAACCAGGAGCTGTGGATGATGCAGGTCAGATTCTAGTTCCCTCTGTTGAATTTCTGGCAGAGTTCAGCCAAAATTTGGAAGCCTGTGGTTGTAGTAGCTGATTTTGTAAATAGTTTGTATAATAAATAAAATATTTTAAAAATGCTGCCTTGTTGCTCAGTGTTCTTTCTGGGCTGTGCGGAGGGAATCAAGCTGGATAATGCTGTCCATGGGTGAGGGGCTGCTTCAGGTCTCCAGGCCTCTCGCTGAGGCTCCCTGCAGAGGAGAAAAGGGTGAGCTCTGCTTGTGGCCTTGCAGGGTGCCGACTGAACCCAGGTCCTGTGAGATCCTGGGAAGAGGCAGCATTCTGCTCCAGGGCTCGCAGGCTGCTGTGAGGCTTCTGGAAAATGGGCAGAAGCAACTGGTAAAGCCAGAGGGTATTTTAAGGAATCCTGTATGTACGTTAAGAATGCAGCTGGTGCAGTTAGGTTTTAATCTCACTGTGTGCTACCTGACTCTTACTCTGAGCTGCAGGTGCTGATGCTGCTTGTGTTTCCCTGTACTGCCAAGAGGGCTGGATGAAAAGAGAAAGGGAAAGAGGAGGTGTCTGAGACCTTGGTGTCTTCTTAAATTGTACAAGAGGCTTTCAGATTGCAGGGTGGAAACAATGTGTGTGCAAGTGCCTGCTAACTAACAGCTTAGTAAGGTTTCAGCTGGTAACCTTCAGAGGCTGTACTGAATTGCTGTGATTCTATGAGCTTGAGCTGCTCCCAGCTCAGATGAAAAGTGCTGCATTTACCACTAGTTTTCCTTGGACTTTTTTCTTTTTTCTTTTTTCTTTTTTCTTTTTTCTTTTTTTTTTTTTTTTTCAGACAAACGACTTGTCTGCAACCTGGCATGACCAAAATGATGCACAGCAAACCACGTGGATGTGTCTTTATGTACCGTGCCTGGTATTTCTCATGGGAATAGGGCCAAGCTGAGGCTGGCATTTTCAGAAACACAATCCCTTTAGGTGTGAAGGAGAGCTTGGTGTACTTGATGACTTCAGTGTGAAGTAGGTTCTAAAGTTGCTGCCCCTCATGGCAGGATGTGTGATACCATCTGGCTGCCCGCGCTGGTCACTAGTTTATTGTGATGTTTTGGAGAGGGAGCGGTGACAGTGACCTGCTGCTGAATCCACAGCCTCCATTTGTCCTGGCATGGGCTTGGGGTGGGGAGATAAATCATGCCTATGCACTTCGTGCTGGAATCCTACGTGCCCCAGCACATCTTCAGTAATAGCAACTACTTGCCTGATGTCTCAGGATTTTTGGTTCTACTCTCGGCCACTTGACAAGGTAGCTGTGCTGCTTGGGAATCTGGGGTTTGTGCGTTCAGTTCCTCTGCCAAGCTTTGTTTGCCTTAATTGTAGAACTGATGAGAAGGAATTTGTTCTGATACCTGAACAAGTGAAGCCCTGGGGGAAATACGCTTTATTTGGATAGATTTTGTTTTTTGCTCTTTCAAGTGACTAACTCAGCTATAACATTATGAACCACACAGTAACTCCTTGTTCCCATAGTTAGTTTGTATGCTTTATATGTTTCTGGCTGTTCTGCTACCATCTTGTGTCTGACTGGCACATGAGAAAAAAGTTCAAACATGATTATAGGAACTATAAAAGAAAAACACTTACAGGAAACATTGCAGTCCAGCAGAACCTCAGCCTGTCTTTGCATAAGCCTTCCGGTGCACAATCTGCAATTTTAGAATTTTCCTGTTAAACTCTCTTCTTATTTGTGCTTTGTGGTTTTTCTTTGCTTTTCTTTTCTTTTATTTTCTTTTCTTTTTTTTTTTTTCTTTTTTTTTTTTCATTGAATGCGTGAGAAACCCTAATCTCTGCTCTCAAGAGCATGGAACTTGATTGTAGGAGGGAGGTGTTGCTGCATGAATGTGTTCATTTTTAGACATAATTTGCTATAACTTTTTTTTTTTTTTTTATTTTTTTTTTTAAAGTAAAAAAAAACAGCTGTAGCTGAAGTTCACCCAAAATTCCTGATCGGTCTTTTCCAGCTACCCTTCTGCTGGGATGGCGTGCTACGAAGTATGCTGGGGCGTGGGCAGTTTGCACATTGGGTTGGAAATGGGGAGCGAGGCTGAGAGCCAAGCTGTTCTTGGGACAAGCTGCAGTGAATACAGACAAAGGAAGCAGGGCTCTTGCACCAGATGAGGGATGGAGAAACTAGAATTGGCCTAAGGCTGCTCCAGGGTTTTCTGTGAGGCATGTGAAGGCCAGAGTGAATCTGGGTGTTTTTTGGGGGGGGAGTGACTCTGCAGTGGCCAAAACCACATTCTTCTCTCCCTCTTGAGGCAACTCTCTGATAAGCTATGAGAAGTGTGTTGGCCCGTACCCATCCCTTAATTTAGGGATTTATGCTAGCATAATGCTGAAGCCCTGTAAACTGATGCAATTGTCTAAGTAATCTTAGAAATCTAATCTCTTACCAGCATGAACAGCTGCCTGGGGCTCTCCTGTGCTTCGGTAGCTCAAGCGTGAGGTTGCTGTGTGATGGAGTAGTGCCACTCACTGCAGTGGCTGAAGAGACACAGGGACAGAGATCTCTCTCCAGTCCTCTCGGAGGATGAAGAAAGCAGCTCCGGGAGGCTCGGATGTGCCCAGAGAAGCAGTTTGCTGTTTAGAGGCTAGATCAGAGTTGTGGAAACCTTAGTTGCCGGTGGGGAACAGCCTCGGACACCCACCTAGGGAACACGGGCAGCCACCTTATCACTGTCTGTGATTAGGCAGTCGGCAGTGGTACGCAGCCTTCCCCCTCCTAGGCCCTTCTAACATTTGGGAACAGCATGCAACATGCTGGTAGCCACTGCTGAAACTAAAAATTGTAGTACAGAGCATATCACCTTGGTGTCTTCTAGTAAGACACAGTCTTTGTGCTGTGTCCTGCCCATTGACAAGAGCACCCTGGACCACTCTCTCGGATGCCAACCAGTGCTGTCTTGTCTCCTCATCCCCGTCTTCCCATCCATCTCTGCCCTTTGTCTCCGGCTCGCCCCCACCCCAAGGAGCTGACAGTCTCGCTGCGTGCAGCTCCTGGGACAACAGGGCCCTGTTCGGGACGGGGGCTCCAGGGGAGAGAAGGGGAAGGATGGGCAGATGCCGGCTGGTCTGGCAATGAGCCTGTTTCCTGAGCTGCGGGGACCAGCAGCCAGGTGACAAGGAGGTGGCAGCCAGGTGGCAGCCCGGCGCTGCCGACAGTCGGTGACTGCAGCTGCTTGGCCACCAGAGGGGGACCGATAGTCGCCTTGAGCTCCTGAAACCCCGCGGGTTGGGTTCCCGGTGCCTTTTGATTTATTCACTTATTTTCAGCCGACCTCTTGGTCTAGCAGAGTGGTTGGCCGGCAGGTTTTCTTGCTCTAACCCTCAGCTTGGAGTGTATGGGAAGCCAGCACCCGGGAAGCGTCCCCTCGTCCAGCACCAGTCCCAGCTGCATCTCTCCCCCTTGCCCTTTTGTTTTCTGACAGGCAACGCATGAAAATGCATGGGAGGAAGCTGGATTTACGCGCATGTGATTAACCTGCAGCAGGCTCTCTCGGGAGGCTCGGGACAAATAGCTCAGCAAGAATAATGTGCTTGATTCGAACAAACACCAGCAGTAACACTAACCAGATTAGATGCATTCCCTCAGGCTTTTGGACGCACATTAGTCATCGGCATGAGGGGGGAGAGAGAGCTTTAACACATGGACCAAGGAAGCGTAATTGAGTTTATACACAGAGAGCTGATGTTCTCCTTTTAGGGCTCATTATAATGAAATGGACTTCTCTATTAGCTGCAGGCACCGCTAGGCTTTCCGGAGAGCCTGTGGGAATGGAAGCAGATGTAACTCGGTTGGTGCTGACCGATCTGCTCGTGGGCACTGCAAAGAGGAGAAGGAAAGGCACCAGGCCTGACAGCAACAGGGAGGAAGGGTGATGGTGATGGTGCACCTGAGGCATCTTCAGACTCCAGAAACACTTATCAATCAGAAAGCATCCGTCAGTCTGCATTTCTCAGCCGCACGCCCATCTCTGCTCCTCAGGTGCTGGGTTCAGCATTGGAGGCCTGGGGTTTTGTGAAGGACCAGACAGAGGCTCGGATGCTGCTGCGAGGCTGTGGTGTTGAAGCAGAAGCCTATAAAAGGATAAGAGGGTGCAGAGGAAACGCACAGCTCCTCCCGATCCCTTTGTCTTGTCGAACAAGGTCAAAGCAGCTGCCAGCAGGGATTGAAAGGCAAGGAGCACATGGCTGAGCAGAGCTGTCTGCTCCACAGATGGACTGAGGACAGCGAGAGCTTTCCTCCCTGTCCTCCTAAGGGAGGATAAAAGGGTGCGACATGGATGTGGATAATGAAAACACCCATGGTTAAATAAGATTTAAAGCAAACAAACCTTCCTGCTTCAGGGCCAAACCCTGCCTCTGGCGGACAGGAGTTAAAAGCAGCTTTCTCTCTGCTTCTTCTTGCCTCCCTCGAAGCAAGCCCGGGATGCTAACCTGGAGGAGTGTCTGGCAGCTGGTGGCTCCAGGCAGGAAGAGGACGGCAGAATCTGCTTTAATCCTGTCATAGTTCTCAAGCTAATTAGGATCAATCTAATTTAATACTTGAATAAGGAACAGGCAGATCCTTCATGGAACTGGGTGTTAACAGCTTTCCAGAAACCCTCTTCCCCCTAGGGAAGGGCCACCCGCAGCATCCTGCTGGGCCTGTAAGGGGGGCTCTCCCTCGTGCCCTGTGGTCCCGCTGGGTGCTGGCATCTGTGTGTCACGCTGCAGCTCAGGAGTCTTCAGCACGTTTGCAGAGTGTCTGGGTACCTGCTGCCTTAGCTGAATTTCGTCAGTGTTGTTCTGTCACCCGGACAAGTTCCTGTGTAGTGGGCTGCTGGGTGGATGAGAGGTGCTGACGCAGCCAGGGCCTGGGAGGGAGCTGTGTGGCGGTGCTGTGTCAGCGAGCCCCACACCTGTGTTTTTGCACACCCAGGGCTGGCAGGCTTACAGCAGGGAGAACGTGTGCTGCTCCACATAGACCATGTCTGCTCCGTGCCCTCCTCGCGCCACCAGCCCTGCTTGCAGGCACTTTTATTCCTCCATAGCCTTGGCCGAGCTCAGGGAGTCAAGGAGGGCTGTATGCTGAAACCTGTCCTCAGCGATCCCACTGGCTATGGATGCAGTTGTCATTTCTTCTCTGCCTCCTCACCTTCATTGCTCCCCCTGCATCTTGTCCCCTGCCCTGTTCTCCACTGCTCCTTCTCTGCTCCGTTTGCCACTATGGCCATGGGGAAAACGAAGTGCCCTGGTGTGGTCTGGCTTGGCCTTCCTTCCCCAGAAACCTGTGCAGGGGGGGTGCCCTCCCCAGTTTTCTCTGGCTGCCTTTTGCCTTCCCAATCAGTCATGGTAATTTACCCTGGCACTGTTTGGCAGGGGCTGTACCTTGGCATAATGAGCAACCAGGGTCAGCTGTCAGCCTCTGAGCCATGAGCCTAATGCAACAGAACAGATGTAGGTATTTTTTCCAAGTTTTCTCTGGGCAGCAGGATTAAAGTCTCTGTTCTCGGCTGGGGTTCCCAGTGTAGTCACTTCCCTCTGCGTTACACAACACCCTATTAAGACGAACAGCACAAACATGTTCATTGGAATCCCTTCCCCCAGCCCCAGAAGGCCAAGGAACAAAGACGAGGAGGAGGTTTCCAAAGCCTGAGGAGTTGCCTCTTTGGTCCAGGAGCCCTGAGATAATCCTGCCCGGACATCCCCCTGCAAAAGCACACTGCAGCTCTCTGCTCATCTCCATCCTTGTGGTGCCAGGGGTGAGGGGTAAAAGAGCTGTGGGGTCACGTTCCACTTAATCCATCTGGCTGTTTGCAAACCTGGGTGGGTATAAATGGGGGGGAAACTGGTGTAACAGCATCCCCACCATGCCTGGTGTCCGTGCCTGCCCTGCCTGCTGAGATGGAGGCTTCTGACCGCGTATATGTGTGCATGAGCCCAGCAAAAGACAATAGTGAGAAGGGTTTTCTTAGTGCTAGCAAGGCAGACAGAGTTATGCTGTGGTCCAGACACACTTTCTGGCTTGAGTTCAAAGGTGCCATGCCACGTTGAGGCTCAGGTGCTTTTCTGTTGGACACAAAGCTAACTTAGGGCTCCCTGTAGCTGACTGAAGCGGCTGGTCACAGAGGGGGACTGCGGGCACCCTTGGTGAGATGGAGAGGGCTTCCCCAGCAGCCCAAGGGGAGCATTCAAGTCCTTGTGAGCACACACAGAACAAGGATCTGCTGCCGCTATACACCAATTACTTGCTTTATTGACAAAAGACCATAAATGAACAAGGGAATTAATTAGGTCCGCAGCAGGCCAGGTTGGATGCCTGCAGGGCTGAGAAGGCTGGAGCTGGTTCAAAGGCGCAGGGGGAGCAGAAGGCCCTGGAGATCTGTGTAGCAAACAAAGGTGCTGCTGGTTCTTCCCCCTCTCGGGGAGCGCTGTGAAAAAACGTCTCTGACCAGAAGGACAGTCCGCAGGAGGGGGAGAGACCAGTTCCTGGCAGCATCTGTTTGCTCAGGCCTCGGATGAAGGACTTAAGCAGCTTGTTAATTCGCTCCTTGTCCAGCTGCAGGCTTAGTCACTGTGAGCGGGCCTCCAGGGCAGCCCGTGCGGTTGTGAGCCAGCTCCTACAGCCCTGGTACTTTCTGTGAGCTGGACGAGCCAGCGGTGGAGCCGGGGGGCGTTGCAGCTGTCTGGCCCAGCTCTAGTAAAGCGCTCGCAGCAGGTCCTTTCCATCTGCCTTGGCCCAAGAGTGACCCTTGCAAACCTCCTCTCCCCCGCGGTCGCCTCAGCAGATGGTGGGAAAGCAGATGGGGAGGAGGAGATCTCAGAAGCTGTAGTGATGGAAAGGCCTGGCCCAGTGGCACCTCTCGCCCTTGCACCGACAGGTATTGGGTTCTCACAGTGCCACCAAGCCCCTGAGCCATGGCCTCCGTGTGCCTTCTCCTAGCCCTCCAAGCACCTCAGGCTCCAGTCTCTGGATCTCAGTGGAGGCTCTGGATGGTGTCCAGCTGGAAGGAGCCTGCCCCAGCTCCACAAGCAGAGTAGGAAGGGGCACCCGCGTGGTGAGGGGAGCTCAGCACAGTGAGAGCTGAGGAACATTTATGCTCCAGATGACGTGTTGGTGGGGTCTTGGAGCCTGTGAGTCTGGGAGCGGTGTGCTCAGCTGCTGTGAATCGCTGCAAGCCATTTTGGGCTGCTGATTTCTTGACACCCTGTCTCACCCCACATGTTAGATCCTGGATACAGAAAATCTGCTTTGGGAGCAGTGCAGGGAGTTGTTTCCTCACCTAAAATTTTACAAGCCTGCAGGAGCTCAAGGAGGTGGAGCAACATGCTTGGCCCACTGTGGAGGAAGCTTCAGCCCAGCAAAGGGTGTTTGGGACAGCTGAGCTGTGGATCACCCGCCAGGCTGCACCAGCTGCTCTGGAGTCAAAATTCAAACCACAACCAGACTTGGTCCTGATTCCAGACTTTTCCTTCACCTCATTAGTTAGCGGCTTCAGATGCAAATTCTGTGGCCGGTACATGAAGGCCTGGCTAGCATGCAGGGCTCCTGTCCAGCTGCCCTCGTTCGATCCTCATCCCCGACAGGCCTGGCTGGACGCAAGAATTGCAAAGGTCTCGGAGGGAATTTGAAGGGTATCCAGGTTATAGCGATCAGCGTTGTCACACTTTCTCTCCAGGTGGCAGCAGTGGTTGACTTGGACAGAGGACAGTCCTTTCCCAAACACAAGTCAGGCAGACGTATCCCAGTACCACGCAGAGGTGCAAGGTTTGCTTTGCAGGGACAGTGTGCCCCCCTTTGTGTTATGTACGATGCAGACAGCTTGTGAGAGATGACCCTGCCTCCTGCAAAACAGCTTGTGCAAGCAGCGTGGACAAGGAACAAGAAACGGCCTGAAAAGAAATAGCAGGATGGTGGAGAGAAGCTTGGAAAGGTCGTCAGGCCCTTGCAAATGCAAAGATGTCTAGGGGCCATGTAGAGGGGCTCCACTGTAATGTTTGGTACCATGCCCAGCCTGAACCTCTAGCACCATTTAGTAGGCTGGACCAGCCATGGACTCTGTCTTGTTTGGCTAGATGGAAGTAATTGTCATTGTGTCCTGAGTACAGTACTGCTGTCACTCTTTAATTCCTCCAATGAGGTGTTGCAAGCAGATATACATGTGCTGTAGCTGTGCTTTAGATTTGGATTCGCCTCTGGGGACAGGCAGTGATAAGTGTTAAGAGCTGTTTAGATCCCAAACTGTTGTTTCTGAATCAGCTTCCAGCAAGAGCAGAAGACACGAGGGCGAGGAAGCAGCCGCTTCCCCTGCCAGGAGCATCCTGCTGGGACGGGTGGCACCCCGAGCTTGCCATGCCCTCTCAGCAGCTTGGGTTAATGCCCAGGCTGATGCTGGTGGTAGCGTTTCCCCACAACTGTTAGCTGGGTTTGCCCTTATTCAGTGCCTGCCCCGGGGATTTTGCCTGTCAGCTGCAGGGGCAGGTTTGGGTCTGTCGAGGCAGTTCCCCCGTGGAAAGAGGCTGCTGTGATTAATGACCAGTGATGAATGAGAGGGAAAGGGGTAGGAGGAGAGAACTGCCAAGGCTTTAACTCCACTGGGTGCAAAGGTTCAGCCTGCTTTGGATCTGCCGGCAGGAGGGGAAGGCGCGTCCAGGTCCTCAGCCAGCCGGGGTGTTAACAAGCAAGAGGTGAGCCTGGGTGATTAGGATGTCCACGGCTGCATTGCATAAATCAGACTTAGAGCGCCAGAAAAAGTCTCCAGGGTGATGAAATGTCTAAGTGTCATCAGCTCTGCAGAGATAATTAAAACCAGAAAAGCACCGGGAGGTAAAATGGCACAGATCAGTGAAAACAGGCTTGTGGGGTCGGGATCCTCGTGGATCTGTGCTAACTGCAGGGTGGTGGGGGGGAGATGGATGTGGGGGAGCCTGGGTGTTTATGGAGGAGTTGTAGGGGTTAATCCTCCTCAATCTTGGAGACAACCATCTCTGAAAGAGGAAAGTCTTCCTGCCAAATGTGATTCCCTGCTTGTTCAGATGCCTTGAACAGAAAGCGAGGAATGGAGGGAAACGGCGGGGATCCACTCTTGCTCTGCTTGTGCAGTTGGTGTGAGGGAGGGGGACCGCCCTGCCTCACTCTGGGCTTAGCCTCTGTGAACTGTAAATGCCAGCCCTGTAACATGAGGGGGTTGGTGTCATCCTGTAACATGAGGGGGTTGGTGTCATCCTGGGGGAGCCCCGCCTGGGGCCAGGAGTCTGTGCGGGACCTTAGGCTGAGCAGAGTCACAGTGTGGGTACAATGTCCCCAGGAGCCACCAGCATCTCCTCCAGTGCTGACAACACTCGCTGTGGTCAAAAAGCTGAAAGCCTCTTGGGTTAGAGGTTAGAGGAGGGTGAACAGTGCAGGATCAGGTTGCCCAGAGGGGTTCTGGAGGCCCAGTCCTTGGAGATGTTCAAAACCCAACCAGACACAGCCCTAAGCACCCTGCTCTGGCTGACCCCGCTCTGAGGACAGGACTTACCAGACTGTCTCCAGAGGTCTTGTCCCACCTTCAGTCGGTCAGGGACTGTGGGAGGGAGTGCTGGCAGCTGCAGTTCCTCTGCTGCCAGCACCACCTGCTTGTCCAGCTGCGGCAGGGAGGCTTGTGGCCAGCCAAGGTGAGGACAGGAGGTGCTATTTCCAGTGGCTTGGTGGTGGTCTTGAGGAAGACATCGTGTATCCTCATGGAGCCATCACAAAGCTAGTTCCTTGCAGGAGAGCCTCATGCGGGGCCATGGCTGGTGCTGGCTGAACCCCATGGAGCAGGATTGCTCCCGGGCAAGTCGCTGTGCTGCTGGAAGCCACCTGAGCTGTGCAGACAGGCTCAGAGCTGAGCTGCTGCAACACGTCCGCCTCCAGGCGCTGCGATGGTGAAGCTGTTCTGCTTTCAAGCCTCCTTGAAGGAGGCAAGGCTGTGAAGCAATGTGGAAGTTAAACACCAGCAGCCACTTGAGCATCTTTGACGTCAGGTCTGACTGGCTGGTGGCAGCAGCAGGGTTATTTTGCAAAATAGCCATGAAGTATCTGGCAGGGTTTTGTTTTTCTAGCTGCCTCCTTGCTGGTGCCCCAAAGATTTGCAGTGAAGGGCAAATGTTTACTCTCTCCCCTTGTACCTGCCTGTGCCCAAGTGCTTGCTGATGCTGTGTTCCCAGCTCGGGAGGAGCTCTTTGCTGGCTGTGAAATCTCTGCCTGGATTAACTGTCAAAAGGCAAGTCTTTGGCTTATGAGAAGAGCACACTTGACCTTTGACTCCTCAGAGCTGCGCTCTCCCTTGGGAGGAAGTGTTGGTTCAGCCCCTGAACAAAGCACTGGCTGTCATGAGCATGACCTGCCTGCCCCGGCAGTGACAGACTGGGCTGGGGTCAGATTTATGCTCCGGAGAGGAGGAAGAGACAGAAGACCCTGTGACCTGGAAGCTTAGAGGTGACCAGCTCAATTTACTGAGAAATGCAAAGCTACATTGCCTCCTGTGTCGGTCACAATACACCGTCTGGGCAGATGGGCCACTGGCACATCCAGTGTGAGGTGTGAGAAGGGAAGCTGCTTGGTAAGATCCAAATGGTGTTTTGAATCCCCTTCCTCTCCTTATTTTCCAGCCCATTCTCCTCTGTTGCAGCACCTCTCTCCTTCAATTCTTGCTAACATCTTTGCAGCTTCTCCAGGTCCCGTAGAAGATGTCCTCAGTAGCAAAATTGGCCCTAGCCTGGACTTAAGACATTACATGGGGTCTGTGGTAGGTGCAGCTAAACATACTTGCTTTCACTGAGCAATGACATGCATACTGCTCTCACCCGAATTCAGACCTTTTCTCCTACAGTATGCCCTTTGCTCGATATAACTTGGCTTGCTGTAACGCCTGCGGGCCCAGCAAGGATGTGGGCAAACACAGTGTGGGTGCGTGGGATGGTTTCTTTTCCATTTCGTCCCTGAGGGCCAAAGCTAGGCGGTTTATCTGAGATGGCAGAGGAAGCCAGCGTCAGAGCCAGGGCTGAGCTCAGGTCCCAGTGTCAGCACCCTTGGGCACTGCCCCGGCCCCCGTGCCATGGGCTCTGTGTAGAAGTTGTCAGCTCTCCCTGTGCTGATGCTTTTCCATGCACTCCCCTGAGTCAGGTTGCACTTATATCCAGGCTCATCTGGGACCTCTGCAGCTCAATATTACCGAGAGCACATGGGGCTGAGAGGGAAGAGTGTGGAGCTGACAAAAGAATCCAGGTCTGCTCAAGCCTTCAAAAGGCTGTAAGTTTGTTAAAAACATGCTTACAGTCAGCTGGAAGAGAAGTGAGGGCACTGGTCCATTGTGAAATAACATCTCCTTTTGTGCCATCTTTGCCAGTTCCTGTAGGTATTTGTGCAGTTCTCAGCCACTGGGGAAGAAGAGGAGTGGTCCAGGAGGAGAGCATGGCAGTCGGCACTGTGGGATAGGGACATTTCCTTCACCTGCACGGGGACCGGTAGATGGGAGGTGAGCGCAGACCCTGCCAGCTGCCAGCCAGGTTTCTGCAGGGTGTGGATGAGCGGAGGAGCAGTATCTGTACCCTCTGTGCCTGGTGTTGTTTTGATTTACTACCAGGAGAAGGATTGTTCAGCAGCTGCTGTGAACCCGGACCTAGGACAGATGAAGATTTTATGGCAAGCAACAACCACTACGTAACCAAAGCCCTCCCGCATGCTAGGGGCAGAGCTTCCTCCTGCTCCTGCAGCTTATAGGTCTTCTGCGCCTCCTGCCTCCATGTCCATCACACCCCAGAGTATCAGCTGTGCTTCTGTTGGCAGGGGACGGCTGGGAAGAGACCGAAATCAGGGCATTCTGCTGTGTGTTTGCGTGGGAGGTCTGCTGTTAGCATGGGCGTGAGAGCTGCACATCTGAGAAACCAATACAAGGAGAGGGGCCGCGCACGTGAAGCGGCTCAGGGCAGTGGGCCATGTTCCTCCTTTAGATCTGCTCGGTGCTGACAAACCCATTAGTGGCAGCTCGATGCCGCGGTGGAGCAGGACTTTGCTGAGAGCGAGAGCCCCGCGGGCTGCCGATGGCGTCTGAGCCGATGGAGCCTGTCCTCCATGGCGCGCGGAGCGGCCTCGCAGCGGCGTTTTGGGGAGCTCTTGGCCTAGGCCTGGGATGGGCACTGCTGAGTCAGTTCCCTTCCCCATTCCCCTCCTCGAGCCTTGCTGACATGGCTTCCTGGACCGGTGCTGTCAGGAAGAGGCAGTTTGGTTTTTGGGGAGGGTGTGGGTGTGTGTGCGGCCTGGCCTGGCCCACGAGGGCGTGAGAAGGGCACGGAACCATCCGTCCAGGCCAGCTGCTTCCTCCAGTAGAGCACCGAGACAGAGCGCTGCCATACCCAGACTGTTTGGAAACATGTTGATAAACTTCCAAACGTCTCTTTCACAATCCAGATGTGCTCGCCTTGGCTGTAAACCCTCATCTGAAGAACAGGTGTGCTATAATGTTTCTAACAGTGGCCCCAAAGCCAGCTGGAGGCTTGAGCTGAGCGGGGGCCAAGGGGCTGGTGCCATATAGGATATGGATACCGGGGCAGGGACAGGTGAGGCGTTGAGCTGTAGGTCAGATGTAGTTCACAGCAACCTGGAGTCAGACTGAGGGAAGGCAGGGATGGTGCCAAAATATCCCCCAGCCCCCAGTCTTTGCTCAGCAGCATCAGAGCTGTCTCGGGAGAGGCTGCCCTGGTTGTATGTGCAAGCTGGGTGCACCCATGGGGTGCACCAGCCCTTGGCTGGCTCTGTCCTGGTGAGGAAGCACGGGGCTGGAGCTGGCCACCGGCCTTGGTGGTATTTGCTGTGGTTTCCTTCCACCTCTCCAGTGGCTGCATGCTCCCAGCAGCTCCCCGCCGGCTCCACTGGAAACCCTGAAATGGGGCAGCTGCTTCCTTGGGCCAAGCTTCAAGTGTGCCTTGGGTCTGGAAAGCAGACATCCTACATGGGGTGAGGAAAGGTGCCTTGTTCTGCACCTGGAGTGGCCCCTGTCCCTGTGGGAAGAGGATGCTACTTCATCCAGAGCTTCTTGCTCTGCTCAGAAGGTGGTGACCTGATGTGGTGCAGCACGGAAAGCAGCTTTCCTCCTCTTCTCTGCACTTGCCCTACATTTATTTTCTTGTTAAACTCTCATTCCTCATTATTCTTGTTTCCAGTAAAAATCTGGACCTCGCTGCAGGCTCTACAAGTGTGTGCCACACCTGCGCGTGGAGTGGGTGACAGCAGAGGCAGCGTGGCAGCTGGTGAGGGGGCTCCTGGAGCTGTGATGCCACTGGAGAGCTGGATTCCCAGCCTGTGAAGTCATAGCTGGGAAACTGGGTACTCAGCCTAATCCCAATAATTACCCAATGGAACTGTAAAGTGTAAATGAACTAGCCTATTGCCTGATGACTGACTACTTGAGCTCTAACACACGCCACCTAATAATTGGCGATTTCTGCAGTTCTCTAAGATTCACTTATTAATAAGCTGTTTAACATGCACTTGAAATAACTGCATTGTAACAAACTGAGATCATTTCTCACACAGTCCTTCCAGCTCCCAAAGTGGTAGGAAAGCATCTAAAATTGTGTGAAGGGGATGGCAGAATAGCCAAGCAAAAATAGGGATTCAACGCCAGCCACACAGGTCAATTCCATCTCAGGATGTGCATGGCCATCACCAGTTTTCCTCTGAAGTGCAAAGCTGATGGGCTGAAGGACTTCCAGCCTGAGTTCCCTATGCCCTCAGCAGCAAAGGGTCATAAGGAAGGGACAGAAACTTGAAGGAAATTGAAGTTGTTGATTTTTAGGATGGCTGCTTTAGAATCAGAAGCAGGAATGAAATTACTTTAATCCCAAACACTCAGTAGAACTCAAAGCTTTATAATGCTATTAAGAAAAGTTCATGATGGTAGGAATTTCTCAGAAAAAGCTCCTTCAGCACAGTCTGGCATTACCGTGTTTCTCCTGTCCCTGCTGTTGGGTCGTCTTGTTTGGATCTCTTTTTTCTCCTCCAGGTTGTGGTCTCTTTGGGAAGTGCTGCCAGTGAGGTGGCACCAGCCATCAGGAAAGGAGATCTGCCCCACGGTTCCTGTGTCTCCCTAGCTGTTCTTCCCGTTTCCCTGTTCCCTGACAGTCTGTTACAAGTTAGTGTTCATCGGCCACCTCAGGAATAGCCTCCTGGATGTAAGACCCTAGAGAAAACAGGAAGAGAAGGCTGCAGAAATTCATACTGCCAGGGTCCTTTCCTCAGTCCTCTCAACAGTGCCCCAGCCACGTGGGGACCATTCCCTGTTTGTGGGTCAGAGCCCTTAAAAACCAGCCAGATGCTCTGCTTCCTCCTGCTCCTTCTTCCCTTTCCCTCCTCCTGAAAACCACTGACCGCATGTTCCTCTTGAAGCCCCGCCATGTGGATGCCCTGGGCAGGTTGCTCTGGAGGAGGCCGTGGTGGAAGGAAGGGGTTTCCACACAGGGCAGCCTCCCTGCACAGTGGGGCTCTGTGGGGATGGCCAGACCCGCCTGGCTTCCAGGCCCCTCTCCCCACCAGGGGTATGGAAGAGGCAGAGAGGCCAGGCCCAGCCTCCCGGGGAGATGGAGGCTGCAGTCAGATCACTGCAAACAGGACTTCATTAATTATAAATGGACAGGTTCCCCTGAGCTGCTGTGGCTCTGCATGAGTCACATTCTAGCTGAGTTCTCTCTCTCTCTCTCTCTCTTTTTTTTTCCCTTCTGGACGAGTTGCTGAAGGGGCTTGAAATAACGTGATGGATAAATAAGGAGCCAGCTGTGCTCTGCAGCCAGCCCCACCAGAGCCTTTCTGCAGCAGTAGCCCACAGCGCTCTCCTCTCTGCCTCACTCTTCACTCCCATCCCTTGGGTTCTGCCATCTGTTCCTGCTCTCCAGGTTTCTTCTCATTCACAGCGGCATGTTTTCCTCTCATGTTGTAACCTCCTTTCCAGCGTGTGGTCTCAGCCCCCGGTAACGTACGGACATATGTTTAGACAACAGCACGACCAAAGAGTCTGGCCATGGGACACCCACTTGGCTGGGCTGTGCCTCCCGCCCCCGACTCGGAGATGGTCCTGGCTAAACGAAAGCAGAAGGAGCAATAAACCCAGCTAGGAGATGCTGGACAATTTGTGTTCTGTTTTCTCACAAGATGCCGTCACTTACATGGTTCTCGGCTGCCTGCTGGCCTCCTCCTCATGAGGGGAGGCTGGGATGTACCCTGAGGCTCTGAGGGACACACCGAGAGTGGGTGGAGGTGGCTAGAGGGCCAGCATGTGTCTCCTTGGGTCTGTTCCCAATGGTCCAGGGGGAACATCTCCATCCCTGAGTGTCCCGTCAGCACGTGTGCTGAGCTGTGTGTGCATCGTGGCGTAGCCAGGGTGTCAGATGGTGTCTGTGGAGGATTTGCTGGCTGTGTTCTCACGTTTAAAAACCACTTTTCTTGCCTCTCCAATGTTCTTGGTGTTAGAGGTCCTCTGCAGAGATGTCTGCCTTGCTGGAAGCTGTTTCTCCATTCAGCTCCCCATGTACTCCCTCCTTGTCTCTTGACTCTTTTCAGAGAGGCTGTGACTTGTGCCCCTGAAAGGTGGCTCTGCACTCTGCTTTTTAAGCCGTGGGGCTGGCCAACCTTCACCTGCCCTTCAGCCCGAGCCGGGGGAGGGCTCCTTTTCCTCTGCGGGAGCAACAGGCAGCTCCTGAATCCATGGAATGTGTCCCATCTGCAGCGCGTTAGGGGTCCGCTCACAGACGAGGAAGAAGCATATGTGGGTTGTGAACCCTTCAGAAGAGGAAGAAAAGGGGCTAATTAATCTAAGGGATGTGGTGCCAGGAGCCGCATCTGGGGGCCAACTGGCCCTGGATGCATGGTTCCCAGGTGCTACCCCTCCAAGGGGGTACTGCAGAGGTGGTGTGGACATGAAGGGTGGGGAATGAGGGTGCAGAGGGACTCCAATCCTGAAGAGCCCTGTGGGCACTGCGAGTTTGGTCCTCGCCTGCCCAAGCATCCCTCCTTCTCTGCCGCAGTGGTGGCAGGAAGGATGTGCCACGCTGTCAGCATGGTGCATGCTTGCTCCTCTCCTCTTCAGGCTCCAACAAGCCCCCTCCTTTCCATGCTGGCCCCAAGGGCTGCCTCATTCCTCTTGGTATGCAGCTGGCCATGGAAAACATGGGCTTGGGGAGACACTGCGTCTCCATCTGACCTTGACCTCTCCTTCGGTGGTGTCTCAGCCACCTAGAAGCTGGTGCATGGACTTACAGGGAGGCAGACGCTCTGCTTTGCCCTGAGCACTTTGCCTACCTGCAGCTCACCCTCCTGGACCAGCGCTGTGCTCCCCGCTGTCGGATCGCTCTCGCCACCCTCTCTCTGCTGCTAATCTCTCTTCCCAGGCGTGGGTTTGATCTCGGCGGCGAGCAGCCCGACCGTCCGCGCTCTGTCTGCGTGAGTTCCTGAGAAATGAGGTATTTCGTGTTTGTCTGCTGAGCCCCCGCTGAGCAGCATGCTGCAGCCCAGCTCGCCTTGCCGCTCCCCATGCTTCCCAGTTTCCAATTCGTTTTTGGGGAGGGCTGAGTGTGAGACTGAGAGGCAGCTTCCCTGTGCGTGTGCATCACCCCCCTGCTCACCCGCACCAGGGCTGCCATCGCTCCCCACCCCGTGGCCACTTGTCATGCCCTCGGTGGCCACTGCTCCTCTGCAGCACTCCCGTGGGGTCGAACAGCTCCTGCACATCACTGTGAGAGCACCTGCGTGCATGGGTGAGGCTGGGAAGGGCCGGGTGCCTGGCTCCTGGGGGTGGCTGTAGGCACAGCACAAGGCTAATCTGAGATAGGACACAAGCCTCCCGTGCCGGGCTCCGTGTGGGACATTGGCTTTATAAATCTCATTCCTCAGCTCTGCTGGGGAGACACAGGCTCCTGCAGCTTGGGCAACACTGAGCTTGCATCTTCCCAGCGTGACCCTGTGCCCCCGGGAGCAGGAACCGCCTCGTTCCCCGGCCGAGCCCACACTGGGGCTGCCTGCAGTAGCTCTGAGCACTCTTTCAGCCGCTCTGTTTATGGCTTTGTTTATGGTGTTGATAATTTTCTTGTGTCAGGTTTAGGCACAAGCATTCTTTCCACTGCTGCATAAGAAAGTAATTAGGTGAGGATGGAAAGGACATTCTTCTTCCTCAGAACAAAGAACTGAGCCCTGGCTGTTATCGGGCACTGCTCGCGGGGTCCAGGGGCTCTTTGAGCTTCTGCCCAAGTAGGCAGAGAGCTGACCACATCCCGGGGAGTGCCAAGGTGCCCGCTGCTCTTTGCTTTGATGCTGCTGCCAGCTGCTGTCACTGAGGTTGAAGCCCAAATTCACTCAGCCCCTCTGCTCCTGTCACACTTGCTCACCTCCAGGTGGGGGCTGGAGGCTCAGGCAGCGGGAAGAGGGGAGCTGGAGCAACTGGTTTCAGACTGGGAGTTCTACTGATGGAGGTGGGAGAGGGGCTGGGGGAGCTGGATCCTGCTGCTGGAGAGGAGAGGAGAGGTCAGTTGATTCTTCAAGGGGCTAGGGGAGCAGCAGGTGCCGGAGGTGAGCCTGGACTCTATTGCAGCCCCTCTGTAACGGAGGAGACAAGGGAGATCAGATAAAGCCATGGGCTGATATGACAATCAGCCTGTCTGATTTGTCTGTTAAACTGTGGTTGAGCTGCAACATCTGGTTCAAAGAGCCCCTGCCCTGCAGGCAGACGTGAGGGTACAGCAAAGGGATTGCTCTGCGTACACCCCATCTCTCGCGTTCTCTCGCAGACATCCAGTAGCTGCTCTCAGCACCGGGATGCTGAGATGCACCTTTCATCTGCCTGACCCTGATATAATGAAGCCGAGTTGATGAGCATTACAGGACACTCTTTGCAGGACACTGCAGGGACAGACACATTCCGGTGGGGATCTCCCCGCCTTGAGAGCCCACAGTGCACTGCTTTGCTCTCCTCATGTGCAGAGATGCAGAGTGGTCTTGAGCCACCCCCCGGGCTCACAGCTGCAGCTGTGGGCCAGAGGGAGCCCACCCCAAACACACCGTGGTGTCAGGCTGGGACGGAGCCTGCGCTCCTCCAGGAGGACTCGCTCCTGCCCAGAACAGCCAAGGGCAGTGGAGAGCAGCAGGGACGTGGCAGAGGATCAGGCCAAGCTGGCACATCTGGCTGAAAGGGGACTTTTGGGCACTTTCTCCCTCCTCCCACTCTTCCCTCGGTCCTTCTCAGTGCAGTTAAGACAGTCACTTGGAGCCAGGTGCCCACACGGAGGCAGATGGGAGGGATGGAGGTCTGTTCAGCTGATGGGCTGTGTCTCCTGGAAAGTGCCTCTTAGCTGGAGCACCAGGAGCTGCTAGGCGGGTCCTTTCCTAGCCTGGACCTACACAAGTAAGCACGTAAACCCTGAGCCGGCTTTGGGGGTGAGATCTCGGAGATCCCCGGAGCCAGCACGGGATGGCAAATAACGCTTCCACCGCCGTGCCTCGGCTCTCTGCTGGGAGATGCCCCCGGGAGCAGCGGGCCGGCTGGCGGTGCTGCTGCGGCTCCGGAGGGCCCCAGGTTTGGGGCCGGGGCGCGTTCCTCCGCTCCCCCCCCCCCCCCCCCCGTCCCGCTCGGGGTGCCCAGGCTCGCTGCGGGCAGGGCGGGGGGCGGCGGGGGTCTGCTCGGCGGCTGCCGGGCCGGCCTCCCCGGGCAGGCAGGGGTTAAGGCTCCTCCGTTGTAGTTTGTTTCCCTTTGCCAAAGTGGGTGTTGCTGGAATGTCTCCTCTCCTAAGGAGGGGGGCCGAGCCGTGTCCTCCGGAGGGGGGGGGGGGGGGCTGTCAGCATCAAAAAGACACAAAAGGGGGAGGTTTCCAAAAATAAAACCCTCCATCCCCTCCAGGCTCTGCCAGTGCCAGAGGCGGGCGCGAAGGTGCTCGGAGCTGCCCGCGGAGCGCGGCGGGGGGACGAGCCGCCCTCCTCCTCCTCCTCCTCTTCCTCCTCCTCCTCCTCCTCCCGCGGGGCCGCCCGGCAGCCCCGGCAGCCCCGGCAGCCCCGGCCCCGGTGGGCAGCAGGTGCCGGCGGAGCCCGGCGGGGCGATGGGGCAGTGAGGAGCGGCTCCGCCGGGCGGACCGGAGCGCAGCCGGCGGGACGATGCCGACCCCTCGCCGCCGGCTCTCGGCCGCCCCGCGGGCTGACAGCATGAGGGGAGCCGCGGCCAGCGTCCTGCCGCTCACCTTCGCCATCCTGCTGGGGCTCGGCGACTGCCAGAGGGACCTGGCGGCCAGGCTGGAGCCCGGCGCCTCCCGTCGAGCCGAGCCCCGCCGGCTGCGGGGCCAGGCGGCGCCCCTGGGGGCTGCGGGCACGGCGCCCGGCCTGCCCCGGCCGCACCGAGCGCCCCCGGAGGCAGCGCCCCTGCCC
>NC_048897.1:23049345-23152392 GCF_011077185.1 Oxyura jamaicensis
GAGGCAGCGCCCCTGCCCGCCGCCCCCCGCCCCGACCGCGGCCCCGCGGCCGGCCCCGGCGGCGGAGACGGGCTCGGTCCCCGGCGGGGACACGGGCACGGGCAGGGGCTGGCGGCGGCCCGGCAGCGGCCCAGGAGCGGGCTCCGACCCCGAGCCGTGCCCCGGGCGAAGGAGCCGAGCGGCGCCGGGAGGATCGCGGGGTAAGTGCGGGAGCCCCGCGGGACCCTCGCCGGCTGCCTCCCCTCCGGCCCCACGCGTGCTCCGGGCCGGGCTGCGAGCTGCGGGACGTCCCCTCTGCGGTGCCCCGGTGCCCGCCGCCTTCCCCCCGGCTTTGGTGCCCTGGGAGAGGCTGGAGGGGCTCGGCTGGCCCCGCGGGATGGAGCGAGTCCGGCCGCTGCGGCTCGTGCTGCAGGTACCTGGCCCCTTGGCTCCTTCCTCCCATAATGGGCCCCTTGTAAGTGCTCCGCACGGCAGCTTCCCATGGCTTCAGCTGGCTCGGCCGGGGGAGGCTTCCTATGAGCTGCCTGGCAGGGCTGCGTCCCGCTCCGGGCTCTGGCTGCAGCCCTGTGGAGGTGGAGAGGAGATCATATGGCAGGGCCAGCTGCTCCGCGGCCGAGGGGAGCTGCAGCGGGACGTCTGGCACGGCGCTGACGAACTCTTCCCCTGGGCTCCCCGCTCTGCGGTTCCCTCTGTGCTCCCCTGCAACTGATGCCCCTCGGGATGAGTGTCCCTGCTGGATGGATCGGCCACCAGAGCCCTGGCACAGGCAGCGGGACCGACCCATGCGGCAGCACGTGTCCGCTCCCCCCGTGAGCCCTTGTCGGGAGAAGCAGGGGGCAGGCTGTGGGCTTACTGCCCTTGAACACGGGCAGAAAGGTCTTCTTTAACGTGGGGAGGGATCTGCACTAGAATGCAAAAGGCAGCTTAATCCCTGAGGTTTCTCTTTCCCGTACTCATCTCCCTGCAAAATTTCAAGACAGAGCTGTCTCCGTGTAGTTTCTACGCCCCACGTGGTTTCCTACAACTCCGCAGAAGCAGTAAACACAGCCTTGCTTTTCTTCCCCGTTACGTCTGATACTCAAAGTCCTTACCACTATCAGCTAGTCAGTGGCAGGTAGGTCCCGGGCTGCTGGCTTACTGACTCCTCTAGCCTTGCTTTGCCGGCGGCCCAGAGGGACAGCACGCTGAAACCGTTCCTTGGGAGACCTGGTCCTGCTCACTTGGATTTGGGCTTTTCTGGGCTCAGGAGGATTTTAACCTTTCTGCAGCCCCGGTGTTGTCAGTCGTGCTTTAGGGTCACATGGAAGCTCAGCTGGGGCTGGTCCCTTGAGACACGGCCTGTTCTTCCCAGTGACCACCCTGAGCAGTCCCGTGGGGTCCCCAGGCTGCGGCTGCCCCCAGTGCCAGCAGCCAGCCCACGCTGTGATCAGGGCGACGTGCCCTGATCTTCACGTTCTGTTCGGAAGAACCTCTGAGGAAGCAGTCACGGTGTGTCCATCGCTGCCACTCTGTTGGCCCGGTATCAGCGAGATGTGGCTCCCCGGGGCACCCGGTGCTGCTGTGTCCTTCAGGCTCGGGGAAGCAAAGAGCTGCACCTCGGAGCCACGCTCTGTCTGCGCTCTGGAAGAGAGGGCTGGGAGGAGTGAGCTTGCTGTGGTCCCCAAGAACTTGAACTCTGGAACGTGCCTATAATGGCTTGTCGGCAGTAGCTTTCCATCTCTTCTGGAGTCCAAATCAGCACTTTTTAAACTTCCCTGTGACCTACCGTCTTTGGCTTCTACGAGAAAGCCGAGCTAAAATCGCCGTCGGTGAGTAACCACATGGCGTTGCTCCTCATGGAAAGCTAGCTGCTGCTGCCTCCAAGCCTCTCCGTGAGACTCCCGGCCTTCCACCTCATCCATCTTCTTACGTCCCTTGCTGCACTGGACACGTTTCCATCCAGGAAATGCAGGGCCCCTAAAAAACTTCATTTTATGATGTTTCATTTATTTGCCAGGTGGGATATTTTCTCTTCTGCTATTTGCACTGCACTCTTGCTGCTCTCTGGTATGTCAACCTTCATTTTCCCTTCCTCAGGTGGCTTTGCAGCCTGCTCTCCACCCCAGTGCTATTTATTTATGTAGTTACTTTGGCTTAAAATCCCAGCGTGGGATGCCTTTCCTGGTTCCCAAGTCACAGTTTTCTGCTGGTACCTCTAGGGGCTTTGCCCAGACCACCATGCTTACTGTGAAACGGCGTCATGTGGCTGAAAAAACTGGTTATTAGCAAGGTATCTCCTCTGCAGAGCTGTCTTCCCACTTTGTCTGACAGTGGCATATCCCAGACTGAGTTTCTTTCTCAGGGAGCGTTTGGATGTGTGTGGTGCCCTGCCCGCTGTGCTGCTCACACCCTCCCATGGGTGCATCCAGCCGAAAGCCTTGCCAGATCTGGCTTTTGGTATTTTCTCCTGTTGGCTCGTTGTGAGGTGACTTCTGACACCACAGCAAGTATCACGGAAAATCGCCATCTTCTACCACTGAGCACAAGAAAGGATGCGAAAGGATGCTGTGAAAATAAATCCTCACGTGATGCACACCAAAACTAGAGGGAGCTGGGTGGAAGCCAATACTTTTGCTACCTGCCTGGACAATTCTGGGGGGCAGATGATGCTTTTTGACAGGGAATCCTGGGCTAACAGGCTGGGAATCCCATACTTTCTCCTTCTCCCCCTATTTTCTTCCTGTGCGCTGGCTAATGCACAAAATCCTTGACTAATTCCTGCTGGGCACTGCCTGCAGCTGTGTAGTCCTGCTTCACCCAGGTTTTTAGGATACCGACTCCCGCTGCAGTGCGTGTGTAGGACTGCTCAGGCGCAGAGGCAGTTAACGCTGATGTGGACTTGGCAGAGCGTTTTCTGTGGCTCTTTGATGCCAGCAGCCTTTTGCTAATGTTTTTCGCTGGGTCTGCCTGCAGATATTTCATACACAGTTGGATGGAGTTCACTGTCCTGCCGTATAAAGGCAGACCTGGTGATCTAATAGTCCCCTGGCCTTCTGTGAGGATGCTGTGAATGACTCGCACGGAGCCAGCGTATCTGGCAGCGGAGCACTGCGTGAAGTTGAAGGATGATGCATGGATTACAGCTAAAATAAATGGAGAAAAAAATGCTTCTGCCGAATGCTTCAGAAACAAACACCGTGTGATCGCCACCAAGGCTGTGCACATGCTTAAACTATGTGAAGCCGCGATCTTACTACTGCTTTCTGCTTTCCTTCCCCCTAGCGCCTGTTGCACTTGCTTGGCTCTGGTTTCAAATAACACTGTGAAATCTCGCTGGCTTTTCTCGCCCCGAGTCCTTGTGTCCCACTTCCCGTGGCGGGGACCTGCTCCTGACAGCGTGCTCCGGCTGCTGCAGCGAAGCGAGTGGCAAAAGACTTGGCTACAGCCGCTCCCTTGCCCAAGCTGAGGGTTATGCTGGTGCATCCAGCACCACGAATAGCACTGCTTGATGGGGACTGAGCCGGGCTGGGAACTATTCTGGAGGGTGCCTGGGAACCCTGCAGCAGTCCGATGTCGCAGACAGCCATGTACCAACACCTGGGAACATCTCCAGTCATGTCCCTCCTGCTGTCCTCCTGCTGCCCGCTCTCCTCTGCCTGCCGCCTTGCCTCCAGTTTCCAGGGCACCACGTCGAGCAGGAGGCAGGCTGAGTGTCCAAAGCTGGGAGCATGGCCTTGGCTCACGTCGGTGCTAGCTCTGCCAGGGGCTTGGTGCCACACAGCTCCCCTTGCCAGGAGGCTCTGCCAGCTCCTTCGCATCCCCTGGGAGCTGCTGTCCCCTGGGTGATGCCCATCAGCTGCCTGGGTACAGTGACACCAGGCTGGAGGGACCTTGCCACTGGTTTTGCCATCCAGGAGCAGCCCCATGTGCCCAGGGGTAGCTCACAGCCTTGTCCCCGGTATTGGTGACAGCCTGTGCAGCTGGTTGAGCACCATGGCAAACATGCCATGCTCCTCAGACCTCCAGAACAGGCATGAGTGAAGGCAAGAATTAATTTGACTTGTTTGCAGGAAGCCACAGCGAGGGAATTTAAGTGCTTTCCCCCTGTAAAACCTACCTGGGTTAACAAAATGTTGATCCTGAAGGGCTGGATAATGCTTTACAAATGATGTGGCTGCTCAAACCACTTCCCCTTCCTACGTGTGGTGACTGTGTATCTACCGGCAGCTTCATTCACGAGCACCAGGGCAATCCTTGCATGCCTGCTACCCACCCCCTTGGCTCTCCTGAAATGTGAGCCCCACACCTTGGACTCTGGCACCTCTGGCACTGCCATCTCATGCCGTGGGAATGCAGGAGTCATTCCCTGGAGGATGCTGGTTCAGAGCAGGATCATCTTCTGACCCTGCTGTGTTCATGTGAAAGTCAATCCAGAAGACAAATGTACAAGTTTCCATGGTTCCTGTAAATTCTGTCAGCAGCTCCAACTGCCTTGTCCAGCGTTAGAAATAAACCACACTCCCGACTTGGTTTCCAGAGGCTTTCCAGAGCCTTCAGGCTGCCTATTTCTGACTTTGTATCTTTTGACAGCTGTACTCTCCCCTCTTCCTCGATACACAAAAGTTACACATTCCCCAAACTTTCCCTCTGCGGTGAGTAAACGCTCTTGCAGAACAACGCGCAGCTTGTTATCCCTCCTCCTTATCGATGTGTCAGGAGAAGTGGCCAGAGGAAGCAGGGCTGGCCGCCTGCTTTGGCTTTGCAGGGCGCAGCGATGTCTCCGCCAGCCATCCGTGGCTGGTGATCGGCACCTGAAAGTGCTGGTGGGGAGGATGCTGTCTGTGTGAGGGCAGTCCAAACGACCTTGTGTCAACGTGCTGGAATTAACAGCTGTGGAAATGAGCTGAGCCTGCTGGAATGAGCATTAGCACAAGGTGCTTAGCGCCATAGGGCTGGCAGGCCAGGGGCGGACAGCAATGGTGGGACGTGGCTGCTGGCATGTCGGGAGGGGAGGCTGTGTTGTCTTCAGCTGCAGCTGCCTGGGATGTGTCCATGGACAAAACGCTGTGGCCAGAGTTGGAATGAGGCCCGATTTACACCACGATGCCATGGAAAAAAAATATAGTGCTGCGAGGTCTGTAAAGATGGCAGGCCTGTGGCCTGCCATTGCCCTCAGGAGGAACGTGGCTCCTCAGCGCCGTGCCGGCTCTGGAGGGGGACACGCTGCGGCATGGCGCACACTGCCGCATTCACGCCGTCCCGGGGGGGTTCTCTTCCAGGCACTTGAACAACTCAGCCCTTGTCCGATGGGTTTTGATCTCAGCTGCTGGTCCATCTGGAAGGAAATATCAGATGCTGCAGGAAATAATTTTGCGGGTGACTCAGAGGTGCTGGCTGCAGAGACCTCGGCTCCCCCTTCTCCTCCTCATTGTGCTCTTTTGTCTCTTTGCTCAGGCCCAACGTCTGCGGGAGGCAGTGCTGCTTGGGATGGACCGTGGCTCCTGGCACAAACCGCTGCATCAAACGTGAGTAGGGACACCACAGCTTGCGTGTCCCAGAAGTGTTGTGACCCTGCACGTGGACCCCGTGCTGGGAAGGGCAGGGGACAGGCACAATCCCCATGCCGGGGGCAGCACCAGGGCATCCCCCGAGCATCTGGCTTCACTCGAGTGGCAGCAGCTGCCCAGATGTTTGGCTGGAAGGAGCTCGGCGTTATTTGCCGCAGGGTCTCGCAGCGTTTGGGCTGCGCCGGGATAATTGCATTAGCAATCGCCGTTCGGGAGCGAGGGGCCAAGGGCTGACTCACCTCCTTTCTTGCTCTCTTCCCCCCCCTCGTCCACAGAAGCCAAACGGTAGAGAGCGTGCTGTGCTGCCAGACAGTGTCTGTAAACAGAGCGGGAGGCCAGCAATGGCAGCATCTTTCTCTCATTAGGGGTTTTTGTAGGAGCCGTGGATCTGGGCTCGCAGCCACGCAGGCTGTTGAGCGCCTGCTCAGGTGCCGCTGTTCCTGAGGATTAATTAAAAGGACACCGTCAACACGACCGGGCCTGACAGTGTCACCCCAACAGGGGATGGGAAATCTCAGGCAGGACTTGGATGGAGACCGGTGGCGTGTAAACATCGCCGAGTTCCCAGCTACCTCCCCCTGTGGGCTTTTCTGCTGGAGCTCAAGCTGCCGGGGACGCTTGGCTCTGTTTAAAGCTGCCAGCGCAAGCTGGACAGCCCGTTCTGGTTAATTTCTGTGCTGCAATGTTGTTTAATTTCTGATCCCATGCTCTTTGATACGGGGCATATCAAGGAGGTTAGCAGGGTGGAAGCGCAGCCAGGGGGAACCTCTTAGTGTGGTGAAGCAGGGAAGAAGTTGGCATTTGGGTCATGGGCAGGGCCTAGGTTTTGGTCCGTCCGAGCCTGGGAACAGGAGGAGGGGGGCCAAACACTTGCTTTAATCTAATTGCCATCGCCTACCACGCGCAGTGACATTTTCCTTCTCCAGGGACACTTTTTTCCAGGGACTTTCCTCTTGCAAAACCTCCACACAAGGCTGAACTCAAGCCTTGGGCAGATTTCTCCAGCCTTTTTTTTTTTTTTTTTTTTCCTCCAGCTTCTAGGGCTGAAGTGCAGTGAGGACTTGGGGAGTTTTCAGAGAGTCAATGACTGGGAAGATAAAAAAAGAGAACTGTCTCACTTGGGGACACTGACGTTTGCTGGTGGGGTGAAAGCAAGCTAACAGAGTTAAGGAGGATGATCTCATAGATAATGTAGCTGCTCCCTATCAGCTCATCATTCCCTGGACAGATTCCTTCCCCTCTGCTGAAGAGCAGGGGAATCCTCCTGCTCAGCCTCCCAGTATTAGTCTGTCCATCTCCACCCTCAGCAGCAGTATGTGTCGTGGTTCTCTGCTGCTTCCTGGGATGGCAGCCTTGGCCGGGCTGGTGATGCAGGATGAGCTTTTTTCTGCCATGGGTATCTTAAAGTTTAAAGGAAAACATTTTTTAATTAGCATGTTGGGAAGGACTAAATAAATCCATGCACTTTCTAATCTCGTTCAGATGGGCTTGTGGTTAAGATGCTCGATGAAGGCGCAGGGATCCCAGGGTCTGTCGCTGGCTCTGCCTTGGTCTCTCAGCGTGTCTTCAGACAGCCACATTAGCACCTGGGGCTTCTCTGCATCTGCAAAACCGAGATGATATTCGCATGCTCTCTCCTTCTGTCTGTCCTCTGTGCAGTGACTAGATTTTTTTTAGTACAGGCTGTTTTTCATTGAAGTTACGTTTTCAGTCTCTGTTGTTCACGCATTGCCATTGATCTACCTGCCTGTCAGCCTGCACAAATCTCTCATGTATCTTAAGTTGGCCTTCCCTTCTGGGTTTGCTGGCACAGTCAGAGCTTTAGGTTAGAACTGAGGTTACATATTTTGTTGCATCAATAAGCAAACTTTTCCATGAAAATGGACTAAATCACCCCAGTGGTACAAGTCCTTCAGCACCTTCCCAGCTTTCCTGTGGCTGCCTCAGCAGATGGACAGGTTCTCCCACAGTTAAATGGGACTGAGTAGGAGAGCAGCTCAGAGAGCTTACAGTGAAAGATCTGCACCACTGCCCTAGACCTTGAGCAACATCATTGCTCAGTCCTGGGCCCGGTGTGTGTGCAAGGCGATGGGAGGTTGGACTCCGTGGCTGTCCCCGTGTACCATCCTGCCTGCCTTGCCTAGCTGGGTGGCTAGAGGCACGCCACACTTGTCCCTGCAGCGTCCTCCCAGTCTCATCCTTTTATAAGTAGTTTTGAGATACCTGTTTTTGCTTTCCTTAAAGCCCCAACTTCAGGAACAGGTGCTTACAACAAGAAGAAAAGAGGGGCTTTCGTCTCACCAGAAAGTGTTTATAACCCTGCGGCTGGGAGAGACATCTCTGGGCGACCCCTAGGCTCAGAAGCCAGAAAGCAAAGAGAAAGACTCCAAATATACATGTGTATATATTTACCTGTTCTGTTTCTTCTGACAGTTTTATGGCTTTGGGGGTCTGACTCGTGATTTTCACGTTTGGAATTGGAAGGGCTGTGACCTTCCTGCCGTGCACATCTAGACTGCGTGAAAACCTTTAAAAGCTCTTTCAAGTCATTTCTGAGTCTCCAAAAGAAACAGGGAAGTGGATTAATCCTAGAGCTGGAGTATTTCAGCTAGGGCCGCTCCCCGCCCATCCTGCACGAAGGCTGATCCCAGTCCCTTCTTTCTCTCTTTTGTATCGGCTGCCTCAGGGGCTTCCAGAGTGCCTGGTGGCTTGTCGCTGCCGAGGGACACAGCCCACATGCCATGCCACCATTAGAGCTGTACGTGGGAGGCATCGTGAGGGCTGCTGTGGCTTGGATCCGGAGCTGCTGCTCCGGTGGGTCCCTGCTCTGCAGGATTTCAGCCCGCCAAGTGGCTGTTTGGCACGGCAGGCCTCCTGGGGTGGTGGAGCTTGCTGAGATAGGCGTTTGTTGGGAGATAATGGTATGGACTGGCAGCCCATTTAAATCACAGCTGAGTTGTTATAAATGACATCAAATTTTGGACTGCCAGGCTTCCCCAAGACTGAAACAGCTCATTCCTGCCTGACTAGGACTCTGTCTGTGTTCCAGAGTCTGCAGCAGAGGTTGATTTATTTTACTGAGGGATTTCATCAAAAGCTCTGGCTTTAGCCTATACAGCGCTCCATGGCTTGGGTTCTCCCTTTTCCCCTGATCTGTCTCTCTTCCTGATCATTAACACCTTAAAATAAAGGTCAAATAAAGTGTTCCAGCCAATGTATCACTGATGCAGCTAGGAAAAGCTGATGGCAGACCAGTTTTGGGGTCAGGGAACGGTCCGTGCTGTAGTGAAAGGACCTTGGAGTCTGCACAAGGACTTCCCTTGCTTGGTGCCAGCGGGGTGATGTGGGCAAGGCACACGGGGCTAGAGCTCTCTGTGTGTCTGTTGTCCAGAAAAGCAGCATGTCTCACAGACCTGCTTGTTCTCCCAGTGATGGATGCAGTGTGAGAACATAACCAGGAAGGGGAAAGAGGTGCTCGTGGAGCCTCGGCAGCTGTGTGTGGAGGTGCTGGGACATCAAACTGGCTCCTGTGGCCACCCAGGGCACTCCTGGGGAATCAGCCTGGAGCAGAAGTGGTAGCTGCACATTGCAGCTCATCCACAGGCTTTCCACGTGGCTGGAGGTTAACGTTTGCCTTGCATTGTCTGGTGAGGTTTCATGGCCTCCTGCCAGGCAGCCCTTACCTTCTTCTCTTCTTTGAAGGAAGACATTGGTTTTCAGTGCCTCCTCAATTATACTTGCTCAGAACATCTAGCCTGGTTCTACCCGAGTGAGCAGTGGTTCCCTGGCTCTCACTGACTGGGTTATAAACCCAATTTGGCATCTGTTAACTTGGGAAGTGTCAGGGTCCAGCATATAATTAACAGCACTTTCCTCCCGGGGCGCAAACTGAAGCTGATGTGCTGTAATTAGGAACACACGCAGGCTTGGAGAGTGGTTTCGGCATGAAGTTAATGAACTGTAAGTCCCTGTAACTGCGGAGGAATTTGGGCATGGTGACTCCAATATCGGCTGTGGGGTGAGAGCTGGCAAGGGGGACAGGCAGGAGGACCGTGCAAGTCAGACCCCAGAATGGAATAAAGCTAAAAGGTAGCACACAGACCACTGCACTCCTTGCTGCCAGGAGCCCCGTGTCCTGCTAACCGCCTGCCTGTGTCCCCCCAGCTGTCTGTGACCCGCCGTGCCAGAACAAGGGTTCCTGCAGCCGGCCCCAGGTCTGTACCTGCCGCTCGGGCTTCCAGGGCTCCAGGTGTGAAGAAGTCGTCCCCGAGCAAGAGTACCACCCGCCCGGCATCGCCCTCCAGCCCCCTGCCAGCTCCCTGCGGAGGAGGACCGGCACGGCCGAGAGGGACGCCTCCACACGAGGGGCTCAGGCGCCCGTCCCGCGGCACGCACCCACCGGGTAAGTCTGCTCCAGGGGACCCAGGGGACTCAGTTTGTCCCCAGCGCACTCTCACGGTCCCTGGGCACACACAAGAGTGGGAAGAGGTCCCACAGGGGAGGAGCTGTTTGCCCCTGTCCTTCGAGCAGCCTACGTGGGGGCAGCAGGGTGGGCCGAGGAGTGGGGTGAAAACTTTCTGAAGAGGATGTGTCCAGGGCACTGTGTGCAGGTGGCACTCAGGGGAAGGCACACAGACCTGAGGTGTGCTGTTAAAAGCTGGTTTGAGCCAAGTGATGATATGTGTAGTGCCTCTGAGGTGTCTCCTCTCAGACTCCAGCCACTACTGAGCTGGGTGTTCCCTGCTTTTGTGCCACCCTGCTGTCGCGTGGGTCACTCCGCAGGCAGGTGTGGAAACAAAGGTGCAGCTGTTGGTGTTCAGAGGGATTTGCTCAAGAGAGCATGCAAGAAGCATGTTGAGCTCAGGATGATAACTGTGGCATCATCTGTTTCTTTTGTGTGAAGAAAAGCTTATGGCTTCAGCCTGGTTGCCGTGAGTCGGTTCTGAGGTGCTCTCGTACTCTTCCACATTTTGTGTTTTGTGAGGTCCCTCTGGAGATGTGGGTTCTTTGTTCATAGAATAAGGCATGAAAGGCAGAATCAGTCCAGAACCTGTGGGTGGCTGAGGTAGGCAGGGACCTCTGGAGGTGACCAGGTCCAACCCCCTGCTCCAGCAGGGCCACTCAGAGCAGGGTGCCCAGGACCACGTCTAGATGGCTTTTGAAGATCTCCAAGGAGGGAGACTGCACAGCCTCTGGGAACAGCACTAAGGAGGCAGTAAAGGCATGAAAGATGCCTTTCCCTGACAAGTTCCTCTAGTATTCAGGCTGCTTGGTGGGGATGGAGATGTGGTAATAGTGCCTGCTGGTATAGAAGAACCCATTTATTTTTTCAAAAGAAATAATCTTGGCTTCTTTGTAAGAGTCCGTGGATTCTTAAACCCCCTCCTAGCAGCCTGTATCTTTCTTGCTGCTGCTTATCCAGTTGCTGGGCCTGAAAGACTTATAGCTGGTAGCCACCATGGCTGAGAATTTGCACATGGCTTCCAGCAGAAGTCTCTCAGTAACAGTCTAGAAGACATTGCAGCAAATTATGTGCCCTGGAGGTGCCAGACCAGGAGGTGACTTCAGTTTCTCCTTTTCCTCTGTGAGCTGTTTTGACTTTCTCTATCAGCACTACTTGGAGCTGCCTGGGGAGTGGGCAATTCGGGCTTTGGTTTTCTGCATGTTTGCTGTCAATTTTAAAGTGCTTGTTGCATTTAGTAGCTGTTGTGTTTTTGTCTCTTCTGAAGCAGAGGCAATGTATGGGCTGGAGACATTTCTGGACACTCACTCTTGGACATCTACAATTTTAGAGGGGCTCAAATGACTGGAAAGGGATGACTGACAGGAGGCAATTCACTGAAGCCAGCATAACTTGGTGCCCAAATGAAAGGCTATCTAATGGGAGCCAGATTCAGCAAGGCTGAGGTGATACTCGTGGAGAGAGGTGGCCAAGGCCATGCCATTGCTGTTGGGGAGAGGCTGGGCACACAAGTGAGCAGGCAGCCTTAGCACATGCCCGCGATCCCACTTGCTCCCGACGAGCTTCCCCATGGCAGTGACCTCCTCCCACCCCTCTGTGTGCAAGGACAGGAGGGGAGGGAGAGCGGAGCCCCTGCAGATACGCCACCTGTTTGAGGCTTTCCCAGTAAGGAACATGACCTCAGGCTCCGTGCGGAGGACACGGGACTGTGCAGGCACCGACGGAGCCTAGCGAGTGCTGGGCTGGGAGTGCTGAATGCCCAGCTGCCTGCTCTACCTTAAATCCCTTGGCACAGTCCCAAGGAAATAGGATGCCGTTAAGGACCATGCCATGCCTTTCCTCCTTCGTTCCCCACAGAGGCTGTAGGACGTCACCCCATCCCTCGCTTCAGTGAGAACGTTGGATGTTCGTCCTTGGCAGTGCTGCGCAGGCTGGTGGGGGGCTGCCTGCACCCTGGCACTGGTCCTCATCTGTGCTCCTTGCTTCAGCCTCTGGGCTTTTTCTCATACAATTCAGTCGCTTAGGTTTTGTCCATGGACAATGTAACATATGGCATACAACTGGCATGGCTGAAAAGTCTTGCAGCTATTTGACGGGTTCTTTCCCAGCTATTTTCGAGTGTCCCCTTCAGCCAGCCAGCCTCTGGGCTAGCCATGGAGCCTGTAAGAGGGGAATCCCCAGGTAGGCTGTGCTGCCCGAAAGCCCACAGCCGAAGGTACGCTTCTGCTGACACCGCACCCAGCTGTGCCCTCCCACTGCTTCCTCTGCACTGCCACTGCTGCCATCTGGCCCCTGGGTGAGCCGGCTCAGTTCTGTAAGCCAGCAAAACACTAACGCAGCAAATTTAAGGATAATTTTCTGCCTCTGCAGCGGGGTAATTTGAAGTATGAAGACCAGAAGGATTGCAAAGCTAGCAAGGAAGGGGGTGGACTTCCCTTTTGGGGCAAGACTCTTACTAGAATGGTCATTTGTCTCATGAAACCGTGCTCTCAGACCAGTCTGAACTTGGATCCTTGTTCTTGCAGTTGCAATTTCATCTGTCTGTGCTACCGCTGATGTGCTTTCTGTGCTTCTCCATCAGGCTTCCTCCATTCAAGTGGCCTGTAGCAACAAAAGGAAGAGGCATATTGGCCTTCCCAGAACTGGGTAGATCTTGCTCAGATTTGCAAGTATGAGGATTGCTTCTTAGGTGTTGGCAACACGGGCTCACATTCACTGGGGTTTGATTCACTTACTCCGAGAGGAACAGCCTAGGTAGATTTTCCAGTCCTCGGTCCCCTCCTGGGTAAGGAGGAGTCATGCTGGTGGCACACTGACCTCTTGTAGTGAGCCCACCATGGTCCCACAGCAGCTGTCTGGCTTGTCTGATTTGCTGATAAAGAAGTGTAGAAGAAGCTGTAGGGTGGCTCAGGGGCTGAGGACACTGGTGGTTCCAGGTCACGGTTGTGAGGTGGCTTTGAGATCCAGGACAAACAATCAGTCCCCAAGCTCCCTGCACATTCTCATTGCTAACAAGGAGGAATTGCGCAAGGGTAGGAGCTTGTAGACCTCCAAGCCACATCGTGCTGTGCCAAGACAGGAAATCAGTCCTCACGTGAGTGAATTTGCTTTCTGTTTTTGTTTATTTGTGTATATATTGGCTCTATATGTGTTTGTTTGTACTGAGGTAGTAATCAGAAGCTGTGAAGTCATGTACTGGAACAATGCTGTAGTAGATGCTGCATAAACATGCAGCAAAAAACATGAATCCTCCCCAGAGACCTGCTCTCTGAGCAGAGATGGGGCTGATTCTGCTTCCAATGTATTCTGAAGGGAGTCTTCAGACAGAGATAGAGGAGCAACATCAGGGGTTATTCAGAAAATTTCTGGACCAAAATATTCCCCACTTCCCTGAGAGGTGGGGCTGGCTTAAAATGGTTTCATATCCTCAGCTGGTCAGACTTGCCAGTGATTTAAATTTAAAATTGCTACTGAGATGCTTAGGAAAAATGATGAAATCTGTCTGCCTGGTGGAGTCCGTGGGAGTTGATGTGGTGCCCCGTCCTCCTGTCTTGTGAGCTCTCATATTGGGCACATGAGCTGGGAGTGCCCAGCTCTGTTCCTGTGCTGTATCGCAGGATATCCCACCTTTGGCACTGGGCAGCTTCTCCTGGAGTGTGGGAAACCAGCACCATGTGCTAGGTGCTGCAGGGCGGCAGAGCCTGTGCTAGACCTGCCTGCTCTGTCCTGGCCTCGGGCAGTCCTGAGGGAGGCTCTTAGCAGTGTTTCCCTTCAAGACGAGCTTCAGCTGACACCAGCCTTCTCCTGGCTCAGCACCTGCTGAGAAGGCATGGCTTGCAGATGGGCAGCTCTGGGATCACTCTGGGGGCTCTGGAGCTGGTGATGCTCATGCTTTTTGCTCCTTACAATGCAGGCTGGGAGATGAGTGTGACTTCCCAGGCCCCTTCATAGCTAGGAGGAGGTTTGGAGCTGGGTGTCTGAGGGAGCGTGGGGACCTGCTAGCTGCTGCAGAAGCCAGGAGGCCCCGGTGCTGAGCTGTTTGGAGCTCCAGAGAGCGAAATCCTGGGGGTGTTAGAGGCCCTCCCAGCATGGGCTAGCATTAAATCCTCCCTCGTCTTGATCTCAGGCTGAATCTCTGCCCAGGGAAGCAAAGCCCCGCCGGATGATTGCGCGGGTGGAGCTGCACCTCAGCCCAGAAGCCGAGCTAAATGGAAACAGCTTTGTTTTCCTAAGGCTGGAGTATCAGAAGAATTCCTGTTTGTTTAGCAGGGGGTGGAGGGGACTTGTGCCCCCGTCCCTCCGGCTGGATGCCTGGCTGCTCTGCGGCCACCTGTCCCTGTAGCCAGCAGCCTGTGGGGAGGGACCTGCCGCTGTCACCCCGAGAAGGTCCCTCCTGGGGGAGCGGAGTGCCAGGTGCCCGGGTGCTGGGCCCGTACCCACATCTGCCCCTGAGGCCGTGCTGCCCAGGCAGGATGGCGTGCGTTGGGGTAGGGAAGCAAGGCTTTCCTCCTCACAGAAAAAGAAGATGTGACTGGGACCTGCAAAGCATTTTTGCAGCAAGCCGGGCAAGGGGAAAGGAAATAGCTGTGGTACAGGGTGCTGAGACACGGCGCAGACAGCTCAGTACAGCTAAGCCCTGGAGAGCAGGGAGCTTCCTCTGGGAGGGCTCTGTTTGGGCAGGGCAGTTGCTAGGAGGTGCCTGCTGGTTTTGGGGTGGAAAAGGAAGAAGGCTGAGTCGGGACATGCCCGCCCCCCTGACTCCTGGTCTCAGAGCCTGCTCTCCAGCACCCAGGAGGAGACATCTCCTCCCTTCCTGACGCGAGGAAGGGCTGGTTGCAGGGCTGGAGGAGCTGTGGCAAGCGCTCCTGGCCTGGAGAGGCTGGGGGAGCCTCGTGCCAGCAGGGAGGCCCTGCCAAAGTCTCTCTCCTCTCTCTGGGAAGCTAATGATGAGAACAGCAGGGAGCAGGCAGGAGCTCTTGGGTGTGCAGCGGAGCTTGCTGGATGGAAAAAGTATATTTCCCCCCTTTTGAAAACTAGCTGAAGTAACTCATCATGGTTAGAAGCTCCTGGTCTGGTGGCAAATGCCTAGCGTGCTCATTTCCGAGGAGACTGGCATCCATGGCAGCCACTGTGTTGGCCACGGATGGATATAAAGCTCTCCACCCTGGAGTGGCCGCTTGAAACGTGACATTGAGAGCTGTGGCTTGGAAAACCAGGTGGATTAGCTTGCTGTCATTGAGGGCTAGCAGATAAAATGAAAAATCAGTGCAGTATCATCTGGTTTTTGAAGATGCTGCGCCAAACAGAGCAGTCTTCATTGTTAAGGCAGTATTTGAAGCCTCCTGTCTTGCCAGCTTTGAACTTCCCATGGTTATGAGGAAACTGGAGCTTCCTTACTGCCTTACTTGTGCTGCTGCGAAGTGTCCGGGACAGTTTGCCCACTGCAGTGATAGGGAGAGTGCAAGGAGGAGGCCGGTACCAGCCACTCACCTACTGAACACGCTCCTGCTCTTCTGCTCACTTATGACTATCATTCAATTTATACTTATGAGGGTTACAACTTGTTAATACCCACTTAGCTACAGGAAATAAAAGCCATCCTGGTTGAGAAGTCCCTCTGTGCAAGCACACTCCCCCTGTGCGGGCTGTTTCCTCCTTTGCTTGGGATGAGACCAGCTCAGGAGATGACTCTGAATTCCTGGGGTAAAATGCTGGTGCCAACCTTGCGTTCCCCGCTGTGGCGTGTTTATGCTTGTTACTTGAATGGCATATTTCCCTAAAGCAGATAAACTCTAATTGCAGCTTTCTGAGGTGCTTCCCTATGGCAGTATATTTTTCACAAGGTGGCCAAGCACTTATGTTCCTTGATCCTGAGCCGACTTTGAGTAGATATCTGAGACTTTATTAAAAAATTGAAACTGAAAAGCCAGTGCCAGTCCATGTGAGAATATGCAGAAAAGAGCTTCCACCTGGGGCAATGAGAGCTCCATAAGTTCCAGGTCCCAGCCCCTCTCCTGTTTTGACACAGTTGAAAGTCCTTGGCAAGCTGTCTGGGAAGCCTAAAGGAAAAACTCAAGCTACCCAAGAGGAGTGTAAATGTAATTTCTCTTATATAAAAATACTTCTATTTTTAAATTGCAAGATACACCTTCTCTAGCCTGGCACTAGATACACTTGCTCGACTTTCTGGTGCTTTAAAGCTGTCAGCACCATTCTGCTTTATGTGTTTTATGTATTTACTTTCTAGGGGGTTGCATACACTTCAGAGCAGCAGGAGGATAGTGAGCTTTTCGGGCTCCTTTTAAACTCCAAATATGGTCTTTATATTAGGCCTGGTTCTTCTGTACCTCCTTGGGAGTCGTTCCTATAACTTAATTCAGCCTCTAGGCTTTGGGAGAAAACGTTCAAGTGCGCTTTTACTTCTACCTGAAAGAAAAATGCTGCTGCTGTCAACTTAGTCTGAGACTACATGCTAGAGAGCAGCGTGCACGGCAAATGCAGTGTACGTGTGATGGGTGAAGTAATACAGAAAATCCAGTTTATAGCCTATTTTATATACTACACATCTATCACTTGGGACATTTATGATGATACAATTTATATAGCAGTTGTGTAAAAAAGAAAGATGATAAAAAAGCACCAAGGCCACACGATCAACCACTGGAGATTTTTTCCCTAATGCCTGCATTGCTTTGTCGTCCAGCTTTCTTTCAGCTTCTTTGTGCATACAGATTATGCTGCAGTTTCTCATACCTGGTCATATGCTGCCTTTTTTGGTTTAAGCTGGTACTTAAGCAAAATCAAAGGGGTTCTCTTTGGTTTTGAGTGTTTCCATAAATCGCCAAGTGCTGGCAGGACACGAGGGATGGATTGAAGCTGATTTGGTACAAGGAGGGGTTGAAATGGAGATGTAGAAGTCCCCAGAAACTAAGCGTTTGCAGGAACTATGAACAGATTCAGACTGGAAAAATATTATCTGTTACAGCTGAAGGAAAAAATCCTCCATGGGAGGAAGAAATCCAGAAGAAGGAGAGGCTGAGGTTTTGCAGAGTAGGAGCGAACAGCAAATTAAGCAGCAGAGCGCAATGCAGTGTGGCTGCATGTGAGGGACCAGGCGTGCTTAGGATTTGGGAGGCAGAAGACCCGATCGCATGGGCTTTTTTCCTGCGCTCCCTGGGGTCCTGCACTGAGTCAAGGTGGTTTTCATTGCCAGAAAATATCCCGACAAATTGGAAGGGTGGGAGCTGAGCGGAACAGTTAACAGACCCATGTCCGAGCCAAAAACTGGCCTGGGAGCATGGGGAGCACGCTCAGAGGCTGAGGCTATGTGGAAGGGGCAGGCAGCCAGTGCCTCGGCCGGGTGGCCACAATGATTTCTCAGTGAGGAGGCTTGCCACAACACCAGAGTGCCAAACTCTTCCAGGGGTGTTAGAACAGGCTGATAATGACTCTGGAGCTCCGCCTTCCCTGTCCCTGTGGGGTGCCCTGCTGAGGGCTGGCGCCCAGGCAATGCCTGCTCCTGGTCCCTTCCCACCGCTGGCAAAGCCTGCTCCTCCCTGCGTGAGAGCAGGGCCATGGTCATGGTGTCCTCCCACCGTGACCGTGGACCTGCTCTCATGCCTCTCACACGTGGCTTTCAGCATCCACGCTGGGGACCAGCAGGATAGGATAGCTCAGTTCAGTTGGAAGGGACCTTCAAAGGACATCAGGTCCAACTGCCTGACCACTTCAGGGCTAGCCAAATATGGACGCATGTTATTAAGGGCATTATCTAAATGCCTCTTGAACACTGACTTTGAGAGTGGGCAGCCAAGTGTAATGTCCCAACGTGGCTCTCGTGGCTCAGTGCTGCAGGTGAGGGAATCCTGTGTGTGGCAGGGGATGGAGAGACATAAAAACCTAACTAAAAGGAGCTAATAGATCCAAAGGCCAGGTTCTTCAACCTGCATACAAGCCACTAGTTTAAACTGAAATATGTCTTAGTGTTCCCAGGGTGAGTGGGTGTCTCCCACGGCTGTAGATGAAAAGCCTCTTCACCAGCGAGGCACACAGAGAGGATTAAACACGTCTCCTCTCCACCCTGTGCCCTCTGGGCATGCTTTTCCCCCTGCTGGCATGCCTGATGTGGGAGAGGCTTTGCCTGCCCTCTCTATGCTGTGTAAAACAGGGGGAGGCTGCTGGCTGCCCCCACTCGCCAGGGCACGAGTGGGTGTGAGGATGAATAGGGCGATGTGTTTCCTCAGGGCTTTGAAGCGGGCAGCTCGGTGGAGGGGGTTGGATTTGCTCACCAACAGGATGAGTGTGAGCTCGATGCTTATTTTCTGCCTGCCATAGAGGGGGACAGGTCACCCCAGCTTCAGTCTGCCCAATGCCTCTGCTGGAAGTTTCATCAGATGGGTTTGGGGTCCTCGGCGTGAGCTTGTTGGATGTTGGTGGTGGTGAGCAACATCACATCCCCAGCTGTGATACTGTCTTCCCATGGGCTTCAAGGCAACGTTTTACCCCTGTCCGTGCCCGGTTGTGTCACAGCACAAAACCCGTGGCTGTGGGGACATGTATGAGCCGTATGGTAGTGCTGATGGAGACCTGAGCCTGGTGGCTGCTGTTAGGACACCTCCAGATGGGTTTGTTCTCACCGAGTTATGAGAGAGGCTGGGTGGCTGGGTCTGGCCGCAGTGTCATGCCGGTTTATCTTGTGTCCGAAACAATGCAGCAGCCCTTGTGTCCAGGAAGGGGAGCCATCTGGACCAGCTTCCTCGCTGCGTCAGCCCACGAGAGCACATCTCCCTGGCCACCCAGCGCACCCAGCACAGCCAGCACAGGCTGCTCCACCACAGCAGGTAGCACACCTTGCCTCCCTCCCCCTCCAGGTCTCTGCTTCGGTCTGCAGGGTGTGCTCATTGGGGCCAGATGCGGTGGTTGTAACTGAGCAGCTGGCCTGCTTCTCTGCTGGCTCCACATGAAGCTCAGAGCAGCTGCAGGCTGCATTTTGTTGTGTTTTTTGGGGGGGATGCATCAGCCCGCACTCCGTACGGAGCCTTCAGACAGCCCTCTGTCACGCCTGGCATTTTGCAGTCCCGGTTGTGGCCCTTTGAGGGGTCAGCACCAGCATCTGACAGAGCCAGCCAGGGCCACCTGCTGCCATGCCAGCCCGGTGCCGTGCCCTTGTGCCTGTCTGCACCCTCCCGGGGCCAGGCAGGTGCTGTTCCCATGCCTGGAGAGCTGGACCGCTTCCAGGGAGGCAGTTGCTCGCTCGCTAATGCAGGAGCACAAAGACGAGCAGTGACAGAGTGGCAGGTGGCACGTGTGGCATGTGTGGCAAGGCACGGGCGTTTTGTGTCAGCAGAGAGCTGAGCAGAGACGTGTGAGCAGCCGCTCTGGCCAGGCTGCACTGTCCTGCAACCAAGCGGGACAGTGACTGGAAGGAGGAATGGGGTGGCCACTCACCTTGATGTCCCCGTGACAGCTCATCTGGCAGGAGATCTGGCTGTGGGTGACTGGGAATCAGGCACAAAGACACCCAGCTGGTCATTCCTGTGGCCTTCAGGTGGGCAGGTCCTGCCTGGCCCAGCCTCTCCCCAGCCAGGAGGGTCTTCTGCCCCACCACCTCCTTCTCCAGGCCAGGAGAACTTCTCCTGCCTTTGCCACCACCCTGGAGAGCAGGGGGCCTTCAGTGTGTCTCCTACTTTCACAGGGGGTACCAGGGCTGAAGGCAGCCACAGGTGGGACAGTGATAAGCCGGGGTGGGCAGGTTTCAGAGCTTTCTCTGCTGCTCGTGGGGATGATAAACTGAGCCAAGATTTATGGACATCGTGTGGGTGGGCTTGAAGTCAGGTGCCTTGTATGGTGTGGTTTCCCCTCCTCCCTGAGTCCTAACAGAGCTGTCTTCCTTGTCAGCATGTTTGTGAGCTAATTGATAATAGGCTTCAGTGCTCTCTAAGCAGTGCCCCCCCTGTGCTGCGGGGCCTGGAGCCTGAGCCATGAATCCCGTCTGCCTGCTGAGGAACCTGCTCCGAGTCCAAGAAAGGGGAAGTTTCTGGTCTGCGGTCAATTTGCTGCTTTCCAAGGCTGGCTGCTTTCCTCTCCCCCTGTAGACACAGACACTGGTGTGGAGGCTGCCCATTCTTCTGTGATGCTTTAGTGGAAAATCGGCAACCGCAGAGCATTACAAAGGGGGAAGTGAATCACTGCCTTTGGTCCCTGTGGCCTCAAGCGGCAAGGGCGTCTGGCCAAGGGGACAGGCGAACGGACAAGACAGATACCGAGCATGTTGTTTGGTGTTTCAAGAGCAGGGGAGAGCCCTCCTGTTGTCCTGGCAGGTTATCAGGGGCTGAGCATGACTCAGCCCCCGTCCTGGCTGCGAGCTCTCCTCTTGGAGCAGCCGGTGCAGGCTAAGGCTGGAGGAGCTGGGGTGGTTCCCCGCTGCGAGGAGCCTCGCTCTGCAGCCCCGGGGCCTTGCTGTGGGGTGCCCCGAAGCCAGTGGTCCCCTGCTGTGGGTCCAGCCAGGAAGGCTCCCCTGCCCTTCCCTGCTCCCTGGGCAAGAAGCAGCAGCCGCCCTGGGAAGGGTTGGCCAGCAGGAGGCAGGTGGCAGCAGCTGCTTCCCAGAGGACAGGGCAGCAGGTTGGTGATGGACAGATGGAGCTGCTTGGACTCGGGTCTGGATATGGGGTTTTCCCAGCTCTTGGGAGATGGATCCTTCTCTGAGGGCCTCACGTCTTCACTTCTGCTTTGGCCAGCCCTGTCCCGCTCCCTGCTGCTGTCCTGCTGGGAAACACCCATTGCTCCACAGCAAAATGTGGTCTCTGCGTGAGCTTGCTGAGTCTCGGCAGGGTGCAGATCTGTTTCCAGCTCAAGGAGTGATTTTCCAGCCCTGGTCCACATCTGAGGTTAGCACCCCCTGCCCACACCATCCAGGATTCACCCTCTGCAGTGCCCACTCTGCTGTGGTCAGCGAGGCTTTGGGTGGGGAGAGGGCGAGGCAGCCTGGATGAAACAAGAGCAATACTCCCGTGGCACTTGGCTCTGCATTTCCTTTACGCAAGATGTGGAGTACACCACTTCAAAGCTCGCTGGCGATCTGGCCAAAACCAACATCTGAACAAAGAGCAGCCGATAGAAGCGAAATCCAGGAAAGACTGAGGTGTTGCTGGTGGGGAGAGGGAAGTGCTTTGAAGAATTCGCCACCTTTGCCTCCAGCCCCAAAGAGAATAGCTGCCCTTGGGTCACGGAGAGGAGCCGCAGCTGTACATCCACCTGGATTCCTCATGGCTTTTGTTCACCCACATCAAGCGTGATCATCAACAGTGACCGGAGCGTTTGTCAAAATACTTTCTGTATACAGTGGGTTAGGAAAACAGTTTTGCTTTTTGGACCCCGAGGTTGTGGTGATTTTGACTTGGTTATTGTGATCCTGTGTGCCTGGTCTTGAAATTGCAGGCTCTTAAAGGAAAATGTGGTTGGTTCAGAAAACAACAGTCATTGCGCTCATCAGGAGCCTGCCAGCTCAACCTTCTGCTCTCTGTCCTCCGTGGGGTGAGAGGTACCAGGTAGCAGGCACCTTGCAGGTGCATCTGGGACTGGGCAGGGGAGCTGTCATCTCAGGGAGCACATTTTTGCACTTACCCTGGCCTGCTCTCTCTAAAATAAATACAGAGCAGAGTGGAACCTGTATCAAAGACCTTTTTAAATAGGTTATCTTCACACAGACATTATTGTCCTCACAGGGAGGAAAGAAGAGGCAGAAGAAAGGTGCATGTAGTAGGTGTGCAGCTCCTTTGCTGGACGTCGTATAGGTGCCGTTTGGATGTGTTGCATGAGGACATAAAGAACCAGATCTACCTTGGTTCTCCTGAATTATGGCAAGTCTCCTCAGGCCCTTGTCGTACACCTGGTGAGACCAGCAGGACAGGCATCCCTGCTCTCTGAGGGGCGGTACTGCTCCCTCTGCCTTCCCTTCAGGACCCGTGCTTCCCCCCGGGCACTGCTGCTGGTAGCGGGACGCAGCAGGGTGGGTGTCCTGGGGCAGCACCAGAGAGGTGTCCTAGGAGCCTGCCTGCTGTCCCTGCCCCACAGGCTGTGCCTGACACGGAGAGAGCTGTCAGCAGCTCTGATGGATGAAGAGCAGGGAAACCAGCTGCTTGGCAGGCAGTTGCCTATAAAGGAAGAGACCACTGCCTCTCTGCAGAGGCTCCATGCGGCAGAGATCTGTGCTGGCCTTGTGCCTGGCTGGAAGCGTGGAAGTGAGTAATGCCGCGCTGGGGGAGGCTGTGAGACTGAATGAATGTGAAGCCTTGGGACTTTAAGTGCCCCAGAGCGTAGTTCTTGAGGTCTCAACCTCCTCTTCCTCTTCAGTGCCTCTTCCCAGAGCAGGTGCATGGTGAGAGGTAGCACGAATCCCCCCTCTGCTGGGAATCCCTACGGTGTTCCGGAGCCGCCCCATCTGTTCTCTGTCCTCTCTGTTCCCCCAAGGACAGCCACTCAGGGGAGAGAATCTGTGGCAGTGAAGATCTCTGAACTGGAACCGAAGTCTCTAGAATAGAGACTTCAAGCTCTGGACATATACTAGGGTCCACCAAATGGTTAGGGGTTGCTAACGCCTTCTGGCCAGGTCTGTGCCGACATGGGGAGCTCAGGGCCCATTCCCTGAAACTCTTCAAGCGAGCCAGTCCCCCTCTGCCCAGCATGGACTGCCTTTGACAATTTGGAGGGGAAAATCTCTGTTTTATATTCTCTGACCTTGAGCCAGCCGCTTGGTGTGACTTAGGGATGGATTGGATCTGACAAACTGGGATGGAAAGACGCCCTTTGCCATTGATTTCTGTGGCCTGGGGTAAGAGGGTGTTACTCAACCCAGTGTACAAATCCCAGAGCTCATCCTCCTAGAATAGAACCAAATAAACAAATTAATTCAAAGCAAATCTGCCTCTCCCCGCTGCGACACACACTGGAATACTTTGCCAACAGGATCCCAGTAGGATGGCTTTTCCTCTAGTATGATGAGGCCTGGAGTAATGTTCCTCCTCCATTTTTCCTTTATGAGGTTGGCATTGCCTGCCTGCAGTGAGCCCATAGAATCCACTTTTCTTCATAACTGAGATACTAATTATTACTTTTTGGAAAGCTCTTCACGTTTGCTTTGTTTTCCCTACAAAATCTGATGATCCTGGGAATCATCGGAGTTGTCCCCAGAGCCGAGGGATGGAATTCCTTTATGCAGGCTATGGGCTGTGCCTAGCCAAGCCCTTCTGCTCGCACATGGCATGCTTCCTTCCTCAAGGATAACCATGGTGCGAGTATTTTCAAGCACCAGAACTGATATCTCTTTGCTTCATGCCACTGGCCACCCTTACCCAGCGACTCATCAAAACTCAGGGTTCATGTTGCCCTAGGATGATCAGCACCAGGACAGTAAGCATTGCTGTGCTGGGGAACTCTTGCCTTTTCCCTTTTGGTTGCTTCTACCTATACGATGTAAAGTCCTGGAGCCCCCATGTTCACCCATAGGAGTATGCTTGGGATCTCTCACCAAAAGTCAGAGAACAAGTGTTCCTCAGCTTCCAGAGCTTGGTGGGGCTCATTTAGCCTCCCGAGAGCTCTGTATGGCTTTTCCTTCTTTCCTAACAAAGGAAGTGGTAGCACACCAGGAAGTAAAGAAGAAGGCAACAGGAACCAGAAGTTTCCTTGGTGGCAGCAGGGCTGGGTTAGTAGCTTAGAAATGTGCGGGCAGGTCATGTTGTGGTCCTCGTGGAAGTCAGGGGTAGGTGGTACCCTGCAGAATATCAGGAGAGCTTCTGGAAGAGGTTGGTAGGGACTGATGTGGTGTGCGAATAATATTCACATCTCTGCAATTATTCTGGTTATTCTTACTGATCACTGAAAAAATAAACACTGTTTGCTGCACTCCTCTCAGTTCCAATCTTGATTTTAACAACAAATGTTGTTATCAGTAGGTAACATCCCTGATGAATTTTGTTATCCATCCCTGCTCATTGACCAATGCTCTTTGCTCTGTCTCCATCCCTGCATGACCTTCAGCAAGACTCCTCTCTGGACAGCACATAAACCTTCCGTCTGCAACGCTGCAGCGCAGGAAGCATGGGTCACCTGTGCTGCTCCCTTCTCAGGACTCCTGTGCCTGCCTCCTTACGGCAGCTCAGCCGCTTCACCTTCCAGGCTTTCCTGCGTTAGGAACAAATAGGCTGCAGGTATTCAGCCCGGGGACTTGTGTCAAGGCCAGAAACAATCAATAGATCAATAAATAAACTGAAAGAGCCTCCGTGATAGCACAGATTTCTAATCTCCATTCAGTTATATCTGCAGCATTCCACTGATACGTCCCAGAAGTACTCCTTCCTCTCCTGAAGCCATGCTATCAGGAGCCCACCGCTTTGGTGGTTTTTGGCAGAAGAAGGGCAGCTAGACTGATGCACGTGGGTGTGGGCGTGATTTCTAGCAGGGAATAATTTGGCTTTGGTTTGCAGATGTCGTTTCATGTTTTGCCTTTTTTTGTTGTTTGTTAGATTACAAGGCTCTTTACACCTGGCAGTTTGTTCCTGTGGAGAACCCGTGCCCTGTAATCAGAGCACCTCTTCATCTTCTTTTTGATGAATTGGAGAGATTGACAACTTTAGGTTTCTTAAAGAATGGCATTTTCACCAGCCCTCAAATTATTTTTGTCATGTTTTTTCCTGTACCCTCTCTGGTTTTTCAACATCCCTCAGAAAGTGTGACATATTTCACATCAGAACTAGATGTGATATTTTAGCATATACGCTCCCTGCTGCGATGAGGATGTGCAGAGAGGTAAAACACCTCCCTGTTCCTGCAGTGTTTCACCACCCTGATGTCAGGGTATCGAGCTGACAGCTCATATTTAATTGCTTGTCATTACCCCTGAAATCTTTTCAGAATTGCTGGTTTCCAGGATAGTCTCCTCTCTGCAGCTGCTGCCTGCATTCCTTCTTTCTAGAAGTGTAATTCTGCATTTGGCTGTATTAAAATCCCATATTGCTTGGATGGATTTGCCCTACAAAGTGATCCAAACCGCTCTGTATGATTGCTCTGTTCTCATCACGATACACCACATTGCAAATTTGTGTGTCAGCAGCACACATTATCAATGTCGATCGCATGTTTATTTCGAAATAAAAATATTTATTTCCAGATGAAGTTGCAGAGTCGTGCCAGACCTCGTACTGATCACTCTGGAACTCATCTAATTCGCTCCCCAGTGACAATTGCTTCTTGTGTCCTGTCACATCGCCAGTTTGTTATTCATTTCACATGTGCTTGATTGACACTGTACTGCTGTGTTTATTTTTTTATCGGAGTAGCAAGGCCTCCAAGCCTGTCGTGTGTGTGTTTGTAATTCTATCAAATGATGAAAATGGACTCGTCTGAGAAGAATGGTTCTCCATAGGCCTTGCTGACTTGACCTCATTTATGTATTCCTTTCCTTTAGTTCCTAATTAATCGACCTGTGCGTCATCTTTTCCATTATGTTGCTCAGGGTTGATTTCTGGCTCCCTGGCCAGCAGTTACCTTGTGTATCACACTCGACCTGTTCAAATACCGGCACACTGTTAGCTGCCTTTCCATCACCCCAAATCCTACCATTGTGCCAAGACAACCAAGCCAGGAATATCAGTGAGCCAGAGCTGCTGTCAGCCAGCTCTTGTTGGATTATCTGCTCCTATTGATTTTAGAAACCCGTGTTCCCGGCAGACACCGTAACACCTCCCCTGCGCTGACTGTGACAGGGAAAATGGCAGAAACCATACAATGTGATGGATGTCTTCGTGCACTGCAGTGGGAAAGGGCGAGCCTCTTTGCCCCAGCCGCTCAGTCAGAGGTGGAGGTGCTGGGGTGGACAGGGTAAGCCAAAGGCCTGTTGGTGCTTAAGACTGATTTCAATGGAATCTGGGGCTGGGATGTTGAAAGGAACTCGGGGCATGTGGGCAGCCAACCCATTTTGGACCCTGGTGTGCTGAAGTCTTTTACTTTGCAGGTGGTGCAGACAAGAGTGAGGGAGACGTTAGCTGACAAGCGCCGAGCACCCACCTGGGGCAGTCAGTACAAGGGAGTGGGAGCGAGTGCAACAGGGATGTGCTGGGTTAATGCTCTGTGGTAATGCTGGGTAATAAGCTCTGCGTAGTGCTCTCTGTCTCCTTCTCACAGCTTGTAAGAAGTGTCCCCTTATCAGCTAGAAGGCTTTGCCATGCTTGGTCCCCAGAAAACACCAAAAGCCATACATGCAATTACTGCAGAAAGTTGTAACTACACTCAGTTCTTGGTCATTTTCTCTTGTTTGTGATTTTCGTGGGCCAACTTTTGTTTATTTGTGTGGCCTGGCTTCACTTCTGGCTGCCTTTGCGTTCCTTTCAGTGCTCGGCTGGGTCTAGGAACACAAGGACAGAGGAAGCTCCCCACCATAGGAAGGTCCTATGTTTGCTGGGGGGGCTGTGGTGGGGCAAGGAGAAGTGATGGCAGCCAAAGGTTCTTCAAGGCAGACGGGTCCTGTGCTGTGGCTGCCCCATGAGCAGGGGCACCTTGGTGAGCACCATATCTTGGTGGCAGCCCCTGCTGCAGCGCTGAGGTCAGTTCGTCACCAGGGATGGCGGTGGCTCAGCGTGGTGATGGCAGTGGCTCAGCGTGGCACTGGGGATGTCCACAGGCGCAGTCACTTGTGAGGAATATCCGTTCCTTTTTTCCCTCCCGCAGGACTCAGAGCAGAATCGGCTCTCCTGTCTCCCCGCAGCACACGGGGCCCTCGCGGACTGTCCGGCGGTACCCAGCCAGCAATGGCCAGCTCACATCGAACGCGCTCCCCAGCGGGCACAGGCACGAGCAGAGCAGCTCTGGGCCCCACACGGTTTCCCAGGAGCACACGTTGGCTGCAAGGGGTAAGGCCTCCGGGGGTGTCACTCTCTCAGGGCTTCGTCTTGTGCCCTGGGTCCTGGGGTGTCACAGGAGGTCCCAGACATCCCTGTAGCACCTTGGAGGTGGGGAGAGGAGGAGAAGAGAGCTCAGCTCCGAGGGGGAGAAGGGAGCAGAATGGAGAAAAACGGAGGAATGAGGAATGAGGAACGGTGATGCTGCTGAGCTTGGTGAAAAAGGAAACCCCGCTGAAGGGGAGGAAAATGCTGGCAGCTGGGGAGATGTGACAGATGCCTCCTGGGGCTGTTGAACATCACCCCAGCTTGCTGTCCTGAAGCAGGGATTGCCTCAGCCTGTAGGAATGGTGTCTCCCAGCTTCTATCTGTTACAGCAGCCCTGGAGGTCAGATTGTGTAACTGGCACCTAGTTCTTCCCTTTGGCTGCCCCCTTTGTACCTTCTGACATGAGCAGGGATCAGGCCAGGCTGCCTGCGGTTCCAAGGCAGAGCCTCAGCAGCTCCCCAGCTAGGACAGATGCAAGTTGTCTTCTGCAGCTTGGCTGCTCCTGAAGCCATGGCTCCCCAAGGAAGCCCCAAGGCACCATGTAGCATCTCAGCCCTTATAAGTAGGGCTGTGAGCCCAACTGAAGTTGTAATCTGAAATTAGGGATTGAAATGGGAAGAGTGGGGGTGAGCACGGCAAGGGGCGACCCACAAAACTGCTGTCTTGCTGGGCAGGGATGGAGGACTCTGGTGTCAAGCCAGCTAGTTCGTGGTTGCACAACAGTTCTGCCTGTTGTTCATTTTCCACAAGCCTCCAAGAGCTGTCAGTGCGATTCTCCCCCATACCTAATGTGAGGATGGCAAGGGACCAGGAGAGGAGTGCAGGTAACCGCAGGAGGTCAGCAGACACTCGCAGGGAGTCATGGATATACTCAAAATATACTCAAAACCTCATGCTGTCCTTCATGGACACCAGTGTGGTTATTTGCATGGGAAGCTTGTCAGTGGCTTAAGGGCAGCCAGGCTCCATGCTACTGAAACGGTCTGAGAAGGAATGTTGCTTAAAACAGAAAAAAAATAAAATACTGAAGTTAGTGGGTCCATGGCCCTTCGCAGGGAGTTATGCCCCTGGAACTAGACAGGCAGAGCATGCTGCTGGAGATTTTTCCTGTGTTGACAAACCCTTAATGATGCTGAAGGCCAGGAGAGGCTGGAGCGAGCAGGGGGCAAGCCCTTGCTCTGGGAATGCATTAGAGGTTGAGATGCAGATTAAGCGGCCCCTGGTCTGGAGATGCTTCTTCCACTTAGCACTGTCCTTCTCCTCCATAGGGGCCAACCTGACAGAGAAGATTAGGAAGATAAAAATCGTCTTCACACCCACCATCTGCAAGCAGACGTGCCGGAGTGGGCGCTGCTACAACAGCTGCGAGAAGGGAGACACCACCACTCTGTACAGTCAAGGGGGGCACGACCACGATCCCAAGTCTGGCTTCCGCATCTGTGAGCACCCCAAGGCCCCCAGCCCAACTTTGTGCCTGCTCCCCCTCACTCCTCCTTCTGCCTTTCCTGCCTCTACAGATGAAGGGCTTGGGCTGGTGGGGGACGGGAGGAGATGCCCTCTCCCAGTGCTAGAAAGATGTCTCCTGGAGTCCTTGGGGCTTACTCCATCTCTGTCTATGGGGGAAGAAGACAGACCTTGCCTCATTGCTCTCTTTCCTGGGCAAGCAAATTCTGTTTCCATTCCACCCCAGGTATGGGGGACGCATGCATTTGAGTCAGGCCTGCAGCCAAGCCTCGCCGCCCCCTCCTTCTCCGAGCCAGCTCACTGCTTTCATTGGCATCCAGTCCTGGGGCTGACTTTCATCACCTAATTTCCTCCTGTTCTCTCCTTTCACTCACGTGGCAGCCAGGAGAGCTGGCTGCAGGTTGCAAGCTGTTCCTATAGACAGGGCTGCAGAAAGCTCTGCTTGCCTTTGAGAGCTGCTGGGATTGCTCGGCAGGTCAGTGGGATACCCGGCTGTGGGGTGGGCACGTCGTCCTGCAGCCAGCTGTGGGAGCAGCCAACGGGACCTGCTGGGATGGGTCCTCTGAAAGCCTCTGCGACTCTCAGGTTGCTCCAACACCGAGAGAGTGCAAAGTCTGGCAGTCGTGGACAACGAGTGTTACGGGGTTCATGGTAATTTATGCCTGGATCCCAGTCCAAAGCATGTCTGTTCTCCCTAGAACTGTCTGCTGGGCTTGAGCAAATGAGCTCCCAGCAGGGTGGGAGCCCGTCCCCTGGGGTGAACATCACAAGCCGTGCCGGGATGTGCAATAGCAGTGTCTCATCTCACGCTGAAATGAGTCAGGATGATCCGCCGGGAAATCCCATGTCTTGCCCAAGTGCTGCTCACACGGAGAAGGTTGCTCCAGCCATCTGATGAGGCCAGAAAGACGTGACTTCAGTTTCATCAGCGGATGCTTTTTCCGAGCAGACGAATTGCTCCCAGTTCTGTCCCACTCCATGCTTCCCCCACCCCAGCTGCTGGCAGGGCCAGGGCTGGCCGGGAGAGAGGCCCTGCATGTGGCTCCCTGCCTGTTCTCTGCCTCTCCCGTCCCTGCTCAGCTCCCTCCCGGGCTGGGAGGCAAAGCCCTGCCAAGTGGGGAGGGGGCTCGCGATCCCCCGATTCAGAAGGAATTGTGCTGACTTGGCTGCCTGCAGCTGCCACAGATCCTGCCCCACTCCAAGGGGTCCTGCTGGGCCAGCACCACCTTGGCCCCACAGCATGGACACCCCACGCTGGCCGTGGCCCCGAGCGAGGGCTCTTCACCAAGCTATGGCCCCAGCTCTGCGAGGGGCTCAGGGAGGGCCCCGGCTTCCTCAGGTGCTGGGTAGTGGGGTGCAGGGGGGACAGGGCTGGGCGACGGGTAGGCCCCTGGGGCACCACAGGGCTCACACCAGCCCCACGCCAGCTCCTCAGCTAGAGGCAGTGTCTCGGTGTCACCACTGAGCTGGTGTCCCTTTGCCTTGCAGACTTCTGCCAGATCCCCTGCCTGAATGGAGGCCGCTGCGTGGGCCGGGACGAGTGCTGGTGCCCCTCCAACTCCACGGGGAAGTTTTGCCACCTGCCGGCCCCCTCTCTGGAAAAGAAGCAAGGAGGGAGAGCGCTGAACACGCCGTCCGGCGGCTCCATGAAGCACTCCACCTACACCCTGCCCTTGTCCAACCAGCTGGGTGAGTGCGGCCGGGGGCTCTGGAGCCCTGGTTCCTCTGCCCGCTGAGGCACCCAGCCTAGGAAGGGCCCTTGGGCCAATGCTTGGGCTCGTGAAGCCATGGCCTGGGGACCAAGCTGTGGCCAGGAGACCAAAGGGAGACCGAGGCAGTGGGTGTGGGAAACGGGTGTAGGAGAAGTGATGTGGGGAGGAAAGGGGAGCAAGGGGTAGATGGGGCTAGCTGTGGCACAGGTGAGGGGGTGGCTGTTGAGTCAGAAGATCTCCTGAACTTTGTGCTAGAATTAGATTTAAAAACCCATCCTCACCACCATTTCCCATTCTGGTGGCTCCCTTATGATTCCAATTTCCTCTGCCAGAAGCCCAGGTCTCCCTGATATTTCTGCATCTTCCTCCACAGCTGCTCCTCAGATCATCAGGGGAGCCATTCGCAGCCCCATGGAAGCCACTGTCTCCTTATGCTTGCCTTTTCTGGCTACGTTATTAGAAAAGTGGTTTTCCTAGTTTCTGAAGGGCTCAGGTTGCTGGAGGACGCTTTTGGTCGCTTTGTACTATTTTCGGGACAAAGCACAGAAGCAGAGAACCCTGGTGGGGCCAGTAGACATCTCCTCTCTTGTAACTTTGGTGGTGGACAAGATGCTCTTCAGATGCCCAACGGCTGCCAGATTGTCATGACTGTGCTATAAACTTGCCTTCCAGCTTCCCTGAACCCTTCCCTGGTGAACGTCCACATCAACCACCCTCCGGAAGCCACCGTGCAGATCCACCAGGTGGCCAGGGTGCGGGGCGACGCGGAGGTGTCGGAGGAGAACAGCGTGGAGGCGGTGCTGGTGCCTCAGCTGCCCGCTGTGCCCTGGCACACCTACACCAATGGCAACGGCAACAGCATTGCCACCGAGGGGGGCCGGCAGCAGAGACCCCCAGGGCTGCTGGGGAGGTGCTTTCGGGAGGCTCTCCATGGGCAGGTAAAGGCTCACCCGCCGGGTTTTGGAGAATGTATGGAGATATGTCTTGTTCTCTGTGTGGTGTGTTTGCCTATGGGGCAGGAATGGTAGCCTTCTATCACGTTAATCTGTTCAGTGTGGACAACACCCAAGTCCTATGGGCATGGGCAGCGATGTGTTACGTGGGAAGAATGTATTGTATGTATTACTTGGGAAGAAAATCCCCTGTTTTGGTCCAAGAGGGAGGCCGTGCTGCCTTGCCCTGAGCAGGCTGTGCCCTGGGGCAGGGTAGCCCAGACTTGATAGCTTTCACACACAGTCTCGTTTAAAAAAGGGTGCCCTATTTATAGCAACATTTACAGCCACGCTCTGTGATTATTGTAGGAAACGTATAAAACATAGGAAAATTCCTTTCCCTCTCAGACGATAAATGAAAGTCTGATTTCCATGGAACGTCGCCTTCCTGGGCAGCTCGGTCAGGGCTTGGGAAGCAAATGCACGTGAGGGGCTTTCTCACCCCCGTCCCGCAGTCATCATAATTTCTTATTTTGTCTCTCCCCATATGTTTCTCTTGCGTCACTGGAAAAGTATTGGAGGTTTTTGGCACCCACAGGAACACCTGTGAGTTCCCTGGAGCAGCTCGCTCTCAGCGAGACCCCAGCGGGGCAGCCTGGGACTCTGCCTCCTCTCCCTGCTCCTCAGCCCTTTCCCAGGGCTCCTGTCCCATCCTTTAGTCGTTCCCATCCAAGACATCCCTAACTGGATTCCCCAAATAAATAAATAATGAGATCAGACCCAGGCATCTCAGAAGGGGGCTGGAGAAGCCCTATTCCTCTGCGGGCAGACAATGGCACTCTTAGCCCTGGAGCAGGCTTGCCTGCCCCGTGGCCAGCTCAGGGATGCTCTCAGGAGCACTGCAGCTTCCTCCAGCAGCTCCAGAGCGGGAGAAGCTCTCAGAAGAGGCGAGGGGGAGGCAGAGGTGCCCCAGCCACGCTCACACCTTGCTTGGCTGCAGCGGGGCTGGTCTGCGGAGCCCGGCGGGGTGTGCTCGCCTCTCCCGGCTCAGCCTGCAGCCCAGCTGATGGGAATGCAAGCGCCGGGCACGCCGCCATCCGCACGTGGACGGGGGCCAGACCTGGCCTGTGGGCTGCGGCGGCTCAGCTCTGATGGGGAAGCCTGTAAGCCAGAGGGCCTTGCCGGGGGGCTGCGGGGGGGAGGAGAGAGAGACTCATTAAGCAAGGGAAAGTGCCTGACCGCCAGCTCCCTGCAGGGCTGGAGTGGTGCACCCATTTTGCTGGCTAATCGGCCAGGCGTGGGGCTGAGCTCAGGGCTTTGCCGGGTGATATCATCTCTGGTGCGTGTTCTGCTCCACTGGATGTCCCCTTCCTCTCCGAGGGGTGCAGGAGAGGGAGCCGTGTGTTTTTCTGTCTGCAGAACTGTTTACTGTCTTAAACTGCATCCCTGGCCCTGCAGGGAGCTGTGCTGCGAGCACGGTGCCAACGTCTGACCCCGAGCCTTGTCCCTCCTTGCGAGCCAGGCGGGACAGACGCTCGGTCCCGACCCCAGCCTGGAGGGAGACGCCTGACCTCCTGCTCCTCTCTCTGCAGTGCACCAACCCCCTGCCGGGGCTGACCAGGCTGGAGGACTGCTGTGGCAGCGTGGGGCTCTTCTGGGGGGTGGACAGGTGCCTGGCCTGCCCCCCGCGGCCAGGTAAGCACTGCTGCCAGGGCACGGATGCCTGCATGGCCACGGGGAGCAGTGGTCTGTGTGGGTGCTGGCTCCACGCATGGCACGCTGCTTCCGCGACAGCCCTGTGCTGCCAGGGGTCTCTCTGTGCCAGACCCATTCGGAGGGAGAAATGGGAAAATAACGGCCGTGGTTTTAGGAGGTGCAGTCCCATTTAGCGGAGGAGGCTGCAGACTCGGCCCTATAGAGTTACGGGCTTGCTCTCAGCCCGACACGGGCTTGGCCGGGGCTCTGGAAATAACACTACATCAAACAATTGGCCGGAGCACACCCGCTGTCTGTTCCAGGGGCACAGGCATCCAGCGCTGCTGCACCGGTGCTGGGGAGCTGGACAGGCCCACCCGGCCCCAGCGGGGGTTCCTCGCACGCCCGGCAGCATGTGTGTGTTGGGGTGAGGGGGGTGCCATCTCAGCTGGGGTGGGGGGCTCAGCCCATTGTGTAACAGCCCCACGCCTTGCAGGGGAACATGGAGGGGTTGTGCTGAATGGCTCCTGACTGGGGGGCAGCCCCCATGGGAGATGGCCCCCTTGCATGTGGCTGTGCTGCCCATCTTTGTTGCCCATGGTGATGCCCATGGTATGCATGGATGTGGGGGCTCAGGGCTGGGAGGTGAGATGGGATGGGATGGGATGGGATGGGATGGGATGGGATGGGATGGGATGCTCTAGCCTCTGGTGCTGGCTGGATCCAGTGCAGGGCAAGGTGCTGGCTGGTGCCAGCTGAGCTGCAGGGTAGTACAGGCAGGCTGCAGCTCATCTCAGGCAGGCAGGGTGCTGCTCACTTCTTTTCTGCCTGCTGCCCTCCTTCAGCACTGCCTGGTTGCTTATTCACATCTTCACCTCACAGAAGCGCTGAATCAGACCCAGCAGTGCTCTGACCACAGAACAGAGGTGTCCAAGGCAGGAGGTTTTGTGCCAGTGTGATATCCGTGCCTCCTAGCTCTGCCCCGGGGCTGTCTCTCGCTCACATGTACACTTCCCAGAGCTGTTTGCATCTCTTTGTCCTCCCTGTGCTGCCCTCATTCAGCTCCTCCTCAGCCAAGGGGTAATGCTGTCTGGAGCCAAATTCCTTGCAATCACAGACTGGGTTGTCAGCATCCTGGAACCCAGTGCAGCTCCGAGGAGCTCTGACTGCTGCCATTTCCCTGCTCTGCCATGGCCATGGGCCATGCTGCTGCCGGTCTGTGCGCCTCCGTGTGCCAGCCCCAAGGGAGCCCTGGGCACACCAGGGTGCTGGTGACCACACGGCTAGGGAAATACCCCCAGAGATGCTTCAGCCCTTTCCTCTTCTTCCCACGGCACTCGCATTTTCTCTCTAATGAGTATCTGACTTGCATGTCCCCCTGGTCATGGCTTTCTCCTGCCCACCTCACAGCTGTCTCCTGCTTGCTCTGTTTCTCCATCAGGAAGCAGGGGGCCTGCTCAGCACTTCTGTTAGGCTGCAGATGGCTTCCAAATCTCTGCACCTCCTTTCTCTTTCTCCATGCCAGGATGCTAGGTTTCTCTTGGCAGTCATGGCCAGAGCTGCAGCAGGGTCTCCTCTGCTGGACTTAGACCATCAGGCTTCAAAATGCTTCCTTAATCACAGGTTTCCTTGAAAACAGCCACCCCCATGTGCTCTTTGCAGTCAGACAGCAGAACAAATGTGTTTAAGAAATGCCTCCTGACTGCCAGCAGGTCCCACTCCCCCGGCTCGGCACACGCCTGAGTCCCAGCTGCAGCTCCAGGGAGGCTGTCACTGCTGGTCCTCATTGAGTGGACAGACACTTGTCTGGCTTTTTTTCTGATTAATTCCATGGGGATATGAAAAATGTATCCCTGTGGGTCTGCCGTCTTCCTGTGCCACCAGAAAATCCCGTCCTCAGCCCCTCTGGCTCTGGGGGATACAGTTTCCCTATGGAGACCAAATGGATCGTGTTGATTTTGGCAGGAATTCAGGCTGGCTGAAGGGGCTGTTTTGGTCCTCGTTAATTGTGTGCAAGCATCTTCCTCTGCTGGCTACCTCTGACTGCCCTGTAACCAGCCCCACATGCAGGAGACCACACAGTGCAAGCGACCGGAGCTGTAGGGCAGGCACTGGATGAAGGCACGCTTTTCTCCGGAGGGGTGACTTTGCACACAAGAAATCCCACCCTGGGGTAGAGCCAGGGAAACTCTTCTTTCTCCGTGATCTTTCTGCTTTAACGGAGCCACCGAGCGCTGTAACCCTCTGCTGAGACTCCCAGGTCTTACGCATTTCCAGCGTGAGGGCATCACTCTGCATCGCTCCCGCGCTCGCGTCCCTTGTGTCTCCTGGTCTTGCTGGCTCGCGTTTCACTCGCTCAGAGTTGCTGGGCTGTCATTCAGTGACCTGCTGTCACGTGCGCAGAGATAACATGTCCAGTGAATGCTTCCAGCTTTCTTCTTGGCACGGCGGTCTTCGGCGAGAGCTCCGCGTTGCGCTCGTGCTTCCCGGGGAGGCATGCACCAGAGCAGACTTGACAGCTCTGGGAATTTCATTCCAGCAACCAGAGACAGAAATGGCAGAAGCGAGCTCAGTGTAAACACTTACAAATGTACAGAAGTGCAGCCAGGCAAGAGCTAGACAAATGGAGAACTTGTTTGGATTGACTGTCTGCCCGAGACACTGATTGTTAGTAGAGTCTGGATACGTCCGGATGTCTCTGTCGAGCGCAGCTTTCATGTTTGGTACATGTTTGTGTGCGGAAAGACATCAGAGGAGAGGAGGAAACCAAGGCAGGCATCTGTCCGAGTGAACCTGCCATGACCAACCCCTGCTATTCTTTGTGTTTTGCCTCGCGTCAGAAAAGCTAAGGCACTTGCATGCTCTGTCTGCACTCTGAAGGGACGGTGTTCAAAGCTGGGTTCAGGACGGAGGGAGAGGTGCGGTGCGAGCAGGCCGGGACTTTCCGCAGTGGGTGTTACTTTGCAACAGGCGGCAGATAAAGCCCAAAGAAAGCTGGTAGTGTGAAAAGGAAATCAGAGGTTGAGGAAGCTGCTGGAGACAAGACACATGGACATGGCTGGGAGGAAGCCCAAACACAGGCAGGGCATTTGAGCGGTGCCAGTGTCAGGCACGCTGCTGGGCGGATCTGCTCCTGCTTACCTACCAGACCACATCCAATTCTGGGGAGTATGGTGGCCTGCGGAAAAGAACATGCTGGAGCAAGGACAAGTGATGGTCCGTGCAAAGTAAAACCAACAAGGCCCAGAGAGTGTTTCATCTTTCCCTGGAAGCTACAAGTCACAGAGATCCTGGGGAGGGTGTGAACTCAGACACTGGTTTTCCTTAAGCATTAGGACACCTTGGTCCTCCTCAGGCACATCGAACAAAGAAAACTGCTAACAGAGCTTTTTTCTGAAGGCAAGGTGTTTGCTGTGTAAGACCAAGTTTCTCCCGTCTCAGATTTTTTCTCTTTCCCTTTTTAACTCCAAGATTACCAGAGGGACTGCTTGCTGAGGTGTGCGGCCAGAGGGGCTCTGAAAATCCCCGGGGTTTCTCTAGTAGAAGACACAGAGTGGGCAAGCAGTTGGCCAGTAGAGGAGGGGTTTGTACTTGCTGAGACAAGGCCTTCTGTGGCTTGTCCGTGCCCCAGGCCCTCTTCTGTTCCACCTTCTCCCTGGCTCCGCAACCACACAGTGCTCCAGGTGAAACCCACACAAGTGATGAACACCCTCTGCCACGCAGGAGCTGCCAGTTTGGGTGGGTCTGGGGGATTTTCTGACCACGGCAGTTAACCAGCATCTTCCAGGTGCTGTTTTTTTCACTGCCCACTGTCTCTTATTTCACACTGCAGCACAGGCTTGCAAGCAGCCTGAGCGTGGGCTTGGCTGCGCACCACGGTGCCGGTTGTGCTCGCTGCACATCTCCCGGTGCTGCATGAAGAAACAAGTCTTTGAAGGGCTATTGTTTTGTTTTCATTCCCACTCCCCATGTTTTTTCAAGTTTTTTTGTCCTAGAGAAAAGTCTGAATTTCACTGGAAAGTTGGATCCTGTAATGTCTGGCTTGGCGTCCGCAGCACTCCCCAGGCAGACCTCCCACTGCGCGAGGGGTGGCAGCTCACCCATGGAGCCGGCTCCGCGAGCCGCACGCTCCTCTGCGCCGTGCCTGCAGGCGCTGAAACTGCAGCAGGAATCCCCTTGAAAACCAGCCCCCTGGTCTGCCCTTGTTGCAGTCAGATCCGGGTGGATATGGAGGGAAAAAAAAGAAAAAAAAATACAGGAAGGAGGCTACGGAGGGGGCTTTTCCTCCACCGCTGCACTGTGTGCTGTAAAGTCTTACCCTGTAGAAGTGCAAAGTTTTCAGGAGAGCCCAGTTCAGTGGTGTTCCGTTCAGTTTGGCTCGTCACTCGTGCGGTGTTGTGGTCTCAGCACGCAGCAGCACAGCATTGCAGAAGTACAGAAGTACCTCGTACCACTACGGCAGCAGAATGATGTTCTCTCTGTTGGAATGTCCCCAAAGGCCAACAGTAATTACCAGTGCCATTTTTCCTTCAAGCATCTTTTTCACCTTGAAGATCTTTACTGACTGTGCACAGACCAGAGGGCTCGGTTTTATGTTTCACGTTAGCACCGGTTCCTGCCCTCCCCGCCCCAGCTTTCAGAGCCTTTGCCAGGGCATTGGAGAAAGTCCTGAGGAAGCCTGCCTACCACAGACCATCCTGAGGAGAGGAGAGATGTGACAGAGCTGGATCTGAGGTTTCCTGTCCTTCTCTTGTCCATTCTGCCTGGGAATTCATCTTATCCACACAGCCACAGCTCTTACCTCTTGGACTGACATCTTTGATGTGTTTTCTCCCTGGAGGCTGAACGTCTCCACACCAGACCAGGCTGAGGATTGACAGGATCCACCATCCCACCACTCCTGGTGTCATGAGACCATCCTGGCTCCTTTCTTTGCTCACAGTCTGGGAAGCTCAGGGTGAGTGGAGGCACTGCGGCCACCCTGCTGGCTGTTTGCTCCGTGCCCAGCACCTGCACGGGAGGATGCCAGGGTCCAGCCGTCCTCTGGGGCCAGGCCAGGGTCTCCAGAAATGACTGCAGGTCCTGAAAGTGGAAAAGGAGTTCAGTGGGAAGGTTTTGCAGAGAGAGCACAATGCATTATCTCACCCTGCAAACCTTGCCTCACTCAGGCCCTTGTGGCTACCGCTGCTAGAAGCATTTTTTTCCACTTCACCATCAGGCTGAGCTTCTTTGTCCTGTCTTCAGACAGTGTTTCTTTGTCCCCTGGACCATGTCAGCACCCTGTCTGCCCACTGTAAGAGGCAGCCTGTGATTCTGGCTGGGGACCAGGGCCCCTGGGCAAAGCCTCTTCAGGAGGCTCTGCAGGACTCCAAAGTGTGCTGACTGCTTAGAAGTCGTCTTGCTGGACTGCAAATGACTTCCATGCATTGGTTTTCCTTCTCATTCTGTACTTGAAAATTGTCCTAGCTCAAGGTAGAGACAGGAAGATGAGGAGGGGCCGGCAGGGGGCAGATCCCTGTAGAGCCCATCCCTTCAGTGCTGAGCCCATGAGGCAGAAGTGCCCAGGAGGTGATGCTCCAAAATCTCAGCCTTGAATCAGGAGCCAGGGCTCCCTGCCAGCAGCACGCCTGAAATCCCTCTGCCCAACAGATGCAGCTCAGCTGCTCCATGCCCAGGCTCAGCCTCCAGGACAGAGTGTAGACAGACAGACAGACACAGGAGGCTGGGACCTCTGCTCTCTCTGATCACCAGATCTGCTTTTTCCCAGGTGTTGCCCCTTGCAGGGTTCCAGAGCAGCAGCCTCCAAAGCTGCTCTCCCACTCGTGCCAGTGGCGTGGGAGAGGGATTGATGCTGATCCCTTTTGCAGGAAGCTCAGGTGTCCTTGGCTGTTTTTTGAGGGGTTTTGCCACCTCTGCAAAAGGATCGGCAGGATCAGGAAGGAAGTGACCCTCTGCCTGAGTAACCACATACAAAGCTGGGAGTTAAGAGCCTGCATCCTCCTGAGCCACACGCTGCCTTCCCTTGTGGCCACATCCTGGCAGAAAGAGAGCAGATTCCATCCAGGACTTCAGAAACTGTCCTGCTTTCACTTGGTACAGAGAGATCTGCTCACGTTACATTACAGTGGTTCTTTCCAGGGAACATGGGTTTCTTTGCAAAATTAAGACATTCACCCGCTGCCTCACAAGTGATTTGCTGCAGTAATGAGCTGCAGGTTTCTGCAGACTCACGTTGGTGTGCCGAGGTGGCACAAGACCTGCCTGCTCACCCCCATCGCTGCTGTTTTCTGCCTTGCCTTCTCCCCAGCAGCATCTGGCTGAAGGATGCTGCACAGGCTCCGTTTCTCTGCAAAAAGCTTTCTGGAGGGGGAGCAGTGCTCTGACACATGTCATCGCTGTTTGATCTCCAGCGTGCTTGGCTCCCTGTCGGAGGGCTCGCGCATAACGATGCTGCTTCATTGGAGCGTCTGTTATCACATTGTGCTGAGGCTGACAGATGCTTCCAAGCACAGTTAATGCCTGTCGGCAGCCCTGAGCCCACAGGCTGCGGTGTGGGAGGACCTGGAATCCCGCTGGGGTGCCAGAGGTTGTTTTTCCCTTCCCAGAAGGCTGGAAGTGTACCCAGCGATTCCCAGTATCACCAGCACACCCCTCTCCCTTAACATCCAGATATTTATGTACACCTCCTGCCTACAATCCACGGCTGAACTCTTGAAGGGGATGAGTGGATAGATTTTTCTTCATCTGGCCACCGGGGATCTCCTTCGGCACCTGGAGAGCTCTGCAGCTTCATTTGATGGGGAACCTAGGCTTTCTCCTCTCCTCTCTGCTGAAGGGTGAGGAACGGCTTGTTGTTCCCATACCTTTTCTTTGCTAAGCCCAAGTGTCTTTGAACGGCTTCAAGCTGCATCACAGAGGCAGAGTATCCAGGACAAAGAGTTATGGACAACCCTGTTTTCTGCCCCCAGCACATTGTTTTCTTAACCTTTGCAGGCTCTTTTCACCCATCTCCTGCCTGAGGCATGGTCTCAGTTCGTCCCTGGTTCTTGAAAGCTGCAATGTGTTAGGAAGCTGCCAGATTCTAGATATGGCTATTGCCATCAAGGGCTTTCCATTTACAATGCCACTGTGTGCTGCTGATGTTAGGCAGGAGGAGTTTGGGTGGTGGGAATACGTCTGGACAGTCACTGAGCTCTTATACACACTCCTTTCCATTCATACAGTCCAGAATAATGTTAAAAAGTGACCCCACCCTGGGAAAATCCCATCCCTAGACAAAGCACCCTTCTTTCTACCCCACCCCAGGCTTACTCACTCCTCAGCCCTTCACCTCCCAGATTCCCTTTCCCTTGCTCCAAAATACAATGCCTAACTTTGATTTTCTTTATATTTATTGGCCATACTTTATTTGCATTTAAAAATTTGGGAGAGATTTAATTGTGCAGATTATAGGCCATTTTGAAAGCCATGGAGCTATTTTATCATTTTATCTCTTTTGGTGAGACTGACTAGGGAAGAAAAAAAAAAAAAAAAAAAAAAAAAAGAGGGAAAATGTAATAAATGGGCCCTGGCCTGCTATTTCAGCATCTTGTCATGGATCTCTGTCATTTCTTCTGCTCTGATCCCCCTTGTCATGTGCCACTTGGCTCTTCAAACTGTCCAGGGAGGAGCTGAGGTGGCACAGGGATGGACAATGAAGCACAGGCAGCACCTCTGAGCCACCAGAGTGGCACCTGCCAAGCAGCAGAAGCCACCACTTGGGAAAAGTGGCTGTGCCCACCTCTCCCTCTGCCCTGGGCATCATCACAGGCTTGCCCAAGGCACACCTTCTCTCCCTTCTGCAAGGAGGGCGGAGAAGAAGGTAGGACCCTGGTGGGTGGCTCTGCTGCCTATGTCCCTCACTGTTTGCTTTCTTCCCAGCGCACCCCGTGGTGGAGAACGGACAGGTGGAGTGTCCCCAGGGATACAAGAGGCTGAATCGGAGCCACTGTCAAGGTAAGGATGCTGCTTTCATCCCTCTCTCTCCTTCTCACTGTCAGGCAGAGATGTAATTATCTACACAAGTAAAATACTGTCACCTAACTTGCCTGATACAGATCTACAAAAAATCCATGTGTTCCCATCACACATTGAAAACAAAAAACAAAAATAAAACAACCAAAAACCAGGTTATACTGACCTACATGACTCAGCCTGTATGCAGTCAGCTCAGAGCTGGGCCAGCATGAGAACGCTCACCTGTTAGCTCCTGCTGATGGGATGCTGACCCCAGTTCCTGCTGTGCACACAGCAAGGGGCTGTGCTGCTGCTCTGCCAAGTGTGAGCACACAGCTCTTCTCCTGTAGTCTGAAGCAACAGCAGTTGTGTTGCCTGAAAACTGTTTTGGAAGGCTGACTGCTTGTTGATTTGCTTATTTTTTAAGAGGGAGAGTGACATAAGAGTGGATTCCTCTGTTCTGAGTGTGTCACTCGTGCAGGCAGCCAGGCTGCCTTGCCTGCCTGGCGCTGCTGGGGTCTATCCATTTTTAACTCCCACAGTCCCTCGGCTCCATATGGGGACGGCACCATCCCTCCACTTTTCTGTCTGGTTCGCACTCATTTGGCATCCTTTGGCCCAAAGTGTTTGTATTTTCCGTGCTCTGACTACAGCGGAATTTTATGGTTCCCTTCCCGTGATTCACGATAAGCTGCGAGGTGTCATCTAGAACATGCAGCAGGGAGCCTGGGCCCTGGCCACGCAAACCCAGGGCTGGCAATCTAATGACTCATCTCGCGTAGCTGGGACTTTCCACCATACTTACTTAATTAATGATTCAACCTCCCCCCATTGTCCTGGGGGAGAACTTTCAACAGCACAACAGCTTCTATTCTCCGCGGTGCTCATCCCTCACCCCTTGTGTGGCCATGGGCAGTGCCATGGGTGTGAGGAGCCACCCGGGGATGCTCAATAGGAGCCTGAGGAGCTGGAACCACTGATGTCAGTGAGCTGGGACCTGCAGCGCTGCTCTGGTTCTGCGTCCCCTCCCCTCTGGAGCAGGGTGAGGCTCAGCATGCTCAGGAGCAGTGGCAATGTGGAGTTGGCTAGGAAGATGTCTCCACACAGGAAAAGCCCTGAACTAGAGACCTGTGCCTCTGCATGTTCCCTTGCAAGCCAGGCTGGAGAAGCACTGCTCGGCAGTCTGCTGCCTCAAGGTGCTTTTCTGATCCCTGCTGTTGCTGTGGGACGTGTGTCTGGAAGCCCAGCATCTCAGTTCAGGTCCAGAGTGAGTGATTTGGATGACAGACTGTGGGAGAGGCCAGCCCAGGTAGGAGGGGAGCCAAGGGGCTGAACATGTCTGCTGCTGGTTCCCGAGGCCATTGGCTTGTAGGAGAGGAACTCAACAGCCTTTCTGCTGGGCTCTGCCTTCGCAGGCTGAGCCACTGGAGGAGGGCCCTGGCAAGAGCCCGCTCTGTGTTGTTCTGCATGGACAGTGAGGGTTGTCTCGGGTGCCTTCCAGCAGAGGAACAAACAGCTCATCTCTGCAAGAATTCCTTGCCTTGCCTTGCTGCATCCCATTGAGCAGGAACAAGCCTGTAACCAGGCTGAGCTGAGAGGGGCTGGAAGACCCAGCACCTGTTGGCATGAGCCCCCTCAATCCCTCCGGGCTCCAGGAGACGTTCTCCAGACAGAGCAGCAGGGGCTGGGAGCCGCAGCATGGCCTGGTCTGCACTAACAGCGGCCTGGAGGCTTCGCGCCCCTGGCTGTCGGGGAGGACAGCACGGGCTGGCCTCCCGCTAGCGAGAACCTCCCAGAGCTGCAGGGCCAGCCAGAAGGGGGGCACTGCAGGAGTAGCGGGCTCGCTAGACACAGGGCAAAGTTCATCTTGGAGTCTGTGGGCTGGGGTCCCTGGGGTCTGTCACCGCACAGGACACACACCTGCACCTCAGTGCCTGTTGCTGACTCGGGTCCTTTCTCCTCACCACACACTGGTGTAAACCACAGGCTGCCTGCCAGCGTGGTTGTTCCTCAGGAGCGCCAGCAGGCTTGTGTGGGGTGGAAGGAAGCAGCCGAGACAGCTTATGAACCTCATTTCACGGTGCCTGAGGCCTCTTCTTGTGGGTCAGCCGTGGCTCTGGCCGGCTGCAGGGGTAGGAGTGTGTGGCACCGAGAGCGCCTGCCTGCCTCTGCTCCCCTTGGGGATTTCCAAGGTGGGTGGGTCTTCTGCTGCTAGTGGAAAAGAGGGGCTGGACCGAGGCCAGCGTGTGGCCCTGGTTTAAATTAAGCTCACAAAGCACAGCCCTTGGTGCTTGTTTGTTTTGTGCTCTCATTACTCTAATCCCTTCAATCCCTTTGCTTATGCGGAGGCCAAGCACCTCATCCCCTTGGTGTGTCAGCGTGACACGGCCCTGAGTGGTGCCAGGGAGGGACAGAGATCAGCCACACAGCCCGAGCCTCCTCTCCGAGTGGGGTTCCCAGCTCAGCTGGGGTCTGGCTACTGCTTTTTGCTCGACAACTCTGACCTGTTCTTGGCACCAAGCAGGAAAACACCACTTGTCACAGCACTGTCACAGCCACCCCCTCCTCCCAGAGCTGCAAGGCACAGCACCACTGCTGTGCACAGGTTGCCTGTATCTTCCAGGACATAAACTCTCAGTGGATCCTTTCAGAGGATGTTTTCCTGCCATGCAGGGTGCTCTATTGATCCTCCCTGACAAGCTTTGTTATCTCTCTGTTGGGGTTTCTGCTCCGAGGCCACCAATTCTGGTCAGCAGAGGAGATTCTCTCAGGACTCGCTCACACTTGTCAGTCTAGAGAGAGCTGGAGAGCTGTCCTTCCTTGGGGCGTGGGGTAATCAAGAGGTACGCAAGGGGATGTCTGTGTGACCCACGTAGGAAGACCTGTTCTCCATCCTCTGCTGAAAGGTCTGCCCCAGGAACTGCATAAGGGCCAGCTCTAGGTCAGTGCAGACAGATGCTGTTCCTCCCTGGACTGTTGCACATCCCTGTGGCATTGGTACTTCCAACTGGCTGAACATCATGACCTGGTTTTTGTGGCCCCGGTGTGCCTCAGCCGTGCGTGGGGCAGCTGGTAGAATGAACGGAGGAGTTTAAGAGCACAGGTCTGGAGAGGACCTCCCTGGTCAGTAAGTCTAAACTCCAGCTGTCACAGCTGGCTGTGTGACACCCCAATTCTGCCAAGCAGTGCTGCCTCAGCTCTGAGGAATAAGCTAGAGTGGGGAAAAGTTGTTCCTCTGCCGAGCTGCTGTCAGGCAGTGTTCTTCCAAGTGTCCCAGCAGTTCTTCTTTGCACACCTTCCACCTTGAGACAGTCTCTAGAGGGCACCTGAGGTTCCAGCAAGGCCTTGTATACTGGTGTTAAGGCTGCCCTGGGTCTTTGGAAAGCGGTTGGCATGAAGGTGTCTAGCATCATGTTGGCATTTCTTACAGTAACATGGTCTGTGAGCTCTCACTGTCTGCTCCAGCCTCGTAGCTTGTAGCATATGAGTTTTGTAGTGGAGTGTTGCTGAGGTTTGTCCAGCTCCTGCTGCTCCACGCTCCCATCCAGCTCTTCCTGAACTGCTTGTGCTTCCCAAGACGGCACATTTCATCAGCACACTTGCTTTTCTGGGCCAAGGTCTTTAGCAAAGATGTAAAGCTGGATCAATCCATGAGGAGTGCTTCCTTTTTGTCCTCCACCCTGAGATCTGCCCTCAGCTCCCCCCTTATGCACCTTTTGCCAATCCCCATCTTCTCCAGCTTAGCTCATACATTCCTGCGTGGTGCTGTAGGAAAGGCTTCGTTGCTGGCCAAGCGGATGAGACTGACGGTGTTTCCCTGGGAGAAGCCCAGCTCCCTTCTGAAGACTGCCTGATGTTGCTTGCTGAGTCAGGGGCAGAGGCAGTGCTAGAACTTGGTGTCCTCTCTCTTGCATGACCTACAACCCAGAAGAAGACACTACAGCAATGAGCCAGAGCCTGGTCCACCACTTTCTGCCTAGCAGTGGGCTCTCAGCAGCCGGCGTGCTGCCCGCACCCACATGGGGTACCAGTCCATGTGCTCTTCCCTCATCTCTCCAACTTTGAGGCACCATCAAGGCTCTGGAGGCTGGTTTGGCTGGCAGCAAAAGGGGAGAGGCAGCTCCCCTCCACCTTGCACCCAGTGCTCCCGGGCACCAGCCAGCCACACGGCCAGGGGCTGTCAGCTGAGCCAGTGCTCCCTCTTCCCACAGATATCAACGAATGCTTGATGCAGGGCTTGTGCAAAGACGCCGAATGTCTGAACACCCGCGGCAGCTTCCGCTGCACCTGCCGGCCTGGCACCATGTTGGACCCCTCCCGCAGCCACTGCATCTGTAAGTGCTCCAGGGGACCGCAGCGTGGGGAGGGGAAGGACCTGAGCAGGACCCCACAGCTCCGTGGGGCTGCAGCGCGCTCTGTGCCTCTTGCACATAGGGGTGGGTGCAGGGCTGCGTGCCCCCTGCTCCTGTGATGAGACAGGCCTCGGGACAGACTGGGAGGCACGGGCAGAGAAAGCCCCAAGTGGCTGAGTGCCCTCAGTTCCCTCTTTGGTGGGCGCAGGGCTGGGCCTCAGGCACTGACCCTGCCATTGCGTTTCAGCGGACAAAGCGGTGTCGATGGAGCAGGGGCTGTGTTACCGCTCGGCGGCCGGAGGCGTGTGCTCCTTCCCCCTCTCGCACCGAATCACCCAGCAGATCTGCTGCTGCAGCCGCGTCGGCAAGGGCTGGGGCAAGAACTGTGAGGAGTGCCCCATGCCCGGCTCAGGTGAGACCGGGAAACCACAGCTCTGAGGGAGAGCACAGCCACGTCTGTGCCTGGCTTTGCTTGGCAACCCTTTTGTCTTGCTCGGCTTCCCTCACATCTCCTGCTGGAGTGGGGGTGAGTTCAGCATGTCTCAGCGTGGGGTAGGATGGGGAGGGGAAGGTGCAGATATCCTCAGGGCTGGGAAAAATCTTCTGGTGGTTTGTGTAGAGCATCTTGAGTGGCGTGCGAAGTGTTCGATGCCTGAGTACCAAGGAGTTGCTTTTATCTGCTCCCTCACTCAGTCTGAACCTTCTCATGGCATGACGCCTTCCTAGCAGTACTGACCTAGGGGAGAGATTTAGGTTTTGGTGTCCAGAAGTACCAGCCAGCAGCTGTTGAAAATACCTTCTGCTTGATGCATCCACCCACTGCAGCCAAGATGTGTATCTGTCATGAGTTATCCCTTAGAAATCTCCAGAAAATGATTGGATGGGAGAAACTGGTACCTGCATTCACAGACACCTGTCCGTTTTGACTCTTCCCTGCACATGTCCCACCATCATGTCTGGGTACTGCAGGCACATCTGCCTGTGATCCCTGCATCAACCTCTCCCTTCCAACCTCAAAAGCTCTGATTTGATTTTCCCTTACAGAAGCCTTCAAGGAGATTTGCCCAGCAGGACATGGCTACACCTACTCCAGCTCTGATATCCGCCTGTCCATGAGGAAGGCAGAGGCAGAAGAGCTGCCCCTCAGCCTCGAAGAACAAAGGGAGAGCAGCAACTGGACATTAGACTGGACAACAAGGAGACAGCAGCTGCAGGACAGCTTGCGTGGAAGCATCCTGCAGGCATTACCCCGCCCTGGCATCACGGCAGGAGAGGGTAGTGTGAGGTTAAAGCTGCTCCATCTGGGTCCCTAACAGGGGAGGGCAATTCCCAGGTCCTACCGTGTCCCCATGGGTGTTCTTCAGGCTGATGTGGGCTTTCTACATGTGCGTGAATATGCAAGGTGTCCTTCAGCCCTGCAGTATTCCTGGGGCACGAGACAACCTCTTCAAGCCTTTGGAGGGAAGGTTGAGTGCTTCAGGCTCCCGAGACTGCATCTTTGCAGTTGGTGCTGGCTGTCCAGACTGCCTCCCGTGGGACCTCAGCTCCACGTGGGAGCCTGGCACTGCACTCCCTCAGCTTTTGTCCAGTGCAGCTGGGGAGAAGTGTGACCAACTGCTTGTGCCAGCAGCTGCTGGGGTGGAAGCTCCGCGGGGCTGTGAAGTGCCAAAAGAGTCCAGGGGTATTGGCTTTGGCAACAAGCTCTTACAGGGGAGAATGAAGCACTGTGAGGCAGTGTCTTAGAGGTGGGATGAGGTTAGAGCTGCCAGGGTTGGAGGAGGGTGCCTGCCTGCCTTGTCTCCACTCACCGTGCACTGTTTCATTTTCCAGGTGAAGTTTCTCTTGCTGGGCAGGTGAGTAAAGTTTGTCTTGCCAAACGTGGCAGGATCATACAAACAGGTGATGGGGAGTGGTGAAATGTGGTCAGAGGTAGCAGCAAGGTGAGCAAGTAGCTGCACAGCCTACCCCTTTGGTTGCGCTGCAGTGGCTGGAGGCTGTGTGCCAGGTGCCTGCCCAGCCCTTGCTAAGAGGCTGTTAGCTCACACCAGCGGGAGCTGCGGGCTCTGCGGTGCTAGTTCATGGCCTGTGACCTCCAGTTCACCGCAGGAGACACAGGGCTCCATCCAACAGAGCTGTCTGGGGATTGATTCTCTGCCAGGCTCTCCTGCGGATGGGCTTCATTATTATGAGCCTGACTTGAAACCTGTGTCTCTTGATCCTGGCCATCATTAGAGGCTGGGTTATCTTGCCTCAGTGCCTCTGTGCTTCCCCCCCTACATTGGCTCCTGAATATACTTGTGGCCCCTCTGAGAGAGGGGACAGCACGCTGCCAGTGTCACTGCTTGGTAGAGGGGAGCAAAGACATGGACTGTCCTTTCCCAAGGACACAGGAAAATCTCAGGTCAGGGCAGATATTTGAGGCAACGTGTCCAAAGCTTTTGACTTTGGGGCAGAGCAGAAGTGGGACCGCTGTTGCTTAGCTGCCTCTTTTCTTTGTTATGGAAAGGTCCTCAGAGTGGAGAGATGGGTTGTTCTCAGATGTCCCCTTTGGTGGGCATGGGGCATGGCATCTCAGCTACATACAAGTGGTTAAAGGCAGTCTCGTGTTTCTGTCCCTCAGGTTGCTGCTGGTGCCACCCCAGAGCCCGCCACGCACAGAGGTGAGCACCCGGCTGGTGGGAAGGCAAGGTGGGAGTGCTGATGAAGGGGAAGGGGCAGCAAGGAGAGTGTGATGGCTTTGAGATGCCTCCTCTGCATGGCACCGGGCAGGATGGGCTCCTGGCCATGCCAGGATGGCTGGTGGGCGGCTGCAGGGGTGTGGGAGGTGTTACTTCTCCAGCAGGCTGCGCTGGCTCTGCAGGGAGTGAGCGGAGGAGGAGTAAGATGATGAGGTTTCTGCAGCCACCCTGCTGCCCCACCCTGGCTGTCCCGGGGATGTGGGCACTGGGACACCCAGCATTGGTGGGCTTTGGGTGGACACCTGCACCTGGGACCAGGGGCTGGAGCTCACCTTTCCCTCCTCATTGCTCCCTCAGCAGAGGAAGAGGAGTCCTGGCGTGCTCCACCCCAGCCTGGCCCCACCACCACCTGGGCTGATGCTGCTCCAACACAGATGCCTGCACAGGGCTCAGGTGCGTGTCCCTCCCCTGCCTGCCTGCCACTGTGGGAAATTATGTTCTAAGCTCCATGACAGAGCTCTCTCCCTTCCCAGCCCTCTCCTCTTCCCACCTAACACCCGTCCCAGCCCCTCTGGCGTGCCCCAGCCAGGGGAAGCCAGCCGGGAGTGGGGATGTCCAAGGATGACCCTGGGAGCGAAGCATTTGGTTCTCCAGGCCCTTCCCTGCCTGCAGCTCATCTGCTGGGCAGCGAACGCTAGGCCAGGGGGGTCACGCGCCTGCTCCAGTGGCTGCGGCATGAGCTGAGTCACCGGGAAGCAGGGTGGAAGGGGCGGCATGTGGCTGCTGGGGCGGCTTGTTTACCGCGTAGAAAACAAGAGGGCTGTTGTTCCAGGGCTGCCTAAGCGTCTGGGAGCATGGCCCTGGTCTGGAGCACCTTTGGGAGCAGGGCTGGCGGAGGCACCTTGCTGAGGAATGTGCCTCCCTCAATAGCCTTTTGTCTGGGGTTGGTCTGGCCCTGGGCTGGGGTGGGGGGGGTGATGCTGCTGCCTTTTCCTGTGCCCTGCTGCCCCCCACTGCTGTCTGCACCTTGCTCAGCAGGGCAAGGGGCTCTGCTGTCACCCCAAAAGGTGGCCCCATCCTCCAAGACCTCTGGCACGCATGGGGCTGGCCAGCTTCATCACCTGCCCTGTGTGGGGCTGGGGCCCTGGTGAGCACTGCAGGGACTGGTGCAGCCCCCAGCCCTGTGCTCTCTCCACCCAGGGGCCAGTGGCTGTGCCTCTTCACCTCTCGCCTGTGGAGCTGGCACTTGTGTGCTCACCCCAGACGGATACAGCTGCTTATGCCACCCGGGCTATGCGTTGCACCCCAGCCGTCTCCGCTGCATCGGTATGTCAGCACCTCCTCTGAGGTGAGGGGCGAGGAGGGCGAGCAGGGCCAGAGCAGCCCTGGGGTGGGGGACTCCTGCTGGGACCAGCTCCCGCAGCCCTTATGCTCAGGGCAGGTTGGAAGAGCAGGGCCTCCCTGCCAGGTGTCAGTAGACCCTTTGGTCCTTCAGGCTCTTGGGGCAGGGTTTCTGGCATCTGTGCTGAGCCCCTGCCCACAAGGTGCACTGTGGGGCTGGTGGGGGGTGGCAGGAGCTGCTGGTGGTGACAGCCTGTCTTCCTTCCATGCCTGAGCACAGACGAAGACGAGTGCCTGCAGGATCCTTGTGCTGGGAAAGGTCACTGTGTCAACAGCGTGGGCTCCTATTTGTGCCTCTGCTACTCTGGGTACACCCTGGTTGTCTCGGAGAGCAAGCAAAGCTGTCAGGGTGAGTGGTGGTCTCCTGGCACTGGGCTGCTTCCTCCCCCGGGTCTCCCCTTTCTCCCTCCCTTGTGCTCTCTCATCTGCATGCACACGTGCATACGCTGATCACTGCCTCGTGGTGGTGGGGTGGTGATCCTGGGGTGGGCAGACTTCAGCAGGTGGAGCAGCAAATCTGCATCCAGCTCTGGAGGGGGAAGGCTTCAGGACTTGTCTCCTTCTGTGTTGCCAGATCGAGATGAGTGTGAACAGCCCTCCACCTGCCCAGGACAGCAATGCGTCAACACCCCCGGCTCATACCGCTGCGAGTGCAAGGAGGGCTTTGCCATGGGCCCCCGAGGACAGTGTGAAGGTGAAGCTTGCTGCTGCCTGTTTCCCTCTGTGCAGAGCTGAATACAACTCCTTGCTGAAGGGTTGCTCCTCCTGGAGCAGAGGATGGATCCACCCACGTTTGTCTGCCCTGTGCCTCCCTTGATGGCTGCCTGTCCCCTCTATCTGCAGGAGGGACAGGCTTTCCTAACTCCTCTCCCACTTCCCCAGGGACAGCCCCCATGGCACACTGGGGCCAGCCTAGTGCCAGCTTCCCTCTCTGGGAGGTGATGCCAGACGTTTTAGACTCTGTCACCAGACCCCTGTGCTGGCAAGTGGTCTGCAGGGAGAGCAGGCTGCAGAGGCTGCGGCCACCTGTCCCAACGACATCCCTCTCACTGGGCATGACCTGGGCCCTTCAGAGCACTTGGCCTTGTGAACGCATGATGTGCCTGATCAGAGATCCCTTGTCCCTCAGTAGCTCTTTTCCAACAGACTGGGAGCATACTTTAGGAGACAATAGGGGAAACAGGGTGTGCACAGAATGCTGCTACCCCTGCACGGCCTCCAGGAAGCACGTGCCTTAAGGACTTCCTGAGCTGGAGGCTGCATCCTAATCGTAGTTCTGAAAGTCAATGGTAAAGCAGCCCTGCTTTGCTGATCCCTGAATGTGCCCGTGCACATTCCTGGCCTGGCAACATCCTCTGGCCGTGAGTTTTGCTGCTGGATTGTCAGCCCTCACGTGTGGGTGTAGTATCCTTAGTGCTTATGAGAAGCATTCCCCAAGCCCTGGCAAACCTGTCTCACTTCCTCTTGGGCACCCCTGTCTCGGAGTGGGACCCTGAGGCTCCAGCTGCAGGGGACACCCTGGAGGAGCCTGTAAAGATTTTGTTTCTTGGCAGATATCAACGAGTGTGTGGATCCCAGCCCTTGCCCCCATGGGAAGTGTGTCAACACCCCGGGCTCCTACAGGTGTGTCAGCTGTGCGGATGGATACCGGCCCAGGAACGGGAGATGCATTGGTGAGGACCTCGGGCTGTCCCTGCGAGGCACCCTCGAAGCCCATGCAAACCTCAAAAAGAGCCGGGGGCACGTGCAGCACGCTTGTCTAGCACTGTGCCCTTGTGACTTGGGTGGTGGGGACAGACCTGAGCACCCTTCTATGCCACATTGCCCTTTTCCCTGTCACACAGATGTGGATGAGTGCCTTGTGGAGGGGACCTGTGCCCATGGACAGTGTGTCAACCTGGATGGCTCCTTCCGATGTTCTTGCTACCGGGGTTACGAGGTGGCACCTGATGGGAAGAGTTGCCGAGGTACCGAGGAGCTCTTGGTCCAGACCCAGAGCCCCCTGACACATCACACACCCAGCCAGAGGTTTCCCTGGGCATTTCTTGAATGCTTGGCTCTGGCCAGGTCCTGACTCTCTGGACCCCATGTTGGCTCTTTCCCTCAGCTTAGCTGCCCTTGGTCGTGGTTTCTCCTCATTCTGCCTGCTCCCCTCACTCTCCCTTGTGTCCTTACACAGACATCGACGAGTGCACAGCCCGGGCTGCCTGTCCCTCCGGACTCTGCCTCAACACCGAGGGCTCCTACTCCTGCATGGCCTGTGATGCTGGCTACACTGCGTCCAGAGATGGCAGCGTGTGCGAAGGTACGGCTTCTCTTTCCCAGGGACAGAGAGAAGGAATACCCATGAGGGGGAGATAGCCAAACCTAGGTTGTTGGTAGGACCTGGGGACGTCCTTGGCCTCCAGATCTTCTGCAGCTGGTTAGCTCCCCAGTCAGCAGGTAGCAAGGGGGTCTGCAAGTGGATGTCACGCAGAGCAGCAGGAGGGAGACCTCCCTCACCCAGGAAAGGGATGGGGGAAGGACTCACTGATGAAACTCCTGGACTAATTGTGACCTGAGGAATGCTGACAAAGGCCAGAGGAATACGAGGAGCCCTGGGAATATGGGCAGAGACAGGCTGTGTGTGGTTCAGCTCAGAATCGTGTGCCTGGGAGCATGTGACCCAAATGTAGGTCCTCAGTAGAGAAATTTCTCTCTAGAGAGCTGCAGAGCTCTGCAACTTGTACACAGCTGTTGAAAAGCACCCAGGAAGATTTCACCTTTGATGTGACTCCAGAAGTTCCCCTGCATGGGGTATCCACTTGGGGAGGTGAAGAAGGCTTCCCCCCCCCCTTCTCCTTTGTGCTAGTGCCTGGGAAACCCGGTGTGAAATGAGGTCACTTTCCATATGATTTTTGCGTGCAGTGGAAGAGCTATAGATCGGTCCCCTCCATCTGCCCTCCCCTTTCCCAGGACTCCACGTGACCCCCTTCTCAGCCACCTTGCCCTGGCCGTGTCACGAGGGCACCTTATCAGGGTTCGATACTGTTTGGGTCACACTAACCCAATGGCAGGATGGCACGTTCTTCCCTGCCTTGGCTCGTGGCCTTGTCTGTGGATCTGGGCTTCATATTTGAAAAACGATAAGGGTTTTGTGATAGTTTTGTGATAAATAAACTAGGTTATGGTTCGTCTCCAAAAGGATTCAAGAGCATCGCTACTTGCAGCCCTTTGAAACCAAAAAGCTGGACACCCTGCCCTGAGGAGGGAGGGAGCAACGCTGCTTTATGCCTGGGGCATGTTTGGTGCTCTGCAGAGAGGAAAAGAGGGTCCTTAGCCTTGGGGCTCAGTGTGGGGACTTGTCTTCTGCCCTTGTCCCCTGCCTGTAGAGCTTGCAACACGGGGACAGGTGACTGGAGCGGTCCTGAGCGATGGGGCTGGCTGAGGCTGGGCCAGCTTTGCCAGGAGAAGGACATCTTAGGCCAGCCTGGCAAGTAGAAAAGCAGAGCCACGGGACGTGTGGCTGGTGGTGGGTTACTTTCACAAAGCCTGCTCTGGTGCAGCTAGCTGAAGAGAGGGCTTGTCAGCATACATGGCTCTGCGCTGGCCTCTTGGTGGTGGTGGTACCCAGTACAGAGCTCTGCTGGAGGCAGAGCAGGCTGCCCTGGGCCATGCCCAACTGGGTATGGGCTGTCTCCAAAGAGAGAAACTTCACAGCCTCTGGGCACCGTGTCCCTCACCTGCCTGGAGATGCCTTCCAGGATCATTTTTCGTTAGGGTTAGCGTTGGTGTGTGTGTGCTCAGCTCGGGGGTTGGAACCAGTTCCCGCTGCCTGCAATGGGCAGGTGAAGGATGTGTGCTGACCCCTCACACCCCAGTAACAGTCCCTGCCCTCACCTCACTGCAGCAGCTTGCCCTGGAGGGCAGCCCGAGCCCGCTTTGCAGGCTGACAGCGGGGTGATGGCTGCCCTGGGAGGGGACCTTCCAGTGGTGGCAGGAGCTGGGGCCTCACTCTGTGCTGTGTCCTTCTGCTCGGCAGACGTGGATGAGTGTGAAGACCCTGCTGTTCAGTGCCGGGGGGGAGAGTGCAGGAACACGCCGGGCTCCTACGAGTGTCACTGCCCAGCTGGCTTCGAGCTCCTCAATGGCACCGTGTGCCAAGGTACGAACCCATCCCTGAAGCCTCCTGGGTCCAGGGCACGCAGCTTCCCTACGGATCCCCTTCTTTCTTGGCAGGGCGGATGCCAGTGCCCGTGCAGGTGATGCCACCATGCACGGCACGCCCATAAGGCTGTAGCCAAATGCAGGGGCACTGTGCATAGGGAAGGTTTCTCCCTCTGTGGCCAGGAGCCCTGTGAGGGCAGCCTGTAAGAGACCATGGAGAGACTGTGGCTTAGGAACAGGACATCCCCCAGAGCTGGGTGGGTGGCTCTGACTCTGCTCCTTCTGCAGATGTGAATGAGTGCCTGAACAGCGAGATCTGCAGCCCCAACGGTGAGTGCCTCAACAGCCACGGGTCCTACTTCTGCATTTGTGCTCCCGGCTTCTCCAACACGGCTGGCGGAGTCAGCTGCCAAGGTGGGTTGGTGGGTGGTGAGGGACATACCTCAGGTCCTGCCCCTTGCTCCTTCCCCTGCTGCAAGATCCAGCCTGACGTTTTGGGCCTGATTTTGCAGATGTGGATGAATGTGCAGACAAATCCCGGTGCTCGCAAGGCCAGTGCCTGAATACAGAAGGTTCCTACAGGTGTCTTTGTGAAAATGGGTTCAAACACTCCCAGGAGACTGACGACTGCGTAGGTGAGAGCTCATCATTGGGGAGATCAGCCCCTGGGATGTGGGGGGACGGGTGCAGCCAGGGAGGGGGCAGTGCCATCTCCCAGTGCCCAAACTTGCCTCATAAGGAGGACCAGCAAGGGCTGAGGGTCTCTGGCAAACTTATCCTGACCCAGGCTCTGCCATGAGCAGAGACCCCACCTGACCGTCCCTCTCCCTTTGCCCTGCTCCCTGCAGACGTGGATGAGTGTAAGGAATACGGGGATGCCATCTGCGGCACGTGGCGGTGCCAGAACAGCCTGGGCTCCTACCGCTGTATCATGGGCTGCCAGCCCGGCTTCCACTGGACGCCGCTGGGTGACTGCATCGGTGAGTACAGCCTGCGTGGCCCTGTCCCCTCGCTGGCAGGGACAGGGTGGCTGTGGGACATCTCTGCCAGGGGCGCGGGGGAGAAGGAGGAGGAGGAGGAAGCATGTGGCCAGTGGGGAGGCAGATAATGCCGAGAGTTTGTTTTCTTGGCTGAGCTGCCTGCTTGTGTCTAGACTTCTCTCTTCCTGGCATCTGGAACAGGCACTGCATTGTGCTGCTTTCCGCTCAGGGAGAGTCCTGGGCAGGTTACAGCCATTCCAGGCTTGGGGCTGGACCACAGCTCCCAGTAAGCTGTGCTTGCTGGAGTGACTGCCTGCACCAGTCACCTGCATGGCAGCGCTGGGTGAGGGGAAAGCTGCCACTACCAGTGTTAGGCAGGTCTGGGTTTCGAATTCAGGCCTCATCAACAGGCGAAAGGAGAAGTACAAGGGGGGTTCTGCAGTTTTCCTGGTTCCCCCTGGCTCAGAGAAGGCTGCAGCAAGGAGGAGCTGCTGCCAGCCACTGAGTTTGGGGCTGTGCCAGGACTCAGTGGTGGCAGCACTGTGGGAGCAGTGGGCTCGGGGCTCTGCCCCCTCCAGGGAAGTGTGCCCAGTGCAGCAGCAGCGGAGTGGGATGCTCTCCCCAGCCCTCTGTGCTTGTGCGACACACTTCAGTTGCCCCCTTAGATCTCCTGCTGATGTGAGTCAGTATTACACCACTGCAGGACCTCCCCTGCTCTCCCCTCTACCAGCCACATCCCGTGCTCCCCATCTTCCCATCCACTTCCCACTCCCACCCTGCCCCCGCCCCCCTAACCCACACACTCGTAGCAGGGGGGTGAGCAGGGCGACCACATCCAGTGCCTCGCATCGAAGTGTTGCTTACCCTAATCCCCAGCCTTGGGGTCAGAGCAGAAGGGGCTGGCTGCGTGTGTGTGTGGTGGCACTGGGGTCCGGGGCAATTGCTGTAACTCCTGCTGCTGCAGACATAGATGAATGCGCCAACGAGACGCTGTGCGGGAGCCACGGCTTCTGTGAGAACTCGGACGGCTCCTTCCGCTGCCTCTGCGACCGCGGCTACGAGAGCTCACCCTCCGGGCACTACTGTGTCGGTGAGTCACTTGCTGGGTCCCTGTCCCCTGCCGTCACTCTTCCAGGTGGTGAGGAAGAGCCTTCAGCAGACTGAAGACCGGTGTGGCAGTGACCCTGCTATGGGGTGGCACCCGGGGTAAGGACAGGGACGGCATCCATGCATTGAGAACCCCAGGCACGGACAGGAGAGCCCCTGGGGGCAAAAACCCTCCTGTGCTGTCCCTTAGGACACCAGACTCCTGGGGCTGTGAACGGACAGGGCTCCACGAAGGAGCAAGAGGCTCCCAGTGGAAAGGGAGCCCTGCTCTGTGCAGGTGCCATGGAGCTGCTTAGGGGCTGCAGACACTGAAGGGACTAAAGGCATACCTTAAAAGGCGCCTGGAGGAAACAGGCAGGGTGTAATATAGGGGGAAACGTTTTCAGCATGAGGGTCATCAGGCACTGGAAGAGGTGCTCAGGATGGTTGTGCAGTCGCCATCCTTGGAGGTTTGCAAGAGCCAACTAAACAAAGCCCTGGGCAGCCTGCTTGGCGCATAAGTGACCCTGCTTTGAGCAGGGGGTTGGCCTGGAGACTTCACCTGATGGAGTTTTGACCTCCTTCAAACCTGGCTGATCCTGTGGTGCTGCAGCTGGAGTTCAGGCGGTCTGAATGCCCCGAGAGCAGGGCAGGAAGCTCTCACCAGCCTTGTGTTGAGCCATGGCATAAACGGAGCTCCCAGCTCTGCCCTAGCAGCTCCAGCTCCCCACCAAAGGATGCCCCAGTGCTGCAGCCATGCTCTCCCCTCCCACCCAATGGGCCGGAGCCCATTGCTCCCCCTTTTCTGCAGATGTGAACGAGTGTGAGCTGATGGTGGCCGTGTGTGGGACTGCGCTCTGCGAGAACGTGGAGGGATCCTTCCTGTGCCTGTGCCCCAGCGACCACGAGGAGTACAACACCGAGGCCGGGCAGTGCCAGCCACGAGCAGCCATGGGTGAGAAGCAGGCAGGGCAGGAGCGTGGTAGCCCCGGCTGGGGTGAGGGACAGCCGAGGAGGTTGCGGGGGGTGCCAGGGCTGATTGTGCCCATGCTGGCATGGGAGAGCTGTCTTCTGGGGAGAGCCGAGGAGCCTGAAAGTGGGACCTCCTGGGTGTGGGAATCCCATCCCTGCTCTGCTGTCTTCCAGAGGGCCCTGAGAGACACGCAGCCCAGCCCTCCGACAGCTCAGAGCGCAAGCAGTGCTACTACCACATCAGCGACGTCCGCCTGTGTGACAGCGTCCTGGCCAAGAACGTCACCAAGCAGGAGTGCTGCTGCACTGTGGGGGCAGCCTGGGGTGACAACTGTGAGACCTACCCCTGCCCCATCGCGGGCACAGGTAGGACGGTGGCCCCGCCGCTCCCAGGCAATGCCAGTGCTCTGCCCACCAGCTTGGTTGCACTAACGAGCTGTTTTCTTTTGTCCCATCTCTCCTTGGCATCTGCCCCTTGGCCAGTGGAGTATCAAGAGATCTGCCCTCTAGGGAAGGGCTATGTTCCCCAGGAAGATCTGCTCTCAGGAAAAGTCTCCTTCACAGGTACTAGCATCATTTCTTCCACTGGGGAGAAGGAGGGCACTGTGCCAAGCCCTGCATGGAAATGGAGCCCCAGAAATACCTCCCCAGGGCTGTGGTGGGGGGTGCTGGCATCCTGCTCGGAGAAAGGGATGATTTCCTCCCAGCCAGAGGAATTACAGACTGTCAGTACCACTGAGCTGGAAAGCGCCTCTTCCTCCAGTCCTGCCTCATTGCTGGCAGTGATCCTTTCTTGGTGGAACACTCCCATGCATATTTCCCACCAGGGATGGGGTCCAGTAAGACATAAGCCTTCCAGTTACTGATCAGTGTTTCTAGTGGCCAGCTGGCTCAGACTTTGACACTTCATCTCCATGGGTTTGTGTTCTCAACCTTCCAGAAACACAAGTGCATCTCCTATTTTTTAAAACATCTGCTAAAAGAGCTCCTCATCATCCCTCCTCCTGCTTAGCCTGCGGGTGCTCACAGGCGTGAGGCGGGTGGGAGAGGCAGGGGGCTTGTCTGGGGACCTCAGGGTGGCCCAGTCCGAGGAGCCATGTGGCTGTGCGCCCTGTGACACGCTCTCTTCTCTCCCCACTCCTCTCTCAGACATGGATGAGTGTGAGACATTTGGCTCTGAGTTCTGCCGCAACGGACAGTGTCTGAACACGGTGCCGGGCTACAAGTGCTTCTGCCGTACGGGCTATTTCTACGACCCCAGCAGGCTCGAGTGCGTTGGTAAGACGTCCTCAAAGAGCAGCGAGGCCACCACTGTGTGGAGGGACAGAGGAGCTGCTGTACCCATAGCCGTCCCTGCAGGGACGGGTCTGGCCAAGGGGCTCTCTGTGACCCTCCTGGGGATGGGAGAGGTGGCAGGCAGCGCTTTGGCAGGGAATGGGCCCCGCTGCCCCTGCCTGCCAGCCTGAGACTGCTCTGTCCTTGCACATGGGCAGATCAGGACGAGTGCCAGAACGAAGTGTACTGCATCAACGGCGAGTGTCTGAACACGGATGGTTCCTACCACTGCTTCTGCAGCCTCCCGCTTGTGCTGGATGCCACAGGCAACCGCTGCGTGAACCTCTCCGGCAGGGCAGGTGAGCCCCAGCACACCTTCACCCATCCCAGCTGCAGCGGGGTCACCCCGAGAGGGTGCGGGAGGGAATGGAGCCGGGACGTGTGGTTGTCCCCACAGAGCAAGGGAGTGACCCTCTTCCAGATGATTTCCACAGCATCCTTTGCTCATGTCACTTGCAGATGCCCTGGAGGAGTATGAAATCCACCTGGACGTCTGCTGGCAGACTGTCTCTGACTACATCTGCCAAGACCTGCTGCACGGCGAGCAGACCACCTACACCGAGTGCTGCTGCCGCCTCGGCGAAGCCTGGGGCCAGAACTGCGCGCTCTGCCCCCACAGGTCCTCCGGTGAGCGGGGCAGCACGGGCAAGCATCCCCTGGCAGAGCTGTGCCATGCATGGTTGGACATAGCTGCAGCCAGGGCTCTACTGGTCATCCTCATTGCCAAAAGGAGCCCAAATGAGCGGGCTGCCCTGCCTCTCCAGGGCTGAGCTGCACCAGTGGGGCAGGACATACCTGCAAACTGGTTTGAAATGGTCCAAGGTGTCTGAGGGGAGAGTTGATCCATGCATCATGCTGCTCCCTTCAGGCCTCACAAGGACCAGCCCTGAACACCCTTGTGAGAGGAGAGATACCCAGACCAGGATGGGAGCACCCTGGGGATTTGGGTTCTCACTGTGCAAGGACTTGCTGGCCCCAGACAGGAGCTGGTCTCCTTCAAGACAGTGTCCTAGCAGCAAAATGTGGAGCTGCAGCTCCACTGAGGCTTTCCTGGCCTGGTGCGGGTGCACCCTCTTCAGCCATACGCCACACCTCTCCTGAGCTCTGACCTTGTTATTCTCTCACTCTTTGCAGCTGATTTTGCTTTCCTGTGTAGTGGGGCCAGTGAAGACAGTGACAGAGGGGCTGAGGTCCGAGAAAGACCTAGGTATGAGTACGGACTGGGCTTGGAAGACCCCCACTATGGCCTTACCAGCCCAGACATGGGCCCCTACTACAACTACCTGGAATCTGAATATGGCAACCCCGATGTGGGCTTCCCTCGGCGGGAACCCAGCAGCGAGTTTCGTGGCAGCCCTTTCCACCACAGCCCGGGGCGGCCCCCGCCCCGCTACCTGCCCAGCCAAACTGGTGAGTACTGGGAGACACAGAGAGCTGACTTCTGGTCCAGCCTGTGTCCACAAGAGCCGCCTGGCAGCTCCCACCCCAGCTGGGATGCTCCAGGATTGCCACAAGCTCTCCCCCCAACCTTTGCTCCTGGCTGCTCTCAGTTTGTGCCAGCCCCACCTGCACCATCCCACCCTGTGCCTGATGTCCCCTATAGCCGGTTGGGTGGTCACCCTGCTCTGACATCCCCTTGCCATCCTCCAGGTCTCTACGAGGGCTTCGAGGGCCTGCAGGCTGAGGAGTGTGGCATCCTCAACGGCTGCGAGAACGGGCGCTGTGTACGCGTCCCAGAGGGCTACACCTGCGACTGCTTCGACGGCTTCCAGCTGGACATGACCCGCATGGCCTGCGTGGGTGAGTGGCTCCCTGTCCTGCTTCAGCTGGGGCGGCCCCCGCATCCCTTATCTGCTGCCGCTCTCTGCTGGTGCTGGCTGGGACGGTTGTTGGAGGCTCCCCAGCTCCGACGGATGCTTCGTGGCCTTGGAGCTGGGAAAGTCCCTCCGGCATTGCAGCCTGCCTCTGCTCTGCCAACATCAGGGCACCTCGGGGCATCGGGGAACACGGGGAGCAGCTGCTCGCTGCCTTCTTTGGGTAACACCCCTGTGCCTCGTCAGCTGCTGCTGTACTTCTGCTTGCTTTCCTCTAAATCCTCCCTGTCCTACGAGCCAAGGTCTCTAAAGCTTCTCTCATCACCTCCTCTACATCCCCACAGTGTGCCTCCATCCTTTCCACAGCAGAGCTCCCCAGGCCAGCCCGAGGCACCCAACAGAACAGACGTCCCTCTCTTTCCTCGGGCAGGGCACTTACTCCAGCTGCCAGCATCCTTACTGCACAACACGATTGTGCAACTGCACACGGAGCCTGTGGCCTCTGCTTCCCCACAGGGCAGAGCAGCTGCCTAACCTCCTGCTCCCACTTCTGCAGTCGTGCACAGTTTCCCTTTCCTGGGCTGCAGGGCTTTATACTCATCTTTGGTGAACTTTGACTTCTCCAAAGGGCTTCTCTGCTGGACCAGAGGGAGCCTGAAGCCCCAGAGCACTTGCAGGCTGAGATCACGCACAGGTTTTGTGAGCACGGGGAGTTTTCCTTTGTCTACACTGATTGAATTGAATGGAGCAGGAGTCAGGATACATTTTAAATGGCTTTTATTTTAGCAGCCAACGATTGCTAATTATCTTTTGGGTGCAGCTTGGTGACCCATTGTGCAATTGCCACACTTTCATCTCGCCCATATTTTCTTGGTCTGGTTGAGTGTGTCATGTGAGAGCATGTTGAAACCCTTACCCTGGCCAAGACGTGTTATATCCACTGTTCCTCCCTTATCGGACAGAGCAGTTATCAGGTCAGCGAAGGGAACTAGATTGGCCTGACATAATCAGGCCTTAACAGATCTGCACCAACCATTTAACTACCCCGATATCCTCTGGGGAGAAGAGGGCAATGACCTAATCACTCAGAAACCTGCTCTGTGTAAGTGGAGGGGGTGAGTAGTCTTTAATTCTGAATTCCCCCCTCTCCATTCTGGGAGCTAGTCACCAAATTTCCCCTTCCTCAGGTCCCTTAGACCTCCTTTATCGTCTGCCTCAGAGGGAACTGCTGACTTCCCAGTTCTGGAGCACAGCTTTACCTAACTAATTGTCGAGCTCCTCCACCACGATATTGCCTTTCCCTCCCACAGCCTGCCCCGTGCTCCTGCCCCCTCTTTTACATACTTGAACCGTCCGCACTGGCTCTGGTCACAACGAGCATTTTTCTGATGGCTGGAACAAAGCCTGCGGCAGCTGCGCCAGCCGGCTCGGCATTGTCTGGCTTTTGTTTCCTCCTCCGATAAGGACCAGGCCTACATTCCCCATTGTTTCCTGCTAATGTATTTATGGAGCCTTTTCTTGTTGCTTTTTCTCGCCTCTGCCAGCACTCATTTCACACTGGAGCTGTTATTTTTTCCCTGTCCGTTCCCCTGCGTGAGCTGTCATGTACCCGCATTACACTGCAAGCCTTTGGAGGGCTGCTGTCCTTGTCCCACAGCCCTGCCCGGTGTGGGACAGCCCCACAGCTCGGTGCACACTGCCAGTACCTCACTGCTGCTGCTGGCCTTCGGGTGCCTCTGGCCACAAGCACTCTCTGTGCCGGGGCTGCTCTGCCTGGCTGTGCTGCCGAACACCTCGGGCTTCGGAGTGAGCACATCCCGTCCGTACGGACGTTCTGGCCCTGGGGTTCAGCCCAAGTCCCCCGTGCCTGCTCAGCCATCGCTTTGGTCGCCTTATTCCCCACACTTCCATCTCACATTTCTCCTTGCTGTATTTCTTGTTCCTCCCATGACTTACGCTTCCTCACACCGCAGCTGGAGGCTTTGCTTCCAGCCTCCCTCTCTCTGTCACAGTCCCATCCAGCCCGCACTGGGGATAGCCCAAGGTCCCTGGGGTGGCCGAGCTGTTCCTGCTCCTGGGCGCTGTCTCTGCTGGGGCACTGCTGTCCCTTGGGAGGACGGACAAACTGACCGGCTCTCCCAGCTCCTCCGCTCTCATCCCCTGGGTCTCAAATTATCTGCCGATCTGTGGGGACAAAGGCTGGAGTTTGTGGTCAGGGGGCTCAGGCCTCCACCGGCCTCTGCAGCTTCAGGAAAGCTGCATTGAGCAGAGCTGCAGCAGTGCATCTGCCTGCAGGGCTCCTGCACGAGCACTTTGGCACAGTTTGCAGGTTAATAAAACAAGCACTTGTTTGTGCACCGCGAGGTTCCTTTGTGTTCTGGTCCTGGAGGTGATAACTGGCCTCTCAGGGTCACCATCATCTGCCTCCTCAGCCTTGCCAGCCCAGGAAAGGGCATTTTCCAAGGCTGGAGGCGGCCTTTCTCCCAGATCTCAGGCTAGCACAACGTGTCCGTGGGAAGCTGCTGTGCTGCCTGGGAGGATGACCGGCTGCTTAGCACGGGGAGCCCCGTACTGGGGCTCCATCCTGTCCTGGTGGTGCCAGATGTTGGGAATGTCACATGGGGAGCTCTGCAGATGAGCTGAGCAAAGCGGTGAGCCAAGTGGGTAGGGTGCAGCCCAGCGTGATGGTGGCCGGTGGGGTCACAGTGGGCAGCCTGGAGGTGCTTGGGGAGGACAGAGAAGCCTGAGGGGGTTGGCTGGGGCACAAGGAGATGCTGGGTCATGTCATGCCACTGCCTCACCTCCCCTTCTCCTTGCAGACATCAACGAGTGCGATGAGGTGGGCGGCCCCGCGCCCCTGTGCCAGGGCGGCACCTGCGAGAACACAGAGGGCTCCTACCGCTGCCGCTGCTCGCCCGGCTACGTGGCCCTGGCCCAGCCCCACCACTGCGTGCCCCAGACAGCCCAGAGCCCAGCAGCAGCGTAGCTCTAGGGGAGCGGCGGTGGGGGTGCTCCCCTCCAGCAATGCTTCTCCGGGACCCAGCGGCACGGAGAAGGGTCCCCGGGGCTGTGGCTGCTTCCGAGCCCTTCACCCCTTCCCCTTCAAAGCGCACAACTCCCTTGCCACCTTTCTCCTGGCTGTGCCCACCAGGGCTGAGCTCCCAGCCTCTGTACCCCCATCCTCACCGCCAGCCCCCGCTTCTGCCACAGCAGAGCCCTCCCCGGCCTGCCCCCCCCTGCACCCGCCACCGTGCCACGCACCACGGGGGCTCGCAGGACGCCTTCCCCTGCCACGCAGCCCCAGCTCCTCCCTGCACCCGCAGAGACTGGGTTCGCCTCCCCATGGCGAGCATCACTGCTGCACTGAGCTAGCGGCGAGCCGCCCCCGCGCCACGGGTAATGCCCCCGGGGCACAGCCTTGGGGAGGACAAGGAGGACAGCCCCGGCTCCCCAGAGCTGCTGCCCAACCTCAGACGTGGTGGAGAGGCTGGGGGACCCCACGGCTGGCTCGCCCTACAGCTGTCCCAGGCGCATCCCTACCCCTGCATCGCGCCTTCGTGCCCGCGCCGGCTGGGGGTGAGTGGGCAGGGGGGGCGGTTCCAGCTTCGTTTCTGTAAAGTTGATGGTGACTTTTTTTTTTTTTTTTTTTTTTAACCAAGTCTGCTGGAAACTTCTTTCATGTTGTTAAATAAAACATTTATTTTTGGGCCCTGTGGCTCAAGACACTGGGGCTGGGTCGGAATTGTGCTTGTCTTCCCTCTGCCAAGGGATACCAGCGTCCTCTCGCTCCTGGCTGAGCAGAGAGCCTTGCCAGGCCAAACACTCACTTATCTGCCCCAGCCCAGCACCGGCTGCTGGAGCCAACTCCATCCCCCAGGGGCTGTGCAGACTTGGCAGCTCACACCCACCTCCTTCACACACAAAGGAGCTCGCAGCGTAAGCACCAGCGCTCCTGTAGCTGGCAAGAGCCCTGGAGCAGGTCAGGGAGCTGGCTGCTTTTCCTACCCCCGAGCCCACGTTAGGAATGCTTTTTCCCACGCTGCACCGAGCAAAGCCACGTCCTGCAGAGCCTTCTCCTTCGGAAGGCTTTGCACACCTCCAGCCCAGTGCAGGAGCAGCAGGGCAGGAACACAGCCAGGTGCTGCCAGCTGGATGCTCCAGCCATCAGCAGAGGTGCACAGCTGCTCACAGGCCACCCCTAAAGCCAGCACACCTCCACCTGGGTCTTCAGCCACATATGAGCAGACCAATCCCAGTCAGAAGATGCCCAACCACTCTGCTTCTCCTCCAGCCCTCTACCTACAGAAGATGATGCATTTCATTTTTCTTTAACCTTTATTAAAAGGAAAGTTATAAAAAGAGGTTCAGGAGCTCCCAGCAGCTCCCAGTTAGTTGATAGTGCAAGCCATTGGTTAGAGAAAGAATCATCCCTGCAGACAGTGAATGCCATTTGGCGTTGCATCCACAAAAAGGAAGTTTTCCCAGCCACAGTCCTGCTGGCCCAGCGGCTCAGGACAGACTGCGCTGCCAGCTCAGGAAAAGCCTCCTCTTCGTCCCTCTCCTTCAGCTGTAAGGATGGAAAACAGGTCCCAGGAGCGTCCCGGTCACAGTGGAGCAGGAAAAGTGCAGGAGGGTGGATGTAGCCAGCATTCTACAAGAGGCACCGAAGGATTACCAGGTAGCAGCTCGGACAGTAGCCAGGTTCATTGCAGAGAAATTTCCTTGTGAGGACAGACAGCTCCATTTCAAACAACTGAAGTGCCTCCACAGAGAACCTGGAGGACAATGCCCTAATGCTCAGTCTCTCTTGCTGACAGAGACGCTGCTCCCCCTTGAGCTGCTGTGAGAACACACCAGAGGGCTCTCAGAGGAGTAGGAGCCCTCTGCCCACAGCTGACCTTGCAGGAACACGGTACTAGCTGCTCAGAGGCTGCAGAGCTCTGAAGGAAGCAGTAAGAAATACTTATATAAAAGAATTTGGCCTGTGTTGTCTCCTCTCTGTTTCTCCCCTCCCCAGGCCCTACTAACAGCAGGGCTCCTCAGCTGATGATCTGCACTGGTATCTTCCAGCAGAACAACATCTGGTCCTGGTCGTCCACCAGCTCCCACTTCACTATCAGTTTAATCTGAAAGAGAGAAGAGAGAACAGGGAGATGAGAGCGTTTGGAAGACAGCAAAGCAAGGACAGAGGGCAGTTTCAATCATCTGTTGAGCAAGGAATTCCCAATAGCTCTGTGGAAAGAGGACAGAGCTGGGACACTGCCCCAGCCATGTTAAGTAGGCCACACGTGGTGACTCCTGCAGTATCTTACACAGGAGGGCTCTGCTGTGCGACACAAGAGACTTCCACACACTGCACTGAGAACCACGCTCTCTGAATAAACAGAGTGGAAACAGCCTGCGGCATCCCTGCTGAACTGCATCCTGGAGCTGAACACCCCAAATCTGAGAGTGTTTGGTTGACAGCAGCACGCTCTGCAGGGAGGTTCATACGAAACCAGCACTGAAGAGACAGATACTTGGGCAGCTGAAGCCACTGCTCAGCAGCTGGAGCTAGGCTGCTTCCTCCACTGGATCTGTCCCAAAACGGGAACTAGAGGCAGAAGCATGCTCATAGCAGAAGTGACACTAGGTGGCCCGGAGACTCTTCTAACCTGTTCCCTACTACCGGAGGACAAGGCATCCCTCTTCAGAGGCAGGTTGTGGGACTGCCCCAGGACAACGGTAGCTCTGAGGAGCAGACTGGGTTCCTGCTTACTTACACTAGGGTACTCGCTCTTCACAGGGAGCTTATTCAGGTAGCTGTAGGAGTGGCCCTTCTGAATGGGGCACTGGATCCCAGACTTGCATCCATCAGGCTCAGGAATGGGAAATGGTATGTCCACGTGCATCATCTCACCGTACACCTTTGCTTTGCTGCCCTGGCTCTCGATCTCTGCAGGACACAGAAACGCATGAGTGTGACACCAGAGCAGAGAAACGTGTTTCTGTGTTATGGCCTAGGACAGCCTTGCCCGGAGGCCGCAGAGAACACACGAAGCAGTGCTCTTGCTCCTCAGCTGCTTCTTCCCACCCAGAGCCCCCCTCCAGTCATCCTTCCCCGTTCCTCTCCAACACCGGGACGCAGACGCAAAGGTTTTCACCCCCTCTCTGCCCGTCCGGGTGACCCCCCAGAGCAGCATAGGGGCACCCACCCCACCGCCACCCCACGCTTACTGCTGGAGAAGGTGACATTGATGCTGTAGGACGTCCCCTTGACGAGCTGGCAGGGCTGCGTGGGACAGGGGCTCACGTTCACTTCTTGGATGCTTCCGTCTTTGGAACCTGCAAGGACGAGCAACGGCCCACGGTCGCAAGGCCCCTCCGGCGGGCAGCACCCGCTCCCCGGGGGTCAGCCGAGCGCCCTCCGTCCCCGGGGGCACGGCGCCCCGCAGCACCCTGCTCTGCCCCCGGAGCACGGCTCCGGGCCCCGCGGCGCCTCCCTGGGCTCCCGGCGGAGCGGGGCCGGGGCTCACCGCAGTCCACGAAGCGGAGGGGCTCGGCCAGGGCGGCGGCGGCGAGCGCCAGCAGCAGGGCGAGCGGCGGCGGCACCATGGCGGCGGCGGCGGGACGGGGCCGGGGAGCGGCGGCGGCGTCACATGAGCGCGGCGGGGCCGCCCCGGCCCGCCCCGGCCCTCGGCTGGGCCCGCCCCGGCACACGGAGCCGCGACGGGACGGGGCGGGAAGGGGGCGGCGGCCGAGGGGCCGCGGCCTTGGGGAGCTCGGCCCGAAGGGGGCTGGGAGCGAGCCCCGTGTGCCGAACTCCCCCAGTACCACAGGCTGCCGGCGTGCGGCCGTGGGCGCTTCAGAAAGCGGCTGGCCCAAGCTACAGCTTGCGGCTTCCCCCAGCTCACGTTGTAGCAAGCTCCGCTGAGCCGCGTCCAGAAGACCAGACACGGGCGCCTGAGCGCTGGTTGGGGTTTGGTAGGAGCGTGGCATGAAGCAGCACCGGCACAGCCACCCCCCTCCATGCCTCTGCCCCACTGCCTGCCTACGCAGCGTCCGCTGCGCTGCCAAGTGACTCGGAGGTGAAATCCCCCACGCCTTGTGCAGGTTTTCCATAAAATGTGTCAGAGAAGCCCCCTTAGCAGAATGGAGCGGGACTGGTTCTAGTGAGGATCTCTGCTGAGTCGTTTAGCTCTTCAGAAGGGGGGGGGGGGGAAAGGCACCCCTTATTTCTGAGAGAGGGACTCGTGTGTGTGTGGAGAAATTCTCAATAAGCATCCAGTTTGTCGAGGACACGAACAAGCAGAGCAGTAAGCCTAAAAGGCCCTGCTCAGATTAAATTGTATATTTAACTCCACCTGGCACACTTCCTAACTGGCCCTCGCAGGCCTTCCCTCCTGCACGGGAACTCGTGCCCTTCGGAGGCTTTCCTTCTCGCCACCTTCAGGTCCTGCAGATGGTAAACAAAGCCGCGTATCTGGCTGCCAGGAAGAGGACTGCAATCAGAGCAACACCACATAAACTACGCTAACACGTGCACAGGATAAGGGGTGTCATGCTTGGGAACAAATTCCACGATACATTAAATCAGGACTCCTTCCTGTGAAACTGCTCACCAGATGTCTCTGCTTCACGGACACAGCAGCAGCAGAGACTGTGTACGGTTCTAGTTCAAATCTACGTGTATTTCAAGGGCTTTGAACTAAAAGTCATTGAATCTAGGATCAGAATTAACACCTCTCTCCCTCCCCAGAACTGGATTAATAAAAAAAAAAACACAGAAGTATAGATTTGTAACAGTACAGACAAGGCCTTTACACGAGAAAGCAGCAGCTCCTGCCCCGCTCTGTTAGCACGTATCACATGTAACCATCACGCCGGTTTTGCAGGAACAGCACTAAAGCTCAGATTCCGCAGGGCAACGTCATCAGCACAAGCCTAACAGAACTTGCTTTCAGGGACATGTCCCTTTCGACATCTGATACAGCACGCGGGCCTCCAGGTCACGACGGAGCCCACCACTTCACCAAAATACTTCGGAAAGACTCAATTCAGCTGTAGGCTGGTCTCATTCTGCAGACAGGCAGGCGGCAGAACTCCCCCCAGATTACTGCCATCACGCGGAGCTTGTGGTAAGGCACAGAAACCCTGGGAGAAAAAGAAAGTTAACTGACAAATTCTTCCCAGCAAGGCTGATACTCGAGCTCTTCACTCATGAAGTCCAACCAACTCTGTTACATGGGGGAAAAGTCTAAGGTTCCACTTTATGAGCTAGCTACACCCAGTGAATGTAAATTCCTGTAACAGCACTGCGCTCGCAACCCAGTAAACAGACACACCTGCAGGCACTATAGCAGCAGTGAATACAGAAGTCATTCTCAAGAAAATACACATACAGGGACTAATCAATTTCTGCTGCTCTTTTAGCCAGAACATGCTCCTTTTGCTGTAGATCATCAAAATTCACACTGAAATGCACCACAAGCCACTCTTGCATTCAGCAGCCATGTCAGAGGTTTTAGCATCAGCTGTTTCTGAATCACTGAAACAAGCTCAGTTTTCCACTGAAACAAGTACAAGATGCCTTAAACACACACGTTGCAGAGGAGACGAGAGCAGAACAGCTGTAGAATTCAACTCACAGGCAGACCTCTTCAATAATGTGCTTAAAGAGAGCTAAAGGAGCTCCCCAAACCTAGGGCACGCAGACCTGAATAAAGAGGGGAAAACAAAGTATGATCAAACCTAAGAACAGATTTGTCTCTGGATGAGACAAAAACACCCCCTTACTGCATAGCTGGCAGAAAGAAAAAGTAATTACTGATAATAAAAAGGTGCAAAGAAATAGCTGTTCTCCTTAGCTACACAGACCTCTACCAGCCACTCAGAACGTTTGATCCCAGCACCTGAATCACTCATCAGAGTAGTGGATTATTAATTAGACTAAATTAACTCTGAGGCCAGCTCATCTCTCCCTCATTTTCTCAGCCTGCAATAACAGTCGGACCAACATCCAGAAATGCCTCGAAGATACTTGTCACATTTCTGACACTGGTAAAACTGAAGGCGGCTAGAAAGTAGGAGTGTCTATTTTGGGGGCTACATCAAACCCCAAAAGGTGTTTGCAGACACAGCATGGGGCCATGCAACACCAGTGATAGTCCAGTACACCCTCCAGAAGAGAAGCCAGCACAGTGTGGGAAGCAGGCAGCATCCCTCCCCCTTTTCTCCCACGAGTTCTTGATTCACTCCTCCACAGGTCATCTGCTTTTGGGACACCACATTGATAATAACTCAAGAAACACCCCCGATGTTTTTAAAAGCATCGAGTGTTCTATTCTGCCTGATCTGAGGATTCATCAACTGTGTGCAGATAACTGGATTAATACCAGCTCCTCTGGGCCCCTGCCTGTGACGGTTTTATCGGAACATCATTAGAGTTAACCTCAGACAGAGAAAAAGTAAACAGTCCAAACCAGTCATTATTTACATGTTCAGGGTGGTATAAAGAAGCAAAAGCACGTGGTTGCATTGCTTTACTTTAAAGCACTGGCCCCTCTCAGCCTGGCAGACACATTCACCACTAAACTGTGGGAGTGAGCCTTTTAGGATTTATATACATGAGACTTAACTACATGTTTACTACTGCAGTCACTTTACCACGCACTTGATTTCTATGCATATGCCAAAGAAAATACTTGTACTTCCCGGAGCCTGTAAGTCTCTGCATGGAACTGCCAACTCCACGCTTAATGAACAATAACTTTGTCAAGCAGATCTCATTTTGGATTTAGGCACTTCCTTTGCCACTGCTGGGCTGTGGGGAGGTCAGGCTGTTCTAGACCTTGCCTTTTTCCAAGCAAGATGTGTGAGAGAACTAACAGTCACCAAGTCCCGAGGTGCACTGACTTTAAAGGATTTCCTCCTGCTGGGATGACTGGTTTTCCTCTGTCATGCCACTGTATGACTCTCCACAAACATCACCAGGGGTAGGGAAACGAGATTGCAGCCTGGAATTCCTCCAGCAGAAGCATGTGAGGAAGAATGAGATAAAGACTCCTTTAACCACGAGCACATCTTTGAGGAACAGGCCAGACTACTGTCACATGTCAAATGGCTGGGCTTAAGAGAGAAAACTTAAGTAGGGCTGCTCAGCTTAGGGCTGCTAGACAAGTTCAGGACTTAGGTGAGACAAGATGATTCACAATGCTCTTGGTACAAGTTTTTTAAGAGGAAAAGTATCTTTAACAAAATACACGTAGCCTCTTATTAAGCCTGAGTTCCTTGCTGTGACTGTGAAGAGTTAATTGAAGAGCCATTAAACACCTACACAAGTTAAAATAAGAGGCAGTAGATATGAGCAGAGGGGGCCTGGGAGATGCGAAGTGCTGGTACTAACGCAGGCTCCGTGCTCCAAGGAGGAGGTGAAACCATGGAGATTGCATCTGGGAACTGTGCCTTAGACGCCCATAGCCGAGATGAACGCTCAGATCTGCGCAGTCCTGTTGGATCCTGTTCTCACAGAAGAGATGCGAGGGGCAAGAGGGGAGGACTAGGAGGAATTGCAGAGGCATGCTCAAAGCTGAGCACGCGTCTGTCTGCGTTTGCCATAGCAGAGTCATAAATGCTGATCTGAGGGAAAACAGCCCTCTGCAGGGACTGCTGAGCTTACTTAGATATTCTCACCTGATAAAAGAAAGCAAAACAGAAAAGCCAGTATCAGGAAAAATCCTAAAAAATCCTTGAGTCCAGGCCCCGAGTTTATTCTTCTGTTTGCGCAATTCCCCCTACAATGGCATCTTGATCCCTATCAGGGTCTCTGGGTACTACTCAGTGTAAATAACCCTCACAGCTAATTCCACTGCAAACACGCTCTGTCGAGAAGCGCTGCGTTATTTGCCAACTTTTCTTTTGTGAGCTTTGCTGCTTTCGAAAGCAAAACGCTCCCAAGGACGGGCACAAGTCCCATGCTGACAGGCTCAGCCTGTTCCCAAACCCAACACCGTGCTGACACAGCCACATCAGAACGCCTCCGGCACGGGAGTCCCTCTGCGGCACGGGAGTCCCTCTGCCGCCCGGGGCAAGCAGCCCGGGGCAAAGGCCGGGCTGCTGGCAGGGCCAGGGCAGCCCCCTCACGGCCGCCATTTCCCCTCCCCCCCCCCCCCCCTTCCCCCCCCCTGGGCGCCATGGCGGCCCCCCCCCGGAAATGGCGGGGGGGGGGCGGGGCGGGCGGGGGGAGGAGGCAAGATGGCGGCGCCAGGGGCGCTGAGGCGCTGCTGGCAGCTGGCGCTGGGCGGCCGGGCCAGGTACCGGCACCGCGGTGGCGGCGGGGCGCGGAGCGTCGTTGCCCGCTGTCAGGGGCCGGCGCTGAGGCTTGCCGTTCTCTCCCCGAGGCAGCTGGCGTCCCGCTCCGCCTTGCCGAGGAAGAGCGCTGCGCTGGGCATCGTCCTCCTCGCAGCCGGGCCCGACGGAGAGCGACCCCAGCGAGGGGCAGGTGTACCTCAGCGAGAGCTGCGTGAAGGTGGGGCCCCGGCAGGGGTTGCCGAAACGCCCGGCCTGCCCTGGGCACGGTTGGAGCGCTCGCCTGTTTGTTTTGATCCTCTGTCGTGGTTGTTTTCCTTTGTTTGCGTTTCGCAGAGGCTGCTGGAGATCGCGGAGGGCTCGGAGTTCCTCAGGCTGCAGGTGGAAGGAGGCGGTTGCTCCGGGTTCCAGTACAAGTTCTCCCTGGACACAGTTGTCAATCCTGATGACAGGCAAGGACAAACGGGTGTAGTGGTGGTCAGGCGTGGCTGTGCTTTGCAGAGGTGACAAGAAAGGTGTGTGTGCTGTGATATGCTGAGCTGAAGGAACAAAGCTTGTTAATTAAGGAAAGTGCTCAGGCTGCGCTTCTCTGTCAGATCTGCTTAATTACGTTGCTTTTCTGCAGGGTGTTTGAACAAGGTGGTGCCCGTGTGGTCGTGGATGTGGACAGCCTGGCCTTTGTGAAAGGCTCCATGGTGGACTTCAGCCAGGAGCTGATTCGCAGCTCCTTCCAGGTGGTGAGCAATCCCCAGGCAGAGAAGGGATGCTCCTGTGGGACTTCCTTCTCTGTCAAATTCTGACAGGACTTCTTGTGGATGAACACCGTCTGCAGGCGTTTTCTGGCAGTCTCCAGAGGGTTTTTGCTCGTTCTTTTCCCAGCTGTTCCTTCTCATCTCCCTTATTCTGTAATACAGCAGTTACAGATGACTCCAGCTGTGTGTGTGTGTGTGAACTGAGCCTGTCTCCAAGACTTGTTGGCCTCCCCTTTAGAAACATGAAGTAGCCATGAGCACGCACAAAGGAGCATTTTCAGGAGCATCTTCAGCACCTTGTGAACCACCTGCCAGGTGGTGCTGACTCGCCTGCCTTGTCCTGAATGTGGAACCACTTGTCTCTGCCAAGAGAAGGCTGTACGCATGTGTGTTTATTGAAAGTTCTTAAAAAAAAAAAAAAAAAAAAAAAGCATTTGAGTTTGTTTGGTATTACTTGTGCATTTCTAGTGGGTAGAATCTGGATTCGTTCCAGCATCTGCTGCTTATTCATTGTTTTGCAGCTGAATTGGGCTGACACCAGTGTTGCTGGCTGTCTGCTCCCCAACACTCAGTGGGCTTTTGCAAACACTTTGCTTTTCTTTTACCCAGCAGACTTATCTCAGTGGTGCTGTCAGGCCCTAGGATTGAAGGTTTGCCTTGTTCAGACTAAGTGACACTAAAAGTTTAAAAGTTTGAGGTGGCAAGAATTAATACTTTATTTCTTTTATTAAAAAAGAAAAGAAAAAAGGTGGTGCGTGTGTGTGTATATAAATTCATAGCCCTCCGTCCCCCAGTGCTATTTCAGGCTGTTCCTAAACCTGACTTGGAATTTTAGGCCATAACAAACTCTCAGGTGTCACAGTATGTTCACTGCCTTCTCTTCTCAGCAGGAAGGGCAGTTTAGGAGACGCAGGCAGAGGAGGTTCTTGAGTATTGTTTAAGGGTCCTCAAGTCAGTTTGACTAAGTTGTCCAAGAAAAACTTGCTTCACCATTTTATCTGTGTGCCTGGTCTTACGAAAGAATGACATAGCTCCTTTCCTTTATGAAACCCCAATAAAAATGGGAAATGTAGAGGTTTCCAGAATAACGTCCTTTTGATTACTTGTTTTGTGTAGCTTTTTATCTGCCACTAGATGTCTTTTAAATCACAGTGATTCATCTGCTTCTGTGTGAAAGGAGAGATAGGGAAACTATTTTTGTTCCCTCTCTTATGTTTTATCTGATCAGAACCAAATGGTCGACGACTTGATTCTTTCACGTGAGTCAGGGAGCACTGCGTGACTTTGGTTTCAAGGAAGCTGTTTGTGGCAAACCATGAACTTTGTGAGACTCTGCGCCGCAGGTATTTTTGTGGTTGTTGTTGAGCTTAACAGATTCTTTCCTAAGCTAGTCAGCAGTGCGTACATATGCTACACGTCTGCCTACTGATTTCTAGTGCTCAGTTGATAGCCAGACAGTGTTAGCTTCATCTGTAAATGTTACTGGAGTTCATTTGTGATCTGCTGCCGTTTTGTCATTTCAATGCAGTTGGGCTTTGGTCTAGCCCTTTGGACTTCTGTTTCTTGAAGTCAACAAGACTGTTCTATGTAGTCGTGTCCCTGTCAGAGAGAGCTGGATGTAGCGCTGTCCTGATTTGTAACAGGGAGTAAAAAGATGTGATTAAAAGACTTGTCCAAACCCCTGCAGGATGTCTGGGCCCTACCCTCAAGCTCCCAAGTTTTGAATGGGATGTTTGCCAGAAATGCCTTTGAAAGAATCTGTAAGACCTAAAGGCTTCTGCAGATAGAATACATTAAATAAACTTAGTTTCTTTCAGGTGGGGTAACCGAGCAATGAAAGATGGCAGGAGGCATTGTTTTCTGAACCAGAGAGTGCATAATCTAGTTCTTTATCCATTTCATACAATTTGACCTTGGTCAAGTATCTTTCGGCATTTTTGTTGTGGGAAGTGTAAGTGCAGGAGTACTGAAGGGAAGGAAGCAAACCAGGAACTAGCAAGGCTTTTTTTTTCTCCCAAATGAAAATCTGTCTTTAGCTCCTGTAAGCATGCAGCCTGTGTCTTGGGTTATTCTTACAAAATGTGAATGTGCTCTCTGGTTCTCTGCTGAACCTAACCAGGTGCCACTTGCCTTTAATGACTCTCCGCTGCTGAAGTAAATCAAGCAAGTGCTGTCCACATGGAGTGCCACCATTTTCAGATAACTTGCCACCTTCTCCCTCCTGGGGGCTGCACAGAGGATGAGGCTTTGTGTCCACACCAGTGTCAACCAACCGCCTGTCACTGGGCTCACAGGAAGCTGGTGTGCAGGGCTTGCTCTGCCTGCGGTTCTGGCAGTACTGCTCAAACTGCGCTAGGTGGACCCCTAACTCCTTGGGATTCACTGCACTGGGCATGTACAGATATTTAGACTTGCATCTGGAGTGAGGTGGGATGTGCTCCTTGCAGGACCGAAGCAAGAGCAAAAGCTTCTTTGCAGCTGCCTGCTCTGGAGGCAGGCTGGAGCTGCGTTCTGGTTGTGCAGCAGTGTTGTCTTTAGATCTGAGAAACTGCTAGGAGCTGGAAAGGTTCCAGCTCTACAGTACGCTGCTCCTTGGCCTCCAGCTTCCCGTAAGCAGCTGTAACCTACTGGCCAAAACTACTAGTCTGCCAGTGCCCAATAGGGAATGGATGCAAAGGGCTGTCTGTTGTCTCCAGAACCCCACTGGCTCTAAAAAAGCACGTCAGTGCATCAGAAATTGGAAACTTCTGTCTACGTGTAGGAAGTCAGAAAAGGGGTCATGTATTCGCAGAGTGGGGTGAATGTGCCACTGTTGAATTTTGGCTGTGAAGGCAGAAAAGACTGGATTCTGCCTCTTACAGAAGGGAAAACACAAAAAACCATCAAGGTTTGTACACTGAATAATAGCCTTAGGGGGCAAAGTTGTCACCACACTATAGGCTGTGGGTCGAGACTGGTGGTATGAAGAAAAAGATGCAGAGGATTAGAAGAGGAATTCAGTTCTGACTGGGCAGTGACTTGCGCTGAAACCCTGAGAACAGGGCAGGAGTATGGAGCTGGAGATGCTGCCTTTGCTTCACTGCAAATGAGAAACTGCAGTGGAAAATCTTTCTCTGCTCCCACATGAAGGATTCTCTCAGTTCACCCACCTGACAAGGAATGAATGATCAAGGAAGATATTTATGGAAACCTACGTTAAGATAAAACTTCAAGGGAAAGGGCACAGTCATCAGTGGCACTGACAGGTGGGTAGGGGAAGGTGGAATAGAAATTCCCGCTTTGGTCAGGGTGTGTTGGAGCTCTGCAGGGACTTGTTGGTAGATGACCAGCACATCCTCAGCCTGTTTAAGAACAGCATTCCAGCTCTGTTCTTAAAACTAGGTAGCTACTGTCACTTATAAACCATGGATAACCTGCCCCTCTTCCAGGCTTCCAGGAAGCGGAACAGAAATAGCTAGGGTTATGCGTGAGAAGGCCATGTTCACCTTGGGTGGTATTACTTGCTAAAAAGAGCATTTGGGGTGGGTGGCTCTGCAGCCCGTACCCTCCTGATGACACCCAGTTGGGCTTCTGCCTTCCCCACGCAGTAGTATAATTTCCTGCTTTCTTCGGGCTTGCCTGAATCCAGTACTTGGGGGAGGAATCACTAAACGGTGGAGGAGGCAATAATAGGAAAGCAAAAGTGCATGAAAGAAAGTTTCTCTTGTCTGTGTCCCACACTGTGAAGACAACTGCTTTTGTATCACAACTCCCTTCAGCCTTGCAAGTGTTTTGAACATCTGCTGGCAGTGGGAAGTAAAAACCAGAGTGGTAGAAACCCCACTATTAAATCCCACCCTTAGTTGGGACTGGCCAGAGGAGCTCACTGAATTCAGAGCAAGCAATTTTTACTTCTAGGATGAGCTGCTACAACACACACTCGAGGACTGACCTGCGTGCCGTTTCCTCTCACAAATGCAGCAGTTGGGTTTGTTAGCAGTGTGGGATAGGATCTGCACCATTTTGATGCTTCATCCTCTTTGCCTGCTCTTTCATGCATGCCGACGTAAGCTCTCACCCAGCGTTCACCATCCTCCCCTGGAACAGGCCGTGACTGCCTGAGAGATTGGCAGCAGAGGAAGGGATAACTTTGCATAATGGTTTGTTTGATACGACTGTCAGCCAGCGTGGAGGGAGAACCATGATTCAAGGAGACAGAGCTTTGGCAAGAATAAAGTGCAGCCACCTGTATCACATCAAAGTCTTCCATTTGGGTAATCTTTTTTATTGCCTTTTTTTTTTCCCATTCTTTTGAAGAGGATGAATCCTTGAATCAAGCACTTTTAGGGGCTAGGCATAGGATTAATGGTGCAGTCTAGATCTTGGTAGGTTCTCAGAGGTATGTTTGCTCTGCGTGGCTTCCAGGGTTAGAGTGCAACTGGCTTATTTGTTTTATATCCCCCCAGGAAACAACTCATGGAGCTGGGGTGGGCCATGGAGAGACGTGCCGTGGTGTGGCAGCTGAAGGTGGGCACGGCCGCGAGCTGGAGTAAGCACGGCCGCGATCCCTGGCTCTGCGGGGAGCAGTTTGTGCGCAGGGCTTCCTGCCGCTGGCCTTCCCATCGCTTGGGTGGCTCCTAATATTTCCTGCTTGAGCAATAAGAGTTTATGGCCCTAGTCTTTGTGGTTGATTAGAGCCCAAGTTTGTGCCCCTGTTTTAATCAGTGCTCATTTACCTTTGGCATCCTTCAGAGGAACAGAATGGTATGTCTTTCAGTTGCCATGGAAACAGCGAGACTAAATGCACATTTCCATGGCAACCTGCCATTATCTCCAGCTCTATCTGTGGGTCTCATTTTCTGACCATGGGGGTGGGGTGGTGAAAGTGGAGCTTCATCTCTTAAAAAAAAAAAAAAAAATTAAAATCCCTGCTACCACCACCGCAGGCCCCTTTCCCCCTCTGCTTCGGGCCTGGCCCTGAGGCACCCGCCTGCTGCGAGAGGCCCGTGATGGCTGCCGCCATGCCGTGCGCTGGGGCTCCAAGGTGCTTTCTTCAGCTCCCTTCTCTCCTTCACCCTTCTAAAAATAGGGACGTTCGGAACGATTGATGACAGCGCTCCAGCACTTCTCAGGGCTCTTTGTTTCCTCAGTGAGCGCTCCCAGAAAAGGCCCTTGAAGTTAATTGAACTTTCCAGCGGGTTCCAAAGGTCGGCGTGTTGCAGCTCCTCCTGGTCCGAAGGGCCAAGAGTTAATGACAAAGACTTCTCCTCAGAGTCTTAGACCTTATCTTCTGGAACTGGAGGCACCAGGGAACCATGACCTTGACCTCAGGAGCAAGCGACCTTCTTGCAAGGGGGGCAGCATGGCCTGCTCCAGGTGGCTGTGACCATCAGAGAGCTGGGGATCAAAGCCAAGGCTTATTGTCTTCGTGTGTGACTTGGAGGGTGCAAGGCAGAGGAAAACAGGTGCTTGCTGTCTGATGGGTCTTGCCAGCCCCCTGCCAGTTGAGCTCCTGGCCCCTCCTAACATCTCTGCCCCCCCAGCTGCTGAGTCAAAAAAAGAGAATTTGCTGTACTTTGAGAAATTGCACACAGCTGTTCCTTAAGCCTGTGTTCATTATTCTTGTTCTAGCTGGCTTGACCTTTAGCTAATTCCTCTTATTCATGGTCTAATCTTGGTTACTGAGGGAAAAAGCTTGTGTCTTGCCCTGTTCTAGCCTGATGCAATTGAGTCATCCGTGGACGGGATGTGTAGAGCTCATGCCTGCCCCGCTGGTCTTTTGCAGATGCTGAAGCAGAGGATGACAGAGTTTTGTCTGCTCAGGAGTTAGCACGGTGGTCCACGGGGCAGGTGAGGCAAGTGCTCCTCAAGCACATTCCTTTTCCTTGCTACGGTCTGCCAAAGTGCTGTTCTCCTGTGTCAAAGAGCTGTCACAGTCAGCCAGGTTCGTGGTGGTCATCAAGGGGAGAGCAGAGACCATTGCTGAACTTGCAGGATTTCATCCTAGTAGAATTACTGCCCAACATGCTCCCGGGGTTTGTTTGGGTGCCCTTTCTTGGAAGACATGGAAAATGGTCCCTGAGCCATGGGCATCTCCCTGAAGCAAGGAGCTGAGGGCAGTGTTACTTCACTCCAGAGGCTTTTTCAGCTTGCACTGGGAAAACCTTCATGGTTCACAGGAGGACGTGCTCCCGCTGCCAGGCAGTGCAGGCTGGGCTCTGGGAGGTGCTGCAGTGGAGGGTATGGAGGAAGGCTTGCTGCACAAGCTCTGTGCAAGGGTGCAGAGAGCTTGTGCACAGCAAGCTCACAAGCTAGGAAGGCCATGCCCTGGCCAGCTCTTCCTGGCAGCCCATGTTGCAAGTTTCCCCTGGCTCTCTGCATACCCACTCATGCCTACTGGAAACTTCAGACCTGGTAGATTCATGTTAAATATAGAAACTTTTCACTGAGGGGCAGGAAAGAGCTAATAGCATGTGGTAAAGAGAATGACTTTGGTAACAGAGGTGGAAATAATGGGAAGGTGCTATTGTTAGCAGAGCTTTATCTGCTAGCACTTGTACAAGCTTTGTGGGGAGCAGTGGAACTGCGTGGCAGGTCCCTCGGCCCGTTCATAAAGCACTTCCCCTGCTGCTGCTGCCCTATGTTCCCAGATAACAGGCACAGGCCAGAAATAGGACTGTCGTGGTGAAAGAAGTTACTTAATCCTCTTTGAGCTAAGCAAAAACATATCACCGAAAAGCCAATTCACAGGGCAGAGCTGAATTACATGGGAGAAAATTGTGTCTGCAAATCAAAGCAAGCTCCAACACAGTGAGAGAGCAAAGAGAAAATGGACCTGGTATGGGAGAAGGGTGAATAGCCCAGAGAAGAGCAGTGCTGAAAAGATGCAACCTCGGAGTGGAGCAACAGAGTCAGGAGATCAAGTGGATGAGGGCTATGAGAAACCATTGGCTTTCTGAAGCAGCAAGGAGCTGGAACAGTCTGGGGAGGGAAATGGGAAAGGACACAGCTTGGCGGGTAGGTGCCCTGTCACTCTTTGCCCAAAGCAGGCTTTCCCCTGGGAAGTGTGGATGTGCTGCAGGGCCAGGGCCGTCTGAGCAGAACCTGGCTGGGGGGTGGTGCTGGTCTTCTCTGCCGGGAGCGCCACGTGCTGGGTGCAATAGTTTTATAGAGCTGGTGGGACCATTAGGAGTGCCAGGCTGGGAGGGCTTCCTGGGGAAGGGCTGCTCCAAACAAAGCGGTTCAGCAAAGGACAGCTTATGGAGGGAGTTTTTCATCTCAAGACAAGATGAGGGCACAGCTCATGCTCCTCATGTAATGCTCAGGTGTGTAGGGTTCGCTGCCCATGACCCTACAAGCTTCTCTGGCCTGAAGGAAGGTGACCCCATCTTCCCAGGGATGCTGATTTGCATCGCTTCCTTTGGAGTCTGCACTCCTGCTCCCTCCCCTCCCACTCCCACTTCCCAGGTGCACTTGATTTACACATCCTTATTCCTTCCCTCACAGGAATGAGTTTTGGTGCATGTTGGTTGCGTGAGAGCAAATTGATGGAGCCGGCTGCCAAGCGAAGCAGCTGGAATTGTTCTTAGGAGAGCCGCAGTCGTTAATTACAGGAGCCTAACTAAGCCCTGTCTCGAGCAAGGAGCATTTTCTAGATCTCCCTCCATTCTTTTGTAATTCCCTGCGTGAGTTGTCACAGCCCAGCCAGGACTCTGGGAAGACTCAAAGCGACACCCACCTGTTTTCTGCTGCTGCCTGAACAAAAACACCGTCCTGAGTCCCGGCGAGCAGCTCCCTCTCTGAATCCCTCACCTCCCGAGCTGGTAAATGGCACTGCAGCCAGGGCTGCAGGCAGCACGCATCCATCGCTTGGGCTCCTGCACCTTCCCTGCCCCAGCTGGACAGAGCTGGCGGCTCTGGAAAGGGTTTGTTCTTTCTGAATTTACCCCAGAGGAAAGAGAGCGGGGGGGAAGCAGGAGGAAGCATTCAGACATCCTTAAAAGCCCAATGCTCCCTATGCGTGTGCCTCTCTGATGTGTTCCTGGCTGACAGTACTGGTATATGCCGTGCTGTTGCCCTGTTTCGGAGTGCCTACACAGATAGCCTCGTTTTAGTACCTCCGGCTTGCTCACAGCCCTCGCTCACGCCACTTTGTGACCTGCAATACGGAGATAAGAGCACGTCCTGTGGCAGGAGCCTTCCTCCCTTCACTACAGAGAGATACCGCGAGGAGAGAGGGCTGCGAACACAGCGCGGGCAGATAAAACTGATTCGGTCTCTGCAGAAGAAAGTTGCACGTGTTTTCCTCAAATGTCTGTGGAGCTGCCAGGAGGTGTGTGAGCCTAGCCAAGGGAGGTATTAGCAGCAGCAGCTGATTTCAGTGCCCCAGAAGGATGCTCCTGGCCTTTTGTTGGGGTTGGACAGGGGGAGGAGGGAAAGGAGCACTGGGTCTCTAATTAGGGGATTTTCTCCCTCTGGCTGCCTTTCAATTTGCAGTGCTTGCGGTGGGGGGGGGGGAAGCAGAGCCTGTGCCTGGTGAGAGCGGTTCACCTGTACTGGGACCCCTCTCAAAAGCTGCTAAACATAAAAAAATATCTGTGAGCGCTTTGATAGTCCTCACAAGGAAGTGAAACAGAAGAGCCTTTGAGCTGCACGTAGGAAGAAAAACCTCTGTGCATTGCTGGGGGAAGAAAGCCGGAGGAGCCAAAATCTGGCAACAGTCCCCAGCTGGCGAGGGAGGTGCTTTTCTGCCTGGAGCTCTTGTCACAACTGATGCAGAGAGAGAGGAAAAGCACAGGACGGACGGGAGGCAGCAACCAGCACCTCTGAACCACCCGGGATGGGGAGGGCGAGCCAGAAGCCAGCGCTCATCCTCCGCCTCCAGGCAGCAGCTCGGCTCTGGGCTCAGCCCTGCAGAGGCACCCCCCTCACCGCATCACCCCCTTTCTGCTCAGCCCCTTCCCGCTGCCGGGGAGCAGCGGGTGCCCCTTCTCTGCATCCCCCAGGTTTCCATAGCAATCGGCGGTGTCAGCCGTGCGGGGAAGCTGATGGAGGGAAACGAAGGTTTCTCCCCATCCTGGGCTGCTGTGGGATGGGAGAAGGGGTGGGAGGATGCTGCAGCTCAGCCTCAGCCAGGCCAGGGCATGTGGTGGGGTTTGTACCCCATGTGGCAGTTTTTGGGGGCCCCCATGCAAGCTGTGCCCTGCTTGGGGCAGAGCTGACACCAGCCCTGGTTGTCTTCTCCTGCATCTCTTTCCCCCGCGGTCTGCTCCATTTTTCCTTCCTTGGTGCTTTTCCAACCAATGAAGTCAGAAATTAATCTCTGCTTTTAATGGCAACAAGGTGTGGGGGCAGCAGAAGTGCACGCAGCCTTGCAGGCAGCATTTGTATTTCCCAGGTGGCGGACTGGGGCACTGGAGCAAGCTCTCGGGGAGGGAGAGGGCTCAGGCAGTCCATGGAAATGTGGGCACCCGAGCCAGTGCCCCAGCACGAAGTGAAGGGGGAGGCTTGGGGGGGCTCAGCACTATGGGGAGAGTGGGTTTCATCGATTGTCTCACCATCCCAACCCCTCCACACAGGAGGAAGGGGCAGACCTTCTCATTCGAACCAAATGGAAACGCGACAGGGAGATTTTTGTGAAATAAAATAAAAGGGTCAATCCAAACCATAAAACATTTCATGTGATTTTGTATTTAAAAAAAAAAAAAAAGAAAGAAAGAAAAAAAACTTTAGAAGCTCAAAATCCAGGTCAGCTTTGAGATGGATCTGTCGTGTTGAAACAAAGCCAGGATGGTTCATTTAGCAAATGTCTAAACAAAATGTTTTGACATTTTTCAGGGACAAATTATCCGGTACATTTTCAGACAAAACTTGTTAGCAAACGTGACTGAAAAGTTTGGAGCCCTATAACACCGCGTGCTGGGGCAGGTATGCCATTTGCCAAGCATTTAACATGCTGCTGGGCAGAAGCCAGGTGCCCGGGGCACAAGGGTGCCTGGAGAGGTGCCTGGGCATGCTCGGGGATGTGGGCTGGGCCCCAGCCACGGCTCTGCTGCAGGGGAGAGCTGAGCCCCCGATCGTTTTCAGCATGTGATGGTGGGGAAAGGAGCTATAAATAAGACAGAGCAGCCCTTAAATAGGTTGTGCAGCATGTGAGAGAGAAACACGGAGGTTTCTGACACGATCAAGGCCCTGAAAGGAGAGATGGGCAGGCACAGGCACGGGAAGCTGCCTCCCTGCCTGCCTTGCTGAGAGGTGAGCGTGCTTCCAGCAGGGAGATGGATGTCACAGGGAAATTGCCACTTACAGGGGCAGCGTACCGCAGCCCTTCCTGCGGCAGCTCTGCCCTGAGCACCAGCTGCAGCATGGTGCCTGCCACTCCAACCCGCTCCCAGATCCCCATCCCAGCCCCTGGGCACGTGAGAAAGGCTTGGGCAGGTTTTGTAATCCCCCATAGCAGTCAGGGCCAGGCTGTCTGGGGTTATTTCAAGCATGATAGCACAGACCTTCACAAGGTATGCCCTCGAGGAGGGAGGCTTGCCAACAGCTGTGCCAGCCAGGAGCCCCTCTATCATTTCCTTGGGTAAGTAGGCTAACGCTTGCCCATCTCAGCAACCTGCTCTGGCACACCTGGAGACCTCGCTGTCTCTGCCTGTGCCCGCCAGAGTTCCTCAGCTCTGACCTATTTCCATGAATTCACCATCTTCCCATCTCTGCCACTTTTGCTCCCGCAGCCTGTAGGAGGGGCCTGGCAAAGGGAATGTGAGAAAAACGATGCATCTGCAAGGTAAGGGGTACCAAAGCAGGCAGCAGATGTGATTTGAACCCCCTGCAAATCCCCAGGGGTCCTCCTGAGCAGCCCCCCTGCACCACTTGCTGCCGGTGGGTGGAGGGAGCGGGACCTCTGCTGGGGGGACACCTCCCACCAGGCAGGTGCCAGGGGCATCTACACGGAGCAGCGAGAGGGATAGAGCTTTGCCCTCGGCACAGCACTTCTCTCTGCAGCTATTGCAGCTTTAATAGAAAACAAGCAAGAAATAGAGCTCGCTGCTGAGGCCAGGGCTGGGGCACGATGCTGCTGCCGGGGCAGCTGCCTGACCCGGTGCGGGGCCGAGCTGCTGCCGGCGTGGCTTCCTGCAAAGCCTTTCAGGAGGAAATGCTGTTTGTTCTGACATTTAGAATAGATTAAAAATCGTTACAGGCTCTTCTGGAACATTTTAGAAGGTGAGGCTATTGATCTAAAAACTCAACATCAGTTTTGTAGCAGAGGGGAAATCTGCCCGGCTTCACGCAGAGGATGCTCGGCACCATGCCTTCCTCCGTCCCTGGCTCGTCCCAGCACTGTGCCTCCTGCGGGTCCCTGCGAGGGGACACACAGCCCCAGGGGCTCCCAGCACATGGGGCATCTCCTCCATTGCATGTCTCTGCTGGTTACAGGGGAGTTTTTAGGCATGTCCTGGCTGCTATGCAGCACTTGTCAGCACGCTTCCCTTCACCGCCTCTCACTAGCTATGCTGAAGTTGCTCCACAATCCCAAGGACCCACCTCATTAGCCAAACCAATACCATTTAATTAATAAGGATTGCCCACCATGCAGATGAGTATCACTCATGAAGCAGGATGTGGCACTGCCCGTGTCCCCGTCACCCTGGCCCAGGCTCCTACAGGCTGGCACTTATTTGTTACCAACGCTTCTCTTTATCTGCAGCTTACAGAGACCTGCCTGGGGACACGGGGCCCCAAGGAGGGCTGCCAAATGCCTCCAGCTTAGGGACAAAGCCGTGAGGGCTGAGGACACTGTCCGCTGCTGCGGACAATTAATACCTTCTCTGGTCTCTGTGTGAGCACAGGCACCAGTCTTCCTGCCTCCCCAGCCGCGTGCTCCCCTGCCCCAGATGTGGCTGCAGAGTGGGAGAGCTGCCCCCATTTCCCTGGGCTGCAGCTTTGCCCTGTCAGCAGCCAGGTCCTCTCCTTCATGTTTTGGGAGGTGAGGGACACCCAGCCTACCCCAAATCTCCCTTGGTGGGGACTTGGACCTCCTGGCCTGTGTACCTTCATAACTTTGGATCCACACTGATTTTGTGTGCTGGTCTGGGTGTTTTGCACGTGTGATGGGGGAGCAGAGGTGGAAGGGCACGGGCAGAACCCCTGGGGCAGCAGGTGGTTATTAACACAGCAATCAGCAGCAGCATCCAGCCCCCCAAACTTCATCCTGTGTCAGCAGAAGTGAAATGAAATTGCCTCCATAGCCAGCTCTGGAGAGAGCTCGTATCTCTCGGCCCCAAATCAGGGCAGATATGAAATTTATTATCTGTGAAGTAAAAGGGTGCTGCACTTCAAACCATCCAATTATTTTTTGGATGAGTGTAGGTGAAGGCACTGCGAGGGGCCAGTCACAGGGACATCACAGAGCTCAGCAGCGTGTTAGGGCACAGGCTTGGCCAAAAATATGCCAAAGCACACATGCCGCTGGCCAAAGCCACCCACAGTCTGCCAAGTAGGAAAGGACTTATGTGGGAACTGATGGGTTCAGGCTGCGAAGCCCGGCAGAAAGGACCTTTGCAGCTTGTGTGCACAAAGATCACGTCCAGAAGTCCCCCCACCTAGCCACAGAGCTGCCCCCATGCTCGGTTTGTGAATTTGCCAGCTTCAGCTTCAGCAGGGATCCCAGCACTGGGAGCCAGCCCCCAGGGCAGAGACCCCAGTTTAATGCCCATCTCCCTTGGAAAGGCAGCGTTGTTCCTGGAATAGGCACAGCTGGGCAAATGCAGGCTTTTTTCTGAGGTGATGTTGATTCCCACCATTTTCTAAATCATTTTCTCTGTGTAAATGTTAGATGCTTTAGCATCCTCCGACGGAGCAGCAGGGAAATTAATACAATAAAAATGCAGCTATGTAGAGCAATTCTCCAGTGAACTCTCAGCCTTGCTCTGATGGTAGGCTTTGAGTCTGAATGGGATTAATTGGGTTTCCTTCCGCGTTAGAGAGGCAGACTTCTGCTCACCCCCAGCCCACCCCCAGCAGAGCTGGGCCTGCGCCGTGTTCTGCACACCGCCGCCTGGATGGAAACCACGGGCTGCCGAAAATCTAATTTCTGAGATGAGGAAGGCTCCTGATTTTCTGTGATGAAATTCCAGCCGGGGGGCTTGTTCAGAGCAAGGGTCATGTATCATCTTTTAGTACCTGTGGGCACTGCACCAAAGTGCCTCTCAAGGATGAAGGATCTTCTGGGAGGAGGGAGCAAGGTACTAAAACCTGCCTTTAATATCTGGCTGTGGCTATTTGTGTCACAAGATGGTCTCAGGCACTTTTTTCCTCTTTTTTTTTTCATTAGTTTGTGACACATTATTAGAGCGAAAATGCCTGTGGAGGAAATAGAGCAATAAAGCCCCCTGGAAATTTAGGAAAGGAAAAGACTTGAAATGCTAAGGGACGTAATGCCCCGGGCATGGGCTTCGTGTCCGATGGAAACCCCACAGCCACTATCAGAAATAACCAAACAGCTGTGACCTGGCTCGGCCTCCAGAGAACAGACACCGAGCCAGGCAGCCTGCCCATAAACCAGAGAGACCAGCCCCCAGAAAGAGATAAAACACACCGGTGTTGCCAAGACATGCATTTCTGCACTCAGCGCTTCCTGGCGGAGGTGCTCCCGACATGACATTTAAACACTCGCCTTTTAGGCAGGCTGGCTCCGGGCCGAAAACTGGGCTGTAAATAACGCACGGGGGCTGCTCAGCGCCGCTGCGGGTGACTGCAGTGTGTCGGCCTGGCGTGCCGGGGTTCCTGACGCGAGCAGGGACATCCTCGCCTGAAGTGGCTGCGGCCACACCGCCAAGAAAAACAGCGTGCTGAGCGTGGTGGTGTTAAATTTTAACAAGGAGGCTTAAAAAGGAAGAAGAGGAAAGCGGTTAAGGAGTGGCTCGAGACATCAGTGCAAATGTTAAAATCTGTGAACACTGCATGAGGGTTTCCCATTCCCTCATCACTGGGGCAAAAGCCTGGGCTGTGCCTTTTGGAGAGGAGACATGAGGGGAGCTGTACTAGAATACTACAGAATAATAAACCAGGACGAGGTCCTGTCCTGGCCGGGGGACCACATTTCCCCACAGCCGCTGGAGAGCTGCTTTCGTGAGCAGGAGCTGCTGCTTTGCTGCTGTTTGCAGACAAACAGGGGTTCGGGGAAATGCTCGCCGCCAGTTCGTTGCTTTGACAGCAGTGTTTTCGTGATGGCCTGTCAACCGCTGATAACGGGAATGTCCTCACGCTCAGGAGCACAAGTCCCAGCATAATAAATCCTACGCCGTTGTCTAAGGTTGAGTGGCAGAGAGAGATGAAATTGGGTCGAGGCAGTTGCAGATTTGACGGCAAAGTTGGGGAAGCGTTCAGCAGAAAACTGGTGGCTTGTGAAGCCTCTAATCCCGCTGCTTTGATGGGCCTCACAAACGTATCATGTCATTGATGAGTTCGTGGGCTTGGGCAGCGAGGTGTGCAAATCTCTGATGGAAAGCAGCAAAGAGGAAACAGCAAACATAAATGCCCTCTAATGGGAGCAACTGGTCAGATACACTGCCACAGCAGCAGGGGCTTCCCAAGGATTCGGAGTAATCCTGTTGGAAAGGGAATGGGTTTGATCAGAAACGGCTTTCAGAGTATGTTGTATCCTCAGTGATGAACCCCTTTGCTTATGAAGACAGCCTCACCAGGGTACAGGGAAACCAGTGAGTGAGATGATACCCACGGACAGAACTAGATGGCTTCATTTTCTGCCTGGGGATCTGTTTTCAGGGCCAAGATACAATTAGTGCAGCCATCTCTGGAGCTCCCCCACCGATCCTCCTCAAGTCACCTGTTGCTGCTGCAGAATCCAGATCTAAAAATCTCTGTACCAGTCTGCTCCTCTTTAATCTGGCCCCAGCTTCAGACAGCTTTCTTTCTACTACACTGGTCCACAACAGACTAGCAAGGGTTAAATAAATCTGTTTCTGACAGACAGGTCTTTTTCTACTTGTCAAGGCAAGATCTGGAAGAAATTCAGAGACAGTCTCTGATGGTCTATATGGACTTTGAATCTTACGGACTCTGATCTGTAATAAGGGCTCTGAATCAGCGAGCTCTTCCCGCAGCGTATGCCGGCTATTTCTGCTCCTTATAATTGTCTTCTCTGCCCCATGAAGTCCATCACTGAGTTCATATCTGAATTTGTTGTGATAGTGAGAAGGCAGCCAGTAATAAATACAGCATGCCAGGAAGAGAAGTGGGGCTGAATAACTAGGACTTTGGGTGTGCCACCCTTGAAGGAGAAGGAGGGATTAGGTTACAGCTTCACACAGTGAATGAACCGTGCCCACTGTGCGTGCTTGTATGAAAAAATAAAAATGAGATGGTGTCAGAGCTGGAGAGGCTGTAAATCCAGGAGAATAACCTCTTTTTTGTACCTTGGCTCTCCCTGCTTCTCTGCAAGCGGCTGGGATTTCAGCAGCCCAGAGCAGCGGTCTGTGCTGAGCTGGCCTCACCCTTGGTACACAGAGCTGAGAGCAAGAGGCTGGACAAGAGTAAAGTGCTAATTGACTGCTAGAGCCTGCCAGACATAACATGGGGGTCCTGAGGGTCTGGGTGCAGCCAGCCCCCACATGAAGAGCTGTGGTTTTTGGATGCACAAGTATTAACTTATCAACTTTTTATAGTGTTTGGTCTGTTACGGATGAAGCTGCTGAGCCTCCAAACTGCGGTGTCTGCGCTCACTCCAGAAATGCAAGCCATTTTGTAATGCAGTGCTTTTACACAGGGATTCCTGCAATACAAAATATATTTTATATATATATATATATATATCAGGCCAAGGCTCACCAAAACTATACTGCATGGTAGAGCCAGCACCGAGCTGTCTTTATGACTTTGCCATCTGGAGAAGACACTGAATCACTTCTCCCAGTATTGGTGATGGCTAGAGCTGTCAGTCCTGGCTGGCTGGCTGTCCCTGATGGGGTCTCCACAACCTCAGGCCATCACCATGGAGGTGATCCACCACATGTAGCCTCCTTCAGGTTGATGAAGAAGTGGTTGATAACTTTGTGAAGGAGGTGCCGGGCTTGGTGGGTTGGTGTCTGAGACAATGCCCTGAGAACCCAGAGCAAGATTTCTGTGGGTCCTGCTTTTCCTCTGGGAACACACACAAAACTGGCACGTACTGCTCTGCTTAGACCGGCCACTCACATGGGGATCTTTAGCACTGACTTAATGCTTTATAACACTCCAGAAAATTAATCAGGGAAAGAAAACAGAAGGGCAGCCTACGTGCTCCTCAGAGCCAACCTGACAGCAGCCATCAGTTTTGGGGCCTCGCATGCGGTGGCTGGATGCCCAGCCGTGCTGCAGGAGGACTCATCGGGAGGCATCGAAACAAGGAGCCCCACGTTTCCTTCTCACCCCTGAGTGCACTTTTGGCTCAGCTGCCACTTCTGCCAAAGCAGCCCGCTAGCAGTGGCTGACCTCAGCCCGTCGTGCCCAACGTGGAAGCTTGTATGAAGACGAATGGCACGCGTTGCATCAAATCAGTACCTTAGCAGCTAGAGGCAGCTTAGCAGAAAGATTTGTTCAAACAATGAAGCGAGCCTTGTGTTTTTCAGGAGGAAGAGCATCTGTTCACAAATGCTTGACTAATTTCTCATTATCTTATTGAAACAGCTTATGCCACTGGAAAAGCATCCCCAGCACGGCTAATGTCAGTCAACAGTTGGCTACCTGTTCTGATTTACTGAGATCACCAAGAATGACACAAGCAATGTAGGAACAGGCATAGGTATTTCAAGAGAAGAGACTTCAAGTAAAAGCCACTCGTTTCAAGTGAGGAGAAGCAGAATAAGCAAGAGCTGAGCTGGTGGCTCTGTGGCTACCTGTAGCTCAGGCCAAGGTGTGATGCTGGGCTGGGTCTGCCCAGGGGCTGCAGGGAACAACTTTCAGGGAACAACCTGCTCCTGCCTGTCTCCCATGGACTTGTCCATAAAATATTCGCACCCATCACGGTGCTGGTCTGCAGGTGTGTGCAGCTGTGCTCCATCAGCTGGCACATTGCGGCAGAGGTCCAGCTCTCTGCATGTTGTCATTGCAAGCCTGTCCCCTGCCACCTGAAGAACAGGCTGGAAGCAGAGGAATACCAAACTTTGGTCTGAATTGTACATTGCAGACTCCAGATTTGCAGTGGAAAGCTTTGTTACCCTTCCCACCAGGAGATTCAATCACAAGTAATGGTTGGTCCTTGGGGCTAGTCCCCTTCGGTGATATTTTCCTTCGAAGCATAAAGAGTGGGTACACTCTGCTCGTATCCCTCTCGCTCATCAGCACGGTGATTTGTTTCAGCTCCTCCGTCTGTGTCACAGAGATAAAGTGATTTGCCTATCGCTGTAGAACACTCAGAGAGGGCTGGGTGAGAAGTACTCCAAGAGCCAGCCCTCACCTTGCTCCATCTGTAACAAGATGGGTCCCCGAAGGAGATTAGCCCGGGGAGCTGGCCCTTTCTGCCATCCTTCATCACTTCGGCATCTGCTGGCACCACGCTGATGCTCCCCGGGCATGCTGGAGCTCCGATGCTGTGGCTGCAGGAAAGCAGGAGAAATGAAATATGCCTTGTGTGTAGGGGGAGGAGGGAAGGGGCAGGGAGGGAAATGATGCCTGCTATTTCCAAGTCTCAGGTATTTCATCATCATTACAGTTGTAAATGACAGCATACAATTTGCCAGGAGATAGGAGTAATGAGAAAGCAGAGGGGAGAGGCTGGGAGAAGAGAGGAAAGGTAGAGAGAACGAAGTAAGAGAAATGTGGGCACAGTTTAGGGAAATAAAACAACACAGGGAAAAGAATAAACAGTGACAGACTTTGGGAGCAACAGAGGAAAAAGGGGAGGGATAGAGAGAAATAGGGTCTTAGAGGGCAACAGGGGAGAAAGGAGAGCGGTTCTCAGGGAATTAGCTGGCAGAGGCGGGAGCTGGCTGCTTCCCCTGATCTCAGAGTACTGATGGGTTATTGATCTGGGGAACCCAAAGTATTTCATACAGCAGTATTTTCTAGTTGGGGAAGGCAGCTGATGTTTGAGAGGAGAGGGAACCGGGGCTGCTGGCAGGCTGCCTTCTGACTGAGGGCAGCAGCAACTCTCCCAGGGTTAAACCAGAGTTGCAGAATGCCAAATGTACAAAATGGGGACAGGGATTTAGGGGTCACTCAGCCCTGCGGGATGGCTTTTGGAAATAAAAAATAAATAAAAACACAGAAATTAACAGATGCAGAGGAACACAAGGGACAAGCAAAAATAATTCATCTAGCACATGTGGCAGAGCAGGGCTTCTTGCAGGGGTCAAGCCACCATCTAAAGGCTGCAGCCTGTGAAAAAATGCACTAATACTTATTTAATGAAGAAATATTTGGGTATATTTATAAGCCTTATGAAACTGCATATAAAATCACAGCACCTGCAAATACGGGCAGAGAAACAAACATGCTTGCACTGAAACTAGAGCGACCTAAGGCACAGTCCCAAGACACCTCGACTCAAATCTGGGGGGGGGTCACAAAACTCTGCAGTATCCAGGTTGCAGCTCCCTGCTTGAGGTGAGTTGCTGGCATTTTGTCCAAGTGTCTCCAATCTCACCTTGGTCCCAGCCTCAGCCCCTGCAGAAACACCCAGCTCTCCGGTGTGCTCTTTTGCAGGCTCCACCTGGAGATCCTTCCATTTCATTTCTCTCTCCTCCAGCCTCCGAGCCATTTTCTGTTCTCAGCAATCTGCAGCGCTTTTATCCCGACTGAGAACGTCAGAGCTGCGAGCCAGCTGGCTGGTTGCTGACAGGAGTGTCTCAAGGCAGGTAGCTACAGACCTCAAGGCAACTTTTCAGGGTATTCACTCAACAGCTCACTGAGCACGGCCTCCAGACGGATTCTGAAGCCCACAAGACCTCTGTCATACGCACCAGCAGCCAACAGGGTGTGCAGTGAATGCAAGCAGTGGTGGGGATGGAGGCTCTGGTTCAGGTGGAGCACAAGCCCAGGTTGTTTCTCTTTGGGGTTGTGTGGGCACCTGGGCAGCTTGGGGCAAGATGCCCCATCTGGGTGCTCTCCTGCAGCATGAGCAGAGGCCAAAGTGCCGCAGCAGGGAAGGAGTCCCCAACCTTTTCTGTGCCCAGCCTCCCTTTTCCATGGGCTAAACAGAGAGGTACTAAAAACCATCCCACGCTTCATCGGCGAGCTGCAGGTGCTGGTCCTTCCCCAGGTGAAGGCATGCTCTCTCTCGCCATGCTCTGCTCCCCCCAGGAGCCACTTTTCCTGACTGTGGTCCTTTGCAGTGGCTTTTTATAAAACTCTTAATGAATTTCAGGGTTTGCCCCTTGCAGAGCCTGGATTAAACAGAATTTTAATGAATATTAAGAGTAATACCTTTAATTGAAAGATAGGCTCCATCTGAGGTGAAATCTTGGCTCCACGGGAGTCAGCAAGCAGCTTGCCACTAACTCACTTGAGCCAGGACTGTACCCATTAGTGTGAGGGCAATTTCAGGCATCTAGCTCTTTCACAGGTTTCAACAGAAAATGCCACAATTTGTTTTAATAACCCAGCTCCCTTTAATGAGCAAATTAAAGGAAGTCGGTGCAGAGCAGGAGGGAAAAATGGGATGGTGAGGAGAATACTAAAAATCTGCTGTTCCGGTGGGGGTGACATTTTTCTTGTGATGCCCTTCTCCCTGAGAGCCAAGCTTGATGCCAGCCTGGGCACCTTCATCCAGGCTCCATCTCTTGCCCTGCACATCGAGCCCACGTCCAGGACTGGCCAATCTCTTGTGCCTGCCTCCACTGGGCTCTGGCCTTCCCCACTGGATGAAGACCTCTTGCTCTAACCCTGCTGCTGGTCAAATGCAGGTGCAGCCAGCCTTGTAGCCACCACCGTGCTCCTTACCTCTCCATCTCCTTCACCCATGATGGCAGCTGCTGAGGACACCTGCTTGCATCATCACAACATCATTGAGGGCTTTATCTCTGTTGGCTTCTTCTTGTATCAGGCCTAAAATTCTTATCCTGAATTCCCTAACTTTGCCTTTCCTATCTCAGGTTTGTTCATGCTTAGGTTCTGATTACCCTCCCTGGTCCCCTGATCCCCTTAACTCTGAGCTCTCCTTAGGGCACTCCTCCTGCGGCTGGCTTTATGCCATTATGTGTGGCTTCTGGGACACACACACACCTTGCCCTCTTCATGTCTATGCTGTACCTGCTGCCCGTGTATGGCCTGTCACTGGGGTCACCGTGTGCTGGAAAACAGTATTTATAGAAGCCAACAATGCAGCCAGCAGAGCAGATAGACAAAATTATACCAACTGTGCATCTTTATCTCTCCTTTCTAAGGAAAGGCCCGACCTCTTACTGTTTTGTGGCACTGCTGCAGGATCAGAGTAGGCTACGACAAGGAAAAAGATTTGTCAAGACTTGACAGGCAGTTCCTGTGCATATAAAGAAGGGAGAACAGGACTTTAAAACATCCATGAAAACATTGGCAAAGGCTTTAAGGATCGGTGAGGCCAAGTTAGTCAATCCACTGCTTTAAAGCAGCAGAAGTGACGATAATATGATCGATGCAGCTCAAGCCAACAAGAAGCATGCTGCTGCTTTCAGAACAACCTGCAAGGCATGGAGGAGAAGCCCTGTGGAGAGGGAATTACAATAATTGAACCAAATGGCCGTGTGGGTGTTTGCTGCTCTTGCAAGGTCATCGCGGGATGCAGTCAATAAGGGTGTAAAGCCTGTACAAATTGCACAACTGGGGAAAAAGACAGGATATACGTTGGTAGCCCACCCGCATGGCCTGCAGGGCTGGCAGGACTGCTGCAGGACCCCTCGTGCTTTCACCCATGGTGGGATCAGCGCCGGGGCGATACCCAGCTGTGACAAGTCCAGCCAAGGCAATTGTGCAAAGCTGGCAAACGTGTCTCGAGCAGGGGGTTGTTCTGAAAAATACTTCAGGCTGCTGAGAGAGGCTGTGGATGGGAAAGGATTTCTGGCCATGCAGGCCGAGGCTAGGATGTGATGCTGTGAGGTGACCCTGCATGGGACAATGCAATCCAGGAGCTACACAGTCGTGGTGCTCTTCAGGCCTCATGCACTCAGGCCCACAGCAGTGTTTCTGTGGTCTCCCAGGGATGGTGGCAGCATGCTTGGTGACTGTGTGGCTTCAGTGAGAGCAGGGCAGACCGAGCTTCACCACCCGCACCCCAAAGGTGGGGATGCCCAGGCACTTCCCTGCACCACCATCCCTGCCCCATGCTGGTGACATGGTGGCTGGAAGTCTCCAAGGCTAGCACTTGAGGTCTTCCTTTTTCACAGTTCAACATCTACCAGACCGAGGACTTTAAAACTCCTGTACTGGGTCTGGCTGGGATGTTAACTTTCCCTGCAGCAGCCCATACAGTGCTGCGCTCTGCACTTGGAGCTAGAACAGCAGTGGTATCACACCAGTGTTGTGTCTGCTGCTGAGAAGTGCTGGCACAGCATCAGGACTCTCTCTGACCCTCCTAGGGGGTGAGCAAAAAGTGAGAAAGAAACATCAGCAGGGCAGCTGACCTAAACCAACCAAAGGGATATTCCATACCATATGATGTCACACTCAGCAATAAAAGGTGGAAAAAGCAAGAAAAGAGGAGGGGTGGGCTCTCATTGCGAAAACGTCTGTCCTCCTCCCGAACACTGGCTACGTGCGTTGAGGCCCTGCTTCAAGGACGTGGTCAAGCATTGCTCATTTGTGGGAAGTAGAGAGTAATTTCTTTCCTCTGCACTTCCACACAGCCTTTACTTGTTTTGTTTAGTTATTCCCTTTCCCCCTCCCTTTTCCCCTTTCCCTTTTTTTCCCTTTAGTTGAATTGTTTAATTAATAATAATATTTCCTTAATTATATATATATATATATATATATTTTTTTTTCCCCTCTTTAATTAAATCATCCTTATCTCAACCCGTGAGTTGTTCTTTCCTTTACTTCTTCCCCTCCTCATCTGAGGAGGGGGAGTGAGAGAGCGGTTGTGGTGTTCAACTGCCTAGCACGGTAAAACCACCACAACTCCTCAGCTGCTGGTGGAGTGACAAACCAGGGATGACCAGACTTCTGAGAACCTCTTATTCACAAGCAGACGGGAGACCTACCATGCAGCTTGGAGGTTATGCAGGACCAGCCCCGTTCTGTCATAAATAAAACTCAGGCTTCACCATCAGCTAGGCACCATGCCAGGAGGAGAAACAAGAGGCTTGCCCAGACCGAGCACGGTGAACCTGGGGCTGGTCTTCCCTCTCTTCTGGGAGCTGCCCCAGGCCAGGGGGTGCCAGGGGGACATCCCTGTCCCCTCTCTTAGCCCAGGCTGCAAGCACAGTCTGCCTGGGGCTTGTATTTTCACCTTTTAGAAGTGTACCTGTTAGTTTGCGTCTTTAAACATCTCACAGATAACAACATCTTGAGCCAACGGATTATGGTGCGGCTGCTGCAAAGTGTTACCATTCATGCCACAGCCCAGCTTTCTGTAAACCTGAAAAACTTCCCTGTTTATAAATGATCTCTAGTCTGAGGTTGAGCCCATTATTGCAGCAGCTAAATCTATAACCCCAAGAACAGACCCAAAAGAAAAACAAGCAGCTGCATGGACTTCAAGCACAGTTGGCTGCTATAGCTGAGTCTCCACAAGAAAACAAATATACTGGCTTCTTCTTCTTAGATTAAACCTCCCTGCCACTGCCTGCCTGCTTCTGAGATCACCTGGAGCTCGTCTAAGCCAGCGTGGCTCCAGAATGGCTGCAGATGCTGAACTTGTCACAGGTCCAGCTCTGGGGGTGTCCTGGGCTTAAGGAGAGAAGACTGAACGGGCAATTAACATGACCACTGCTTCCCTCTGAACCCCACTGCTCTTGTTTTTTTGTCTCTATCTCCAGGCAATCTTCCCTCCCAAGGTCTGTAAGACTTTTCCTCCTGTTAACCCAGCCCATACGGGGTATTTCAGCATCTGATGTGAATGACTGTTGGCCCACAATGGATTTCAGATGGTGCTTCAGTGCCCTCCGCAGTGCTTGGTCTTCAGCAGGGAGAGCACAGCGCTGGTCCTGCTGCAATGACTGGAGAGAGAGCTTCAATTATAAGCACTTATTTTTGGTAGTTCATCACTCAGTACAAATACTACCCTTTGAGATACATTTTTTGCTTGCTTCTTTCAGCCCACAGGTGGCATATTTTGTAAAGTTTGACAAAAATCTGCTTGGCTGGTTTATTTTATTCAGATAGGAGGGGGGTAAAGTGATTTTAGCACCATGGGTATCTTCCAGATTTTTTATTTTTATTTATTTTATTTTTGTTTGTTTGTTTGTTTTTTTTCTCTTCCTGCAGTTTGATACATTAACTTCAGCACATTCCTTGGCTACTCTGCTCTCACTCAGGGCCAATGCTGTCATTATGCTGGAGGACGATTTGGTTACGAGAAGCAGATTTAACTTGATGGCACGGGCTTTAGCAGGGCCCAGAGCCCAGAAGAGCCATTGCCCTCAAAACGTGAGACTCCAGGGATGCCCAAAGGGAGTTACCCTTGCCACAAGCACATCGTCTGCTGCTCCACACCAAGGGTTTCCCACCTGTCCCATGGACCACGCTCTCCAGAGCCCTGTCTCAAGGCAGGCGTGAGCAGCAGGGCTGTTTCCCAGCCTCGCAGAGGTGCTTGCACAGCCCCCTGCAGCACAGCTGGCACACAACCTGTCTCCTTCCTCAGGTCTGCAGCAAGGCAGCCCACCCACCACCCGTGTTAGCGCGTGCTCGTTGCCCTCCCCAGGAGAAGCTCCAGCCTCTCTGCTTGCCCTGAACAGTGTGTTAGGGCTACCAGCACCGAAAAAAGGCAACCACTGCCCACGAGCGACATCAAAGCCCCTGGAGGTCCTCTGGGAAGCAGTCAGGCTACCACAAAACACAGCTGCAGTGTTTGAGCCTCCCCTGATGGGACACGCTGCCAGCTCTCAGCCTGAAACCACGTCCCCATTAGCTCAGCACATCCTTGGCTCGTATCCCAGAGCTGAGTCTCGCCCATTTTTCCCCTTGGCAGGCTGTTCCTGGGGGTCTCCTCACCTTCACCTCCCGTTTCCCAGCAATTTCTCCCTGCCTCTCATCAGTTCTCTATATAATCCAAGCATTTTGTCATCGGTGCAGAGTCGAAGGTCTGTGAGCACTGCCGTGGGCAGGCTGGCCCGCCAGCAGGCTGACAGTGACCCCAGAGCAGCCTGGCTCAGGGACGAGGCACGGCTGGGTGAGCCCTAGATCAGTTGCTTGAGCCCACGAGCGCTGCAGCTGCTGCCCTCATCAACTGAGGTCATCCCAGCACCATGCCAATAACGCACCCACCATCTCCTCCTGCACCTCTCCCTCCCTGATGCATCCGTCCTCCGATTTTGTCCCTGCATCTCTCCTCTCCTCTCTTCTCCATCTCTTTCACCCCTGCCTCCTCCAGCCCCCAGCCCTCCATTTTGTGAGGCGAAGGGTCAGTGCCAGCCCCCCTCATGCCTGGCTGCCCAGGCATATCTGGGCAAGTGGAGGCAAACCAAGAGGCTTGGTGGGACACAGGGTGGTCGGGGTGAGGTTCACCGAGAGGCTCGGGCTGCAGGAGCTGGCATCCACGGCATGCCAGCAGGGGGTTGCACCCATCAAGAGGTTTGCTGGGAGGGTGCTGAGGGTTACTGAAAAGGAATCCAAGGTCTTTCTGTGGAGAGAAAAAATTGGAAATTTTGACCTTGTCTGAAGATCAGAAAAGGGCTGCAGAGCCAGGGGTTGACATTAATGAGCTGAGAGCAGAAGAAGGGCCTCTCTGGAGGTGCCTGCCCTCAATTTATCCATTTTCTCCCTATTAAAATCACAGCACTCCCTGGGGAAGGCAGCTCCAAAGCCCATCTCATTTTTTCATTCGAATGAAGTGTTTGATCTGAGAATTATTATTATTTAATATCCGATGGCCGATAATGCTTCTGGCGCTGACCCAGAACATATGGGAGAGCCAGTCCCTGGCCCCAGGCTTTAGGACCGTGGTTCCAGCTCCCAGTTAGTCACAGGACACCAGGATCCTGCTCTTAATGAAAAACGATGTGACGCATATGTGGTATGAGTCATTATAATGTTAACTACTGTTACTTCAAGCCCAGACATTGCCAGGATCGCTTTCCTCCCTGAAGATGATTCATGTGCCTCATGCGTGACAGTTCAGCCATTTTTTTTGCTTATTCAAGTGAATTTCAATATTTTAAAAGTGTTTGGGGGACAAGGCCCTTCTGTTCCTGTTAGCTGAGCTGATTTTCCTTAAAATTTCCACAGCCGGCTTCCTGGAGGCTTGACGCCGGGAAGGAGACGATTCACTGCAGAGAGGAAAAAAAACCTGAGCTGCAGGTCGGGGTGCACAGGGGTGCACAGCGGGAACCTCACCCTGCGAAAGGCTCGCTCCCCACCCGGGGCTGTGAGGTGGAAGAGGTCCCTGTGTGCCCAGAAGCTGTGTGCAAGCCCCAGGGACAGGGCAGCGGGATGCTAGAGGCTCTGCAGGAGGCTCCCGGGCCGTGCAGGCAGGGGTGCGACCCCTGCCACCCCTCCTCTGTGCCGGCAAGGGAGCGAGCAGAAATGGGGAAGGCCCCCGCAGTGCTCACCGGGCTGCCACTTGATATCTTATTCCTAACCCTGCTGCCTCCCTTTCATCTCGGGCTTCAGCAACGCTGTAAAGCTTCATTTCCAGAGACTGTGCCTCCTGCCAGTAGCTGAGCTAGGAGCTCCCCGGGGCTCCGTCTGTCAGACCATAAAGATGCTTTATTCAGCAGTCGGTCGGCGGGGGACCTGCTTTCCAGCAGGTGACCTCCAGCACAGGTGGGCTCTGTCTTTGCTGGGGATGGGGGTAACCCTCTGCACCCACATCACAACCCTGGGGGTGCTGCAGAAGGGGGAGCCCGCAGCTGCTGTGGCTCCTGCCCACGTCCACCTGTGCTCAGGCTGGGACACGTCCACACCTGACACAGCCTCTTTGGATAGAGGTGTGCAGCTCTGAGAAATGAGGGGAGAGTAGAAAATAAGACAATGAACAGCTGAGGAAGTGAAGCAGCACAAATCAGGCCCCTGTGGGATTTAAAGACTGAACCCCGTTGGTTCAAAGCCAGCTCTGGAAGGTGGGATGTTTCCTCGCCGTCATCTCCTCTCCATCCACCACTCTATCCTGCTCCTTCCCTCTCACCCTCCCAGCCCCGGGGACCGGTTGCTGCAGGCAGCGCCAGCAGCGCGGCCGTCCCTGGTGCGGGGAGGCTGAATCACAGCCGTCAGCCATTGACCTCACTTCCATCCTCATCGGAGCTGGCACGGCTTTCCAGGCAGGCACGTGTCACTGACTTCTGTTCTGGGCAGGAATTACAGCAAGTCTTCTGTTTATGCCCTAAATGCAACATAATAGGATGCAGATGTGTACAGACAGCTCTCAAGCACCCGCACCTCTGCCCTGACCCAAACACATCTCATTTTTCTGTATGAAGCTCATGGATTTTTTTTGGCATGGGCTGCATGGCATAGAGACTTGGGGTTGTGTTTACTTGAGGGTCAGTGGCTTTCTCCCCTTGATTTTCTTCTTAATTCAGAGTTCACCTTCAGCAGAAGTGCCAACTCTGCCATTTGGTGGCCCCATTCAAACAATATGTGACCACAGAGTCACAGCCCATGAGGCTGGGAAGGATCCCGTCAAAGTCATCACATCCATATCTCTCCCTCAGGACAGGATCAGTTCTGCCCAGAAAATTTTGGACAGATATTTCTCTAACCTGGTTTAAATCCTTCGGGAGCGGAGTCTCTGCAGCCTCTGCAGATAACCTGTTCCACTGCTGAGACATCCTGACCACTGGAAAGTTTCCATGTGCAACCTCAACCATAAATAACGTGCTGGTGTCAGGGCAGGCTGAAATAACAGATTTCTGGAGGTGTGACCTGCTCTTTTCCTTTTCTCTCAGGAAAATGGTGTGGTTGTGAGTGCTGGGTACAAGCATCCACCTGGATACCAAAGGAGAGCCCCAGAGAGTCCCTTCCAAGATGATGTCCCTGCATGGTAACTACCAGACTGGTAGTCCCAGCCCAGCTTCATCTTTTTGAGAGAATATTACCTTTTATGGCCAGATTTACCATAAGGCTCTGGCTGCCAGCAAAAGCAGCCAAAGCATATGGACCCTTATTCTGGGTTTAGAGCTACTTTGCTTTGCCAAAGTGATGCAAAGCAGTGAGCCTGCACACCGGGGTCCCTTCCCTATCCCTCTCGTCCTCCAGATGTCCTCCCGAGCACATCCCCTGCCCGGCATGTCTGCACCCATACTCAGACACTGCCTCCCTCTTCTTCCTCACCCCCACCAAGTCCTTGCATATAAGGCACTGTCACCCCACTCTTCCAGCCTCCGCCTCGGCAGGCTCCAGTCCAGGAGGACAAGCTTAAGAGGGCATTTTGGATTCATGGAGGTCTCCCACCCTCATAAGGACCTGCTCTTTTCTGCAACGACCTCCTCGTCCTCTTGTCCCAAGCAGGATGGGCTGGATGCCGTCCTGGAGGACAGGAGTTGCCTCTGCAGAGAGGAGCTGGAGCTGCTGCTACACACGTCAGGCATCTAGCAAGGCTTCCTAGCTGAACCAGGGAAAAGGAAGGTACCACTGAATGGCTATTCATGGTATGTAAATTGTGAGCTTAATTACCGCAAGATTCAGGTGCTCTGAATAGCTTTCTAAAGGCACCCGCCTTCCTCCATCAATCATCTGCTGAAGGAAAGTGCCTGGCAGCAGGCAGCAGGAGCACCGCTCCCGCACCGCAGCAGGACGAGACCCGCTTCCCTGGGACCCCTCGAGGTGCTGGTGGGGGGGCAGGGGGTGCAAAGGGATGTCCCTGCGGGCTCCTCTGTGCTCCAGCGCGTTTGGTTTGGCAGCAGCCGACATTTCTTCTTACCAGGAGGGAGGATAACGACGCTAATCCCCAAAGGAAGATATTCAAACATATCGCAGATGCAGGCTTTTCCTGAGCTTTTTTATATTATTATTGAAGTTTGAGGCATCTGCGTTATCAGGTGCTAATGGTATTAGAGGCATGACAAAATCTGATGCTGGGTGCCACATTTCTTAAGGGACCTGTAGCTTGCGTCTGGCTTACTGCGTCCTCTGAATTGGCCAGATCTCCCTGTGCATGCTTAGAAACTTCATTCTACACCCCGAGGCTCAGCGCTTCGCTTCTACAGAAAACTTTTTTTTTTTCCCTTTTTACTGTATTTTTCATCATAAATAATCTGAATTTGTCTTCTAATTGAAAAACTGAACTCGTCCATACCAGCTGAGTCACTATCAACACAGTACTCTAATATTTTTATTATTTTCTGTATCCCCTTATGAAAGCAAGCTGACAGCGTGTTTGGTTTTTTTCCTCACCACTGTACATTAACCAGATGGTTTTCACTCTATTGTCCACAGATCCACCCACATCTTTCTTCCCTTAATGCTTCCAGTTAATTTAGAAATCACTAGCGATTATGAAAAGCCGAGGTTGTTCCTTCCAATATGCTTCACCTTCTACTTGTCCACACTTAATTTCTTCTCCCATCACGCTGCCCAATTAATTAGGTTTGGCTGATCCCTCCAAAGCTCCTCTCTCGGTTCTAGCTTTCGCTAATCTGATCATTTTTAATAGCTGCAAATAGAAGCTAATCTGTTCAGTGCTCCCCCAGTCCCGGCGGACGCATGTGCAGAGCCCCGCCGCTCGTGTTGCTCCCTCGGACCGCGGGCCCTGCCTGATGCCTCCTGGTTGAGCAGGGTTTGCTTTTCATCTCCTCTTTGCTCTCTTCTGCTTTTCTGCAGCGGAGTCCTCACCTTCGCACAGCCCTCCCAGTTATTTGGGGGTTTGGTGGTTTCGGTCCCTGTCTGGCGGTAAATCTTTCATCTCGCCTCGCCACTCGTGACTGGTTGGCAGCAGTTCAGGCTCCCCGTATAAAGTGATCTGGTTTTTGGCCGTCAATAAAGTAATGTTACCAAATTTGTCATGGAGTATTTATCTGTTGCTATGTCTGTAGCTAGATGAAGCCTGCGAAGCTCAGGACATATTGGCAGTGAGTTTTTAATGTTTGATAGAACATAATCAAAAACAAAAACCCACCTTCCTATGCAAGGCAGCTCTGAAACACAAGCACAGCCTTTTACTCGTGCATTCTATGTCTACGGCAACGTTCTTCTAATTATTTTTTGAAGAGAGGCATCATTTAGCTGGTATAACAAGCCCAATGTGATAACACGTCGGCTAATATTTAAAGTAATGAGATCTCATTTCCTTCTGCTGGATGGGTTCTTGCCAGAGGTCTCCCTTGCTGCCTGCAGCTGAGAGAGGGGGGCCATTTGTACATCCATTTTTCTTTCATTCACCCCAGTGGACGCATAAATCTGACTACAACTTTCAGCAGAGCAGGAGACTCTGGGCGTTAGTGCTGCCTCTGCCTTGAATTCTGGCCCTTTTATCTCTCTGGGTATGAAGGTTTCCGATGGGTGGTTTTTTCCTTGCTGCCCTGGAGGTGGGGGCTTGTTCCTGACCAACTCCTCTGGGTCACACAGCCCTTTCAGCCAGGAGGGTAACAAGGAGAGCTTGTGTCACATCCCAGGGAAGCTGCCCTGCTCTGACACGGACCGTGTGGCTGCTGTTATAACAATGACCCCCAAACCACACTGCCTACGCTGTTTTTCACCATACCTTCCTAAGCACAAGCGTGTACTCTGATACAAGCCCATGCATGCGTTTCTCCTGGAGCCGCCTGAGGTCGGCGAGGCTTTGATTGGGGATGCTAATGTCACCTTATCGTCATTAAAGCAGGAGAAGCAGAGCTGCAGCTCCGCGGCTAAGTGCTGCCTGTAAAGTTGGAGAGGGCTAATCCCCCGCCCTGCCGGCTAATCACCGCGCCTGCATTTTAATCCAGCGATTGTGCGCGGCCCGTGTGAAGGACGGAGCTGCCGAAAGCTGCTTGCGGGGGCAGAGCTGCCTGCACGCCGGCAGTGACAGCGCTGCCACCCATCAGCCATCCTCCCCGCTCTCCTGCTCGTCCTTCTGCTGGGCATCTCGGCACCTCGGCATCGCATGGAGCCACGGCAGCTCCCAGGGCCTTGGCAAGCCGTGGATCAAGATGCTTCATCCAGCTACCCAGTTTTTCTCTCAGGTTCCCTCACAGCATGGAGAGACTGGGTTTTGAGCTCACAACTCGCTTCCCACCACCCCCTGAGCCCCTCAGGCCTTGCCAAAGGGCTGTCCATGTGTGATGAGGCTTTTCCTTCCTGGCCCTCTTTGTCAGCCTTTAATTAGCAGGTGCTGGCTGACCGTGGCTGCGTGGGGGCCAATAACCAAGGCACACTGCAGGGCTGCCTGCGGCAGGCTGGGCTCCAGCGGAGCGCATGCCCACTGGTACCAGCAGCTCCCGGAGGCACGAGGGGGACCCTGGCTGGGGCTGTCGCCCTGGGAAGGTCGCTTCCACCAAACTGTCCCAGCAAACAGCAAGTCCCACTGTCCAGCCATGAGTGGCACACCTCTGATGGCAGAGATGCCGTAGGGCTGCTTTTAGCAGCTCACCCCAACCTCCTGGTGGCATCCTGAGCCCTTTCCCTTTTGTCCCACTCCCTAGGGACATCAAGACGGACTATTTCCTTCTTGGGGTTTGCAGGCTGTGCAGGAGACCCCCCTGAAGCTATGCCAGCTGGGTCTGGCCAACAGGAACACTTTTCCCTGGGGATCATAGTATTAATAATAGCAACTCTGTGCTCCAGCTGTCATCCTGGAAGACAGTCTCCTGGCTGCAGCCACCAGCCTGTGGCTGGCGTTCTGGGCTCGCATCCTTCCCAGAGCTGTTTGGGGATGCAGACAGTGGGACTTGGTTTGCCCCCAGGGAGCTGAAAGCTGCCTGGTGTGGGGCTGTGACACTTGTTGTCCATTCTCGCCGTAACAACATGAAGCCCAGGTCCTGAGCTTAGCCTGCACCATCCAGCCAGTCCCTTTGGTTTTGGCTCTCGCTGCGGCTCCTGGACAGATGTGCACCCCTCTGGGGTGCCATCTCCCCACCCTGCCCCGGCTGGGCACCCTTCTCACACTTCTGCTGGCAGCCGTCACGCTGCTGGGTGCCCTGAGCCAGGGAGGAGCTGGGATCTGGGGAGTTTGGCAGCAAGTGGGGAGACAGCAGGGGATTGGGGAGCTGCCGGAGCGGCGAGGAGCAGCAGAACTCCCGGGGCACCGCGGGGATGGAGGAGGGCTGCGAGAAGGACGGGCTGCGAGGGCCCGGGTGCCAACTCGCGCTGTGCTGATGCGAATCCGGATTAACCCCGCCAAGCGGGGCGACAGCCGGGCGTGCGTGCGGCAGCTCCTGGTGCCGCCCGGCGACCCCGCGGAGCAGGGCAGGAAAACCCCGGGCTGAGCCGCAGCAGCAGAGATCCCCCGGAGCTCTACCTGCCCGCCGCGGCTCTCCGCCTTG